>NW_027397070.1:25430488-25901019 GCF_003265705.2 Callorhinus ursinus | reverse complement strand
AAAGAAAGAAAAAGAGAAAGAAAGAAAGAAAAGAAAGAAAGAAAGAAGGAAGGAAAGAAAAAGGAAAGGGAAGGAAAGGAAAGGAAAGAATAAAGGGGCGCCTGGGTGGCTCAGTCAGTTAAGCATCTGCCTCTGGCTCAGGTCATGATCTCTGGGTCCTGGGATCGAGTTCCACATTGGGCTCCCTGCTCAGTGATCTGCTTCTCCTTCTGCCCCTCCCCCGTCTCGTGTTCTCTCTCTCTCTCTCTCACTCTCTCTCTCAAATAAATGGATAAAGTCTTAAAAAAATTTTTTTAAAGAATGCCTACCAACAAAGTCACCTACAAAAGTTATAGTCTTGTAAAGAAGACAAACATTAACCAAATAATCGCACAAACATTTATTTAACTACAATGGGGGAAATGCCATAAAGGACAAGCACAGATTGCCACCTGTGCCTAAAATGGGAGCTGAGAAAGGACTTCTCTGAAAATTACCGCACTACCATTGGCAACTGAGACCGTAAAGACAAGTAGGCAGTTAGTTAGGCGAAAGGAGGGAGCAGAGACCTACAAGTGTTGCAGACAGAGCATATCCTGCGAGAGTGTGACTTGGGGTGCCAGGAGGCTAGCCGTTCTGCAACGGTGCAGGAAGGCTCGTGTGCAACACAGCAGAAGAGTACCAGTGTCCATCAGTGCACTCACCAGATTCCCAGAATCACCCCAGGTTCAACTCTGATATACAAGTTCACCGTGTGAGGAATCTTTAACTCCGGTTTCTTTAAATCCACAAGAAATGGTGCTTTGACTAGAAAGTAGAATTCATTATCAACGCCCAGAGTCAAATTCCATGTCTTTTAATCACAATCAAAAAAAAGTAATTAGTCTCATCGTTAACATGATTTCTAAGTAGCAAGCTACCACACTAAATTACCAGCAAAGTATTTTATTTTATAAACGAGGACCAGCCCACAGGAAAGTTGCCAAAACAAAAACCCCTAAAGCTAGATTTAAAAATAGCACCAGTGTGACAGGTCATCATAGGGTTTTGTTCAGTCCTTATCCTTGTCTCAAGCTAAAAACAAAGGAGACCATTCCCCTAAAAAGGTAAAGAAGTCTAAAAGAAAGTAATGAGTATTCTGCTACCTATGTCAAGCATTACTTTTTCCACTAAATAAAACCTAGTAATTAGCCATAAACCATGAAGTGGCCAGAATCAACAAACCCCTGGGGACAAGCCAGTGAGACCATTACTTGTGTGGCTAGGACTGTGTGTTACACTGACTAACAGCACTCAGTAGAAAAAACGTGGGAGAACAGATTCCTCACATCAGCCTCTCCCCAACCCCAGCTCCCCGTTTTCTCTCTCTTTCAAGGGATATAGGTAAAAAGAAAAAGCAAAAAAGTAGAGAATACACCAAGCAATAAAGTATCCCTATTAACAGCTAATTCAAAGACTGAGCTCCTGAACTGAAACCCCACCCACAAGGCCATGTTTTTCTCTCCATCCCCCCAACAGTCTTTAGGGATTCGCGCTAGACCCCAAAGCCTCTGTTAAATGGGTTTCAGACCACTGAAGTCTAGCCACAATTTTTATAGCCGACATGCCTTTTTCATTGTCACATGGGCAACTTTAAGGGCAGTGAGTTCTTTCTTTGGGAAAATATATATCGGCAAATTCATGATAGATACATACTTACAAAAATTAAAAAATATTAGCATATTCATCAGAGGAGGAAAAATGTGTTCTTTTAATGGTTTACTAGTAAAGCTGTTGTACAGAGAGGCAATTTTTCTTCCGAGTGTTGAACAGGAATGTGGAAAAGATCTGCAAGATATAATGAAACAAGCAAGGCATTCAAAATCACTCCAAGTTTTGTCGTGTGTTTTTTTCTCTTAGCATCCAAATAAAATTTCAGAGACTAACACCGGGAATTACAGGTAACTTGGCATTTAAGCAAAATGCTTTCCAGAATTGTATGCCATTAGCACAGATCAGGACTGGGCACTAAGGGAGAACAGGAGAGGAAAGCAATAAATCAGGCCCCCAACTAGCTGCTGAGAAAGCCCTGGTATGACAGAACAGGAGTGGGGGACATGAACGCACAGGAGTCAAGCCTGTTTCCTCAAGTGCATCCCCACAGAAGACCAAGGCTGGACCCCAAAGTCATCAGGAAACAGGATTCAGACTATTTAACACTTGTCACGGTTTTTTTTTTATTTTTTATCACATCACACTTTAGTGCTGTATGTATTAACTATTATTAGTCTAAAGCAGTGAATGGAAAACCATCAGATCCCCGCTCTTCTGGCTGGGTGTTAGGAAGAAATGAGCCAGTGAAAGAAAAATCCCCACTTCTGATGTGACATCCCTGGTAAGAGGGACCGTGAGGAGCAGGGTGGGGAGCGAGGGGAGTTCCTGGAGGTTGTTGCTACATCAGGGCTGGAGCCTGGTCAGGGACACAGCGGCCAGGCGCATCTTGTTTATTCTACTATTTGTTCCCTGTGACACAAACCACCTGAACCAGGAGCCATCGGCAGATAAGTTACGACTTGTCCATGAGGGGTCACTAATGCCACTTCTGTCTCTAGACACATCTCTTATGAGAGTTGAATGTCTCCTACCTTGGAGAAACGGGGGACACAGGAAGTCACTGTCACCGCTTCCTGCTTCTGGTTTTTGTCCACCTCGTCCATTAAATAAATCCCTTCCCCTGTTTTGAGCTGTCCATGTGAAGACTGCTCAGTATAATCAGATCATGAGTCTGGGGGACTGGAAAGCATGTTGGATGAACGGTCTCCCCCTGCCCCGATTTCTCTGCTAGACCAGAGCATTTTCGAAGATAGCTGTTATCACCTGTACTTCGCAAATAAGGAGACTGAAAGTTTAAGTAACCTGCCCCATGCCACAGAGTCAATGAATGACTGAGTCACGTGTACCCAGGTCTGTCTGACCCCGGAGTTCTATGAAGAGCTCCAGTGAGCTGTCACGATCCTGGTGAGTGCAACTTGCCATCGATGCAGGCAAAAATGAACCCCAGGAATAAGACTGGCTTCTGGCAAGATTCAGCCCTTAGAGAAAGTTGTTTCAGGATCCCCCTTCTCCCCTTCTGCACCCTTGGCCCTTCTTAGGGTCCCTTCTTCCTCCCATGTTCTTCTTCCTTCCTGCTCCTGTATTCTCAGGAGCCTTCTGACTCTAAAAGTCATCAAAGAGAGACCTCGAAGAAAAATTCTCCCTCAAGTGTTAATAACTAAAAAATGAGAGTGCTTATATGTTTGGAAGAGGCATGAAGAGAGAAGATAATGAATCTCCGATGAATTCTGCAGGGAATGGAAAAGAGACGTGGGCTAAGGGTAATGGGTAGCTCTCCAAGTGTATCAAACATAGGCAACTGCCTACACACAAAATTAGCAAGGAAAAAATGAAAATGATTTTTTTCATAATAGTTTAAAATATCCTCCATGAAGGTGGTAGGAAGGAAAGGACATTGTTGCTCCGATTTTAGAGATAAGAAATCAAAACCCAGAGAAGCCACTTTGAGCCCCAGATCAAGCCCAAATGGGCAGAACTGAACACAATCTGAATTCTTAGGCTTCCTTCCAGTTGGCTGGCTCAGGCTTTCTTTCTCCTGACTCTGAACTCACGCTACCCCGCCTGTTAGTCTCCCACTAAGTTATCTTTTGAAGGTAGCAGGGTGCTTGGGAAGCAGAGGCGGTAGAGGGAAATATGTTTCTGTTTTTAAAGAATAATTCATATAGGACCCTTCTCTCAAATAGCTCAAGGCACTTCTGTGAGAAGCACTGCGGGAGGAGAACAGAGTGACCATATCCCCCGGAGCATCAATAATGCACAGCAGCTTCTTTTAACTAGGGGTTGTCAATTTGACTTCCTGTAGATCAGTAGAGGATCAAAAGTCACCAGTGGCTAATAGACCTTATTCGAGTGGAGGATGCAATTTCAGCCCAGTCCCTGCCAATGGCCAGCCACATCAAACAGCCACCTTGATGCCTTGGTGTTCTTTTGCCTGCCCTTTGATCAGCCGTGGCTCTAACTGCACAGCATCCCCCAGGGGCCACAGAACTAACTGGATCATTCTTACCTTGGAATCTGAGTGGCTACAGGGCCAATCATTCATGTTCATGCTCAGAGGCACCAACTTTGGGAAGCCCAGCTCTAACCCCATATGGCAAGACAGCTATTCCAAATACTAAGACACGCGACACATCCATCCTAGGTGCCCATTCATTTGGCCAACATGTATTGATCACCGAGCATCTAAATTACACCTAGGTTCTCCTCCCTTCTTTCCTCCCCACCAAATCCTCCCTTTCCTTCATATTCACTCAAGTGTTCCTTCTTTGTTAAAGCCTCTCTATACAGACCTTCCATGGTGACCTTTCCTCTCTCTTCACCTCTCCCACTCATTACAATCGGGCCTCGGTTTGACCCTTAGTTGTTCTCTGGGGGTTTTCCCACTATTCGCCCTGGCTTCCCACTGAGAAGAACCACATGGCATCTAGTGCACCCTGTCTAGCACAGGACTGAGCACTGAAAGCAAAGTGTATTTGTTTCTTGAGGGAGAAGGAAGCAGTGCTTATTGGAAGCTTTGGGGAAGAGGGGAAGGGCTTCATATTCTCTTTTGAATTATAATTGAAAATTAATTGTGAGCTCCACAAGAGCTGAGCTTTGTGCCCAGGCCTAAACTAGTATGCAAAAGGTAGGCGATGACCAGTACTGCGGAAAGAATGAATCAGTTTATCAGCCTGCTCCTGGGGGTTTCCTTAACAGTATCCAGAAATGTAAAGACTTGGGGTGGATGGGGAGCAAGGAAGAGGTAAGTAGCCCACTGGCTTCGCCCAGCTGCTTTCCTGAGCACATTTTCCATGTTTCTGGTTCAAAGAAAACCAGTGGCGAGTGAAGACTGACTCTCCCAGGCCCATCTATCTTAAGTAGCAACGACAGCAGATGAAATTTTTGCAAAATAAATAAATAGATCCCCAAGGCATTAAAAAATGATCACTGAAAACATGTTTTGATGAATTGTTCTCCTTGAGTCACACAACACATCACCATAGATCCCGTGCTACTAGCAGCTCCAGACACACAGGCAGCCCTCTGTGGATGTTTGCGGATCTAAGCTAACTTGGTTCCAAGAAACAAAAGGATTCAGGATCCTGGATCTTGGTCTGTGCTTCCGCCTCGGTGTGTCTTAAATTAGAGCAGTAATTCTTGGTTCAGATGAAGAAACGTGCTTGTATTTTATTCTTTCAGGAAGCATCTCTTGAGACTTATTTTTTAGTAATTAGTAAGGCAAGTAAGAGAGGGTCCCCAACTCCCCACGTCCCACTCCATTATCAACAAAGCAGGTTGTTCTCTAAAAGCATGAAGTGCAGCTTTGATTCTCTGCCAAATAAATGTTAAATATCAGCCATCAACTCTAGAGAGAGCACAAAAGATAAAGGCAGAACATGTCAGCTTCCCTAGAACAACCATATCGAGGAGGTAAGGCCCAGGAATGTGCGGTTGAAAAGTGCGGTCAGTCAGGATATTCTGACTCACATTCAGATCCAACACAGAAGGGGGATGTGGGTCTACACTGCTGAGCCAGGCGAAAGCTGCTCTCTGCTCTTTGCCCTGAGCTACAGAAGGAAGAGAAGAGAGAAGATGGGTTTTTGTTTTCATCACTCAGACATTCCAAAGTGAAGTTGCCTGTGTCTGGCTGGGACTCTTGCATATTTTGTACTCAGCGAGAAACAAAACAAAGAAATATAAAGAAGAAAGGTGAACAAAAGTGCCAATACCTTCCCACCCCAACAAAAACAGATACCTGAGTCTTCTGAGTCCAGGGTCTCTAGCCAATACCTGGCTTCAACGCAAAGGAGACTGGCAATATATTGCTGGTCAATTCAGGCAGTTTAACATTACCATTTAAGCCAAGGATTTAAAATAGGAGCCAGAGGGGTCCCTGGGTGGCTCAGTTGGTTAGGTGTCTGACTCTTGATTTCCTCTCAGGTCTTGATCTCAGAGTCATGAGTTCAAGCCCAGGGTTGGGTAAGGAGTCTACTTAAAAAAAAAAAAAAAAAGAAGAAAATTTTAAAACCCTCTGATAATAGACATTTCAGAGTTAAAGGATGTAAAAAATTGGCACTTGTATGGTTTCAATGCACTATACATTTTTTTAGCATTATGGAGGGATGTTCTTTAAATACATCCAAGAGAGTTCACCCTGGGGTAGTTGGCCTTGGGATCCTTTTCCACCTACACAGGTAGGCCTTTGACCCAAGAGGACGCCATCTAAGAAAGAGTACAAGGTAGATTACTATTATTGGTCTTTAAAATGTGTCCTGAATTTTAGTAAAATGATGAAGGCAGGTAAGAGCTTGGTATAGGAATCTGAGCCATCTTTCTGGAAATCTCTATTTCAGAAGCCCCAAAGGGATGCAAGATTCTGAAAGATCAAACCCGAGAAGCAGAGGCTCTCTGGCCGGGGTAGGCGCCGAGGCCAAGAATAACGCGGTCCAAAGGGCTCGCAGAGCTTTGGGGGCCTCCGAAATGCCCCGCCCGGGACCACCGCGGGGCGCCTGATCGCCCTGCCCATCCCCCCCGGGGTTCGGGGCGGGGTGGCGGTGGGGGGGGGGGATGACAGGGCGCTGGGCCGCGGGCCACGAGCACTCACCGCAGGTTCCGCACCACCATGTCCCACCAGGACGCCACAAGGTCCTGCGCGTCCATCTCCATCCCGCGCCGTGTGGCGAGCCGCCACCGGGGAGCCGCGGCCGGGAGCCCGAGCCGCCCCCGCGGACACCCGGCCCTCCCTCCTCCCCCGCGCGGGGGCCCTGCGGGCGGCGGGCTGCACCCGGGCTTCAGCGCCCCCCACCAGCCCCCCACATCCGTGCTGGAGGAGCCAGTTTCCCACGCTTGTGGCTAGCTGCGCACGATTTTCTTTTCTACTTTATTTTATACCTGTGTGTACGTGTGTGCGCGTCCCGCGTGATGAACTGAAATAGATTTCTTACTGTGCTAGTAATAAAACGGAAGTCTGGTATCACAGCCTCAGAAGATCTGCGTGAGGGATATAAGCTTTTCTCTGCTTTGACCCGGCTTCTTTTTTTTTTTCTTTGTCCTTTCTATTTTTCCCTTTTTCTGAAGTTTACCCATCTCCAGCACCCACCCTCCCTCTCTCGCTCCCCCCCCCCCCCCCCGCCCTTGCCGTTGAGTAATGGTTTATCCGTCCACAGGGTTATGAACTACACAATTAACACCAAAATTAACACCATTTTGGCATTTGGTTTATTTAGCAACATCTAACAGAACCCCACCTTGTATCAAAAAGTTCACACCTGGAAAGGTTTGGCCTGGATACAGGCTTACATAATGCATCCTCACCCAGGGAAGCCACACAGCAAA
Source organism: Callorhinus ursinus (assembly GCF_003265705.2). Classification (NCBI taxonomy): domain Eukaryota; kingdom Metazoa; phylum Chordata; class Mammalia; order Carnivora; family Otariidae; genus Callorhinus; species Callorhinus ursinus. The sequence goes on along the minus strand of NW_027397070.1, from coordinate 25,893,633 downwards.
GTATGAGGGCAAAGGTGGAAGGAAGGGAATGAGGTCTCCGTCAGATACAATTTGATGCCAGCATCCAGACTTCATCTTGGAGGCAAGGTGCAACCTCTCCAAGAGGGAATAATGTGTTGTTTTGTGGTGGCTGTGCTCTGGGTCAACAGGTAGGAGGGAGGACTGCCAAGCCACAGAAAGTGCCTAGGGACCCACCTGTTTGGGGCTGGTAGGCCAGTCTGGAGAAAAGCACCTACACCTTTCAAGAAAGGGCAGTTCTCTTCAAGGACCAGGCCATTTCCTAAAACCAGTCAGACAAGGGTGAATCTCGTTCACTGCCTCTTGTAATCTTTCTGGGGATGTCAATTTTCTGATTCGTATCAAGCTAGAAGAGGAATCACATCTGAAGGACACAAGGGAACTGAGCCTGCCTGATGAGCCAGCAGCAGGTGGGTTTTCTCAGGGCCACACCCTGCATGATGAGGAAGGTTAAGGTCCCACTCAAGCTGGTGTAAGATTCCACCCTGGAGGTGTTCACAAGATGGGTCTGGAATCCCATAGAACTTGTTTAGGGAAGCTCCGGAGGAGACCCTGGGCCATGCCATGTGGAGATGGAGTGATCAGAGCTGGGGAGCAGCAGCTGCATTTGGTCCCAGATTCTACCTCCACTTGTTCATTCAGGTGGATAGAATCAAACATTCAAATGAAATATTTGAAACGCTCAGCAAAATCTCTGAAGTTGGAAATCACGATGCCCCCCCCCTTTTTTTAAAGACTCTACATTCGGGCACCTGGGGGGCTCAGTCGGTTAAGCATCTGCCTTCAGCTCAGGTCATGATCTCAGGGTCCTGGGATGGCGTCCCGCATCAGGCTTCCTGCTCAGTGGGTTGTCTGTCTCTCCTTCTCCTTCTGCCTCGCCCACTGCTTGTGTTCTCTCTGTCTCTCTCAAATGAATAAAATCTTTTTTTTAAAGATTTTATTTATTTATTTGAGAGAGAGAATGAGATAGAGAGAGAGAGCATGAGACGGGGGAGGGTCAGAGGGAGAAGCAGACTCCCTGCTGAGCAGGGAGCCCGATGTGGGACTCGATCCTGGGACTCCAGGATCATGACCTGAGCCGAAGGCAGTCGCATAACCAACTGAGCCACCCAGGCGCCCCTCAAATGAATAAAATCTTAAAAAATAATAATAAAATAAAAGACTCTATAAATTAGGAACTCTAGGAGAAAGCTCTCCCCAACATTAATCACCCTTTTTCAAATAACACATCCTGGAAATCAGACAGCAGTCTCTGATTTGACTTGGCAGAATCTAGAACACAAACAATTCATTCATTTACTCAGCATCTATTTACTGAGCAACTTTTAAGGTGCCAACTACCACGTTGGGTACAAAGCAGGATCCTGCCTGGTAAAGAGATTTAATCTCAGGAGAAATCAGGAGAACACAGATTAGGAATTGAAGCGTGCTATAAGGGCAGAAATCAGGTCGGGGGGGTCACAGGGCCTGGATGTGGGGAGAGGAGGGAACATTTTAGGGTAATGGAGATAGTCTATATTTTGTGTGGTAGTGGTTATAAGACTATAAACTTTCACCAAAATTCATAGAATTGGAAACCTTCCAAGTGTGAATTTGACTGAATATAAATTATACCTCAACATACCTGGCTTTTGGAAAAGTGAGCTAAGAATTGTACGAATAAATTATATAAACAAACATGTCTTACATGATTTTGTAGAAATGTCAAAACAAAGCTATGGGTACAAATACTTTGGAATCCAATAGTTGGGGGTTATTTGTACTTCTAGTAGAAAAAGAAATCTCAGTTAGGGAAAGATTAATTCTACCACCAAGAAATTACTCTGGAGGGGTGCTTGGCAGGCTCAGTTGGAAGAGCATACAACTCTTGATCTCGGGGTCGTGAGTTCGAACCCCATGGGGGGTGTAGAGATTACTTAAATAAATAAAAACTTAAGAAAAAAGAGTTATTCTGGAAAAAAAGGAATGGGAGATAACACTGTCTCTCGGCTGCCACATAGCCATGAAAGCAAACTACTACTAATAAGGCATTTGAGGAGCAAAGAAGTAGCAAACAACAAATCACCAATTTTATATGATTTAAAGAAAATTTTATCTTGAAAGCAAAGAATTCATCCCCCTTGCATTTTCTTCTTTTTTAAAATTACCGCTTTATTGAGACATAACTTACATACCATAAAATTCACCCTTTGAAGTGTACAATGTGTGGTTTTACATATCCATCACCACATTTTAATTTTAGAATGTTTTCATCACTCCAAAAGGAAACCCCATACTGTTTGCTGGGTCATATGGTAATTTCGTGTTTAATCTTTGAGGAACTTCTAAACTCTTTTCCAAAGTGGCTACTCCGTGGTTCAAGCTCACCACCCTGAGTGCCTCACGTATCCGTTTGCTCACCTTCTTCACCCCTCCTCCACTTCCCATATGCAAATTAGAGAATTACAAAAACAAACAAACTGATGCTTGTGAGGTTGAAATGAAACAGTCAAAAAAAAAAAAAAGAAAGAAACAGTCAAGGGAAGTCTGGGGACAGTCCCAGATGATAGACAGTGAGTGAGGTGAGTCACTCAGAGCATTTCTTTTTCTATGCTGTTAAAGTTTTGTGTTGTCTTTGCTTATATCAGATCCAATTTAAGGACTGATTTATTATAGTTACAAGAGTGGGTGGTTATTCTCGGGTTGAACTTGAGAGTGTTAATATGAGCTTCCTTTTAGCCAAAGGGGTGATTTCTTTGAGAAGAGAGAGTGATAGGAGAGCTGAAACTGGAAGTGAAGGGCTTGAGTGCCTTCTGTCTTCCCAAGAACCCTTCACATTCCCAGACGGGGCCCACAGGCTCCCTTGTTCCGTGGCGAGAGATGGGACTCTGGTTTTCCCTGTATCTGTGGAAGCACTAAGCCAGGATTGAAGCCCAGCGGTTAAAACTCTTCCTCCTTCTCTGGATACTCTACTTCAAATTCCTCCTGCTATTCCTTAAAAGTGACTTGTTCTGCAGGCTTCCTTCCTAGCCCTGCTTCTCTTCTTGTCTTATACCAGTGTTTCCAAAACCACATGCAACTATTTGGGAAGCTTTGGGCTCAACACAATAAAATATATTCCTTTGGCCAGAATCTCAGGTCTCAAAATCGTTACTTGGTCAACATTCTTTGAGAATCTCAAGAAGAAGGTATAGAATGCAGCTTCTCTTTAAATTCATCTTGGGGCGCCTGGGTGGCTCAGTCGTTAAGCGTCTGCCTTTGGCTCAGGTCATGATCCCAGGGTCCTGGGAGGGAGCCCCGCGTTGGGCTCCCTGCTCAGCAGGGAGCCTGCTTCTCACTCCCCCTGCTTGTGTTCCCTCTCTTGCTGCCTCTCTCTATGTCAAATAAATAAATAAAATCTTAAAAAGAAAAAATCTCTTCTCCTCCTTCCCACAAACCTGCCCTGTCTTGAAGAACAGCTCATCACACACCAGGTTTCCCAAGCCACAAATTTGGGACTCACCCTGGATTCTTCTGCTTGCCTTAAGCCTAGAATTCCCTCTAGATAGAATGAAGATTATTCCTTGTTATAATATTCATTCATTTAACAAATACTGAGCTCATTTTAGAAAGTATCTGGCTTGGGAAGCTTACACTTTAATCACAAGGACTGGACCCACACCAAGGAAAAGCTGAATAACAACCTGGAGCTTTATCACTAGGTAATAAATAAATATCCATTACAGATAATATTGTGGGGCAGGCTCAGGGAGCAACATCTCTGTGGGCTGAAGAGGTCAGGCAAGGATTCCGGGAATACTGTTCTGTTGCTTGGAAACAGCTTTCGTAATGGGAGGTAATTTAAAATGGCCATCCAAAAGGCCTCGGAGGATGTTAAAACTGGAAGAAATATAAGCAATCATTTGCCGATACTCTCATTTTACATAGAGGAAACTGAGACACCCCCCAGAGACCAAATGATAGATGTTAAGCTGCATTCATTCAGTATTTATTTATTTTTTTAAGATTTTATTTATTTATTTGAGACAGAGAGAATGAGAGAGAGAGAGACAGAGCACACGAGATGGGGGAGGGTCAGAGGGAGAAGCAGACTCTCTGCCGAGCAGGGAGCCCGATGCGGGACTCGGTCCAGGGACTCCAGGATCATGACCTGAGCCGAAGGCAGTCGCTTAACCAACTGAGCCACCCAGGCGCCCTCATTCAGTATTTATTGAGTGCCCACTGCATGCCGAGGTGCAGGCGAGGCTACTACACTCATTCAAAACAGCAGGCGAGATGAGAGTCATTCTCAAAGGGCACGTGGTATCTGGCGAGAAACTAACCTATGTCAAAGCAGGGATGGCAACGTGGTGGGACCCACTGGTGGTTGTAAACTGGGTTACAAGTCCTTCCACTTACCCTGGAAAATACAAGAATTAAAATAGTTAATCACAGGTTAGTTATTTCTGCTTGGTTGAGTCATCAGGGTGGAAGAATCCACCACCACCCACAGTGCCCGGTCAACCCATCAGATAGCCAGGTAGGAGATTCTGAAGTAATCTTTACAGTGTCCACTCAAGGGAAGGCAACGCGGCCTGAATTTTTGTGAAGTACAAACACCACAGGTTGGTATTAGGACAACACAGACAGCACTGGGGGAGAGTCTCACCAGCAGGGATTTTTTTTTTTTTACTTCTACTTGAGTTATTTTTAAAATGTCCCTCTAACAAATTCAGAGGAGGGTACTTCCATAACCACAGCCCAACCTTAGGAAAACAGTGACACGGGGTTTTCACTCCCAAGGAAACCTAACAGGAAAAGCTAAACGATGAGGTGAAAATATATTCATCTTCCTGAAAATGAAGGCACACTCCTGGAGAAATTGTGGAAGACAGGAAAAAATGTCACAGCTGTACATAGGGTAAACAGGAACTGGCTTTGCAATCCCAGGAGAGCAGAGATTTCCAATTCTGGGCTTTCTGGATGCCTGACAGGAGTTTGAAGTCATCTATTTCTCATTGTTTGTACAATCTCCAAAGTCGGTCCTGAAAGGAGCCTCATTTCCTTAGTTCCCCTGTTCATGCCCCCAGCGTCTATGTGCTCCCAGCGCAGCTTGAAATTAGCGTACTTTTTCATCTTTGCCTTTAGTTTTTTTTAAAGCAGCCTGGAGAGACCTCATGAGACCCGATGGGCCTGCGTGCTGGACTGCCCTGCGGAGGGATGTCAGGTAGCCTTCATTATCCTCACCCGGCCTGCCTTTGCATGCATGGAACAACCTGTCCCTAGAGAGGAGTTTTAAAATAATAATATGTAGTGTCAGATGAGATCATAGATATGAAAGCTCTTCTTTGAAGTTAAAAAAAATTTTCAGCCTGCAAATGCATAGTATTGAGATTATTTATTAATGAATGTATTTGATACTGTCTTTGTCCAGCTCCTAGGTGTATTTGCATGCATTCATTTAAAAATACAATCATCAGCATTATGGCTTATAGACTAACGTAGAAGTTTAATGACTGATAAATACTAATACATACGCAGATGTACAGAGGAGGCCATAGGGCCGATCTCTTCTATTTCATCACCAACCAAAAGGAATTAAAAATTGACATCACAGGAGACTCTCTTCCTTCCCCACGGTGTGAGAGACAAAGGAATGTCGGGGGGGGGCGGGGCAGGGGATGCTCTTCACTCTTCTGCCTGCTAAAGGCAGAAGGATAGCAACTCCCAAAGGAGCCCTCCCAACCCAGGAGTCCACAAATTACTTAGCAAACACCAGCCCCGGAGAGGTGAGTGTTGAATAGCACTGTGAGGTGACCTGCTAAGGCATTTTTAAACAGAGGGGCTATAGGGTTTAGCATACGATCCCATAGTCTTGCAATATACGAATCAGGAATCCTTGCCGTGTTTGACATTCCTTGTCAAGTTGGGAACAGCATGGGGTTCCCCAGCACCTAGCGTAATGCCTGGCACAAAGCAGGTGCTCGGTAAGTCTTTTGCAAGATGAATCAATAACTGGAAAACTTGAATCTGTTCAGCAGCCAGTCCAGCACTACAAAATCCTACCGTGTCCATCACCATACATTTTCTAGAGGCCCCTCTGGCATTCTCTGATTCACACCTGTAAAATTCTGAACTGCATGATGATGGGAAAATAGAACCCAAGACCGGCAAAAGTGCTAGAAGGCCTAGTGGCCTATTGCGGGTGCACTGCCTTATTCTTGCTTTCCCCACCCAGCGCCACGTTGCAAGGTTAGTACGGCCGTTGTGCCCTCTATAAGGGTGGGGTCCCGCCCCACTCTGCCTTTGACCCATCTGAGGATTTGACACGCACCCCTTCTCCTGCTCAACCCCACTCAACAAGCATTTTTACAAATCCAACCGCACATGTTATGCCATGCCAGGCATTGTGGAGAAGAGCAGAAATTATAAGATATGGCTCCTGATCTCAAGAGCTAAGATGATAGTTAGGGAAACTCTGCATTATTTTTTATTTATTCTAAAAGCGTTTATTGAGCATATGCACTAAGTACTGTTCTAAGTGCTGGGGATTCAATGTTAACCAGAGCAAAGACCTTCCCTGCTCTTATGATGCTGACATTCTAGAGGGCGCAGACAAAAACTCATCATACAAATAAGCACATAATACAAATTCAGGTAAGTGCTATTAAAATGAAATCAGGTCATGGAGAAACTATTTTATCTGAGATCTTAATAACAAGACTTGAGGACAGAGTTCCAGCCAGAGAGAAGAACAAGTTCAACATCGCCCAGGTGGGCACACAAATTTGATGTGTTCAGTAATACAGGCTATCCGTTCCATGCCCTTCACAGCTTCCCTTTGGGAGCAGACATGGGGTTGGGTGTAAGAGAATTTACCTTCGGGAAGCTACAGCATCCTATGTGGGCACGAAATTTGACTAGATCTGTTTGATTACTTTGGAGGAGGTAAAGCCCACGTCTTCTCCCTCAGAGCTATTTTTGGATTGAGCAGCGAAAAATCGATCAGATCCACAGACAAGCACTCAGGAACCACAGAAGGTTGCAGGTGGCAGGTGACTTTGGGAAGTGAGTGACACTAGGGCTACCCCTGCAGAATAGAAAGAATCTGGGATGAGTGTTAGGATCAAGTGGCCATTTCCTCCAGGCAGGTGATGTTTCTGCAAGAGGGAGCAACCCCTTGATCTATTCAGGATGGAAGGCATTTTCCCAATTCCATCCAGGACAACATGATATTCTGTGTGACTCCCTGTTGCTATGAAGCAAGAAGCAACTAAAATAAACTACATGGATGAGCAAGAAACAGGAAGAATTGGTGCTTAGTACAAACCCACAGAGGCAGGCTGGTTCACATCAAGATGCTGATCCTGTCAGCTCACTAAAGACAAAGGTAGCAGGTGAGCACAAGGAGGTTGCACTTTGATGTGTATTTGTCTGAGCCATTTTTCAGAAATTATCTCACATAGGAGACTTTTTGTGCAAACTTTCGATCATCCTGAATATAGGATTTTTATTGAATGGTATAAAATATAATGTAATGCACATCAGTGAATAAGTCATGTAGTTTCTCTGCAAGGGGGTAGCATTAGTAAGACTCACATTGATAGTATAATCATAACCCCTCCCTCTAAGGATTACATTTTAAATGTATCCTTCCAGCAAAGGCAGGATGAATTGAAAAAAAGAAAAAAGGTGATATAATGATGTCTTCTAAAACGAAAGACTTATTAAAACCTCACCTGGGTCATACAGCTCTCACTAACAAGCTTAAGCATTGCTTTAATTCTGTGTGATTTATTGTCATGGGAGTTAATGGACTGGCGGGGGGAGGGATCCACCATTTATTTGTGAAGCAGAAAACTGTGTTGTTATTTTCAGATCAGACACAGGGAGGCAGCAGTAAGCCAATGAGGAGCGTAAACAATGGTAACCGCTTGGAGGCCGAAAGTTGGCTTGCTAGCTGTTTAAAATCATTTATAACTCCAGGTCGCCTGGGTGGCTCAGTTATTAGGCGTCTGCCTTCAGCTCGGGTTGTGATCCCAGAGTCTTGGGATCAAGCCCCGCATCGGGCTCTTCGCTCCGCGGGAAGCCTGCTTCTCCCTCTCCCACTCCCTCTGCTTGTGTTCCCTCTCTCACTGTTGTCTCTCTCTGTCAAATAAGTAGAATCTTTAAAAAATAAAAAATAAAATTACTTATAACCCCAACAGGAACACTTTATTTAAAAGACTTTAAAATTAAACATTAGAAGAATTTTCTGTTCTAGCATGTTTTCTGCTCCCCGTTCGTGCTTACTTTCCCTACTTCCTAAATGTTTTTGCTTTTCCTACTGACGATTTTCTTTTTTTACGATTTTTTATTTTTGCACACCCAACGTGGGGATCGAACTCAATCCTGAGATCAAAAGTTGCCTGCTATACTTCTGAGCGAGTCAGCCAGGCGCCGCGACCCTTTTCTTTTTTAATCCACGTAGGAGTTGGAGCATTTTAAAGCTCACAAAGGTATCTCTGACTAGTCCAAGGTGAACACGGTGTTCCCACCCCACAGAAAGCCAGCTAACTCCTCCTCGACGGGCACGAGGTAACCAGGACCGCCTTAGGGGGAGAACCCTCTGTGGGCTGCCCCTGACAACACTGTTAGAGCAAATTGGTTTCCAAGGGCTCCTTTCCTTTAAACCCTCTTCCTCCCCAAAGAGGAAGATTGGTCTCAGCCCTGTCTGTCTGAAAACTGTGTGGGCACTGCAGGCTGGGCATTCCGGGAACAAAGGTACCACAGCCAATCCATCTTTCACCCGCAATTGAGGGTGAGAGAGAGAGAGAGAGAGAGAGAGACACGCCTGGAAGCAAAGGATGGGGGTGCCGGCTGAGGGCAGGCTGGTCCACCCCAAGCGGGTGTTGGCAATGACACCCCAGCCAGGGAGGGTCTGGGCCCCCCCCCCCCCCCCCCCCCCCCCCCCCCGCCCCCCCGGCTCCCCCCCGCCCCCCCCCCCTCCTGCCCCCCCCCAAAGGCCCTTTTTTGTCCCCCCGTCCGGGGTCGTCGATAGACCCGGCCGGGGCTGCCCTCCCGGCTCCCAGCTTTCCGCTCGCGGAGCCGTGGCTTCTGCGGGCCTACGCCCCGGCGCCCAGGGCCTCCCCCCGCCCGCGCCTGCCCGCACCGGTGGCACGAGGGACGGGGCTGCCAGGGAAGGTGGCACCGGGGCCGACGTCCCTCCTCCCGCCTCCGCTGCCAGGTCCCCGCGCCCAGCCCAGCCCTGAAACAGCGAGCCTTCCCTCGCTCGTCCCACAGCGGGCCTCCAACCCAGACCTTTCGAACTTGAACCCTGCGGCCCCGGCGTAGGCGGCCTGACCGCACAGGGCGTCCCAAAACGCTGGGAACCTCCTGACCGCGCTCTGAGCGTGGGCCATTTCTCCTGGGGTCACCGCGAGGAAGGGCGCAGCCGAGAGTCAACACCGCAGACCGTCTCTGATGGAAAGGGCTCCTGGTACGTGTCATATTTTAAATCGTTTCTTCCTTCCGCTATTAAAAAAAAAAAAAAGTGTGGTAAGCATTTCCATCCATTTTGTCTCTCTGGACAAATCCAGGCATAATTTTACATTTCTGATTTTTTTTAAAGATTTTTATTTATTTATTTGAGAGAGCGAGAATGACAGAGAGAATGCACACGAGAGGGGGCAGGGTTGGAGAGAGGAGCAGACTCCCCGCTGAGCGGGGAGCCTGATGCGGGACTCGATCCCGGACTCCAGGATCGTGACCTGAGCCAAAGGCAGCCGCTTAACCGACTGAGCCACCCAGGCGCCCACATTCCTGATTTTTTGAGCATGGCTGTAGCCCTACGGAACACAACGGCGAGCCTCCCTGGGTGTGTTTTTAAATCTGCACAGAAGCAGAGATTGCCTATGGGGAATAGGCAGTTTGAGGTTTTTGTTTGTTTGTTTTTCCTTTCTACCCTTCTGCATGGTTTCACCTTTTCCCAAGAAACATGAATTCTTCTGTCATGTTTGAAAAGGAAAGAATGAGGACGGCTCTGGCTGAAGTCAGGGTCCTTGCCACACTGGATGTGCCCTCCACAGGGCTCACGCGGCAGGTGATTCTCTTCCATTCTTAAAGCTATGCTTCAATTCCTGCTCTCTCTGTTGTAGTCTCCTTTGCTAGAAGAGTATTGAGCGGCTGTCCTATCCTTGGATGCCTATTTGCTGAGGAACAGGCCCAGGGCTTCCTAGTCGCCCAGCGTCCTGTGCACCACCCTCCCCCTACACACTGCAGGTTTTTCCCCTTTTTCAGAAGCCTGATGCTATCAGGCCCAAGAATTGGCCAGGGAAGTGCTCACTACAGACAGGACCTCTCAGAAAAACGGTCAGGTAAGTCCACGCTGTATATGATACTTGGAAAAGCAAATTGTCAGGAGAGTAGGAGAGAACTGGCTCCTCTTTAACACTTTGTCCTTTGATTTGCATTCTCTCTTTAATCCATTCAGCCTCTCAACACCCACCCCGTGCAGTTCCTGGGTTACAAAAGGAGGGAGCCACATCCCGCACCCAGAGGACCACACATTCGGTGCGGGATGCAGTTAAGTGATGGGTTGGTGGGAGCCACAGAGCCCGAGCCTCGCCCAGCCCCACCAGCCCAGGTCCTGGAAGGTTCTCAGGAGGAGGAGATGCCTGAGCCGAGTCTGAAAGGACCGTTGGCCAAGCAGGAAACATGAGAAAATCCATTCCTCATGAGGCAAACATTAAATAATAACAGGGTCCCTCTGTCGTTGAGCTTCTCTATACCTCATGCCCCCCCCCCGTCAATTCTGAACACTTTGCGTGTGTTTCTCACAACCCTGTGGGGCAAGTGCTCTTATGGCTCCATTTTAAAGCTGAGGTCCCTGAGGCACAGAGGATGGACTGATTTTTTTTAAGGTCACGCACATAATGAGCGGTGCAGCCAGGATTTGAACTGAGGCAGTCTGGCTCCAGAGCCCTTGCTCTAACCCCCAATTATCCTCCAGTTTGGGTGACTCCAGAAGTGAGAGGTGACTGGAACAGAGTTGCAGGAGCTGGGTGGAAAGGTGGGCAGAAGCCACAGGATGCTAAGGGACCCAAATTTTATAACTGAGGATGGGGAGAGGATTGGAAACAATGGAGTGCCGTATCAGATTTGGGTTTTAGGGATATCTGTGCTTCTGGAAGGATTGGTGAGGCAAAGCTAGGGCAGGAGCAAGGTGGCTGTGAGCCATCTAATGGACAAGTGAGGCGGTCAAGCCAGGTGGAGAAGGTAGATGAATCTGAGCTCTACTGAGGAGACAAGGCCTGATACTTAGCACCCAGTTTAGGGGACGGGATGGGGGGGGGGTTGGCTCAGGTATGCTGGGCACACGGCAATAATAAGATCAGGCTTCGAAGGGAGGGGAGGAGACAGTTAGGGGCCTGTGGAGATCCCATGCAGACAGAGGACCCTAATTAGGTCATTGGCAGCCGGAACAGAAAAGAGGAGGCAAGTGCCGGAGATCATTTTAAAGCAGGCATACTTAACCTGGGAAGAACTCAAGGGGTTTGTGGTCTTGTAGGGGAGAAACATTATATCTTTATTTTTACCTTTCTCTTACTAAAATGTATCATATTCTCTGATGATTAATATAAAAACCCTACTGTAGCAACATTAGCAATATTTATGGCTCTATCATCAATAGAAATCACAGATTTTTCACTTCACATTTCAGCAGGTATCTCTGAGTATCGTTTGTGTTCATCACTACTTTAAAATAATGGTAATTAGACCTGACATTGGATCTGAGTATTTAATACTATATTAATGCATTATTACATGTATTACTATATCAAAACTTTTTATAATTTCATAAACCATATTTCAAAAAAAATATTTCCTTTGTGATCCTTTGTATTGTATTTTATGCTCTGAAAAGCATTATTATTTTTTTTTAAATTTTATTTATTTGACAGAGAAAGAGAGAGAACACAAGCAGGGGGAGTGGGAGAGGGAGAAGCAGGTTTCCCCCTGAGCAGGGAGCCCGATGCGGGGCTCGATCCCAGGACCCCAGGATCATGACCCGAGCTGAAGGCAGACGCTTAACGACTAAGCCACACAGGCGCCCCTAAAAAACATTATTCTTGAAGCAATCCAAAGTCTTCACCATGCTGCCGAGAGGTTTAATGATTCAAAAAAAAAAATTAAGAACACCTGACTGAGGGGTGCCTGGGTGGCTCAGTCAGTTAAGCGTCTGCCTTCAGCTCAGGTCATGATCCCGGGGTCCTGGGATCGAGCCCCGCATCAGGCTCCCTGCTCAGTGGGGAGTCTGCTTCTCCCTCTCTCTCTGCTGATCCCCCCCCCCGTGCTTGTGCTCTCTCTTTCTCTCTGTCAAATAAAGAAATAAAATATTTTTTTAAAAAAAGAACACCTGACTGAAAAGTAAGATAAGTCATGCTTGTTAATGGTTGGTGATGAGGAGCGAGAGAGAAGGAGGTAAGCAAGGAAGCTGCAAGAGTACCTGGGTGACTGGCGGTGGCACCTTCCACCATGGAGAACACGGAGGGAGGAGAGGTTTGGGGAGGACGGCGAGGAGGATCTTCATTTGTGAAGATGGTAGGGATGAAAAGCAGTTAGAGCTTTCCAGTGGAAAGCTGGAACCGTGGCTACGAAGTTCAGGATCGACTGCAGGAATAGAAATCTCATTGCTGAGTCAAGCAGAGACTTGTCACAGAATCAACAGGCATATCCAGGAAGAGCATGGGAGCTGGGGAGACAAGCAGCCGGAGCCTGGGGGACACTGGTAGGTACTTAAGGGAACCTGGGAAGGAGAGGCAGTGGCAAAAGAAACCGAGATCAAGTGGTCAGAGGGGAAGGACGGGAACCAGGAGACCTGGCCATGGGGGCCAGGACCAAAAGGATGCAGGGCAGAGTGGGGAAGACATCGGCAGAGGCAGCTGAGAGGCCCCCTGGGAGGAGGACCAGTGGCCAGAGGCCGGCAGTGACAACTCTAGGGAACGGTTCCCAGAAGCTGCAAGAAACCAGATCTCAATGCAGTGAGGAATGAGGAAGCAGAGGCCCATATATAGGAGCTTCTCTTTCAAAACATTTAATGGAGAGAGGGGGCAAGAGTCAGGAAGCTTCTAAAATAGAGGAAGGCAGGGAGTGGGTGGGCAGAATCAGGGGATGACACTTCTGAGCGTGCTTGTGGTGTGACGGGGAAGAGCCAGTGGAGAGCCACCCAAAGGTGGGGACAGAGGGGCTGGAAGCGGTGGGTGAGTAGGGTCAGGGGCCAGGGGTCATCAGGGCACACGGGGAGGGAATGAGTAGGGCCATCTGGTCCTCTTCCAGGACAGAAGATGTTAAGTATAACAGAACACACAGCTCAGTCTGGACGAGGTGAGAAGGAAAGGCAAAGCATTCCCTCATTCCTGTTTCCTCCTGGTAGAAGTGGGTCCAGGGCTTGTGGGCCTGAAATGCATGCAGTTTGGGAGGAGGGCCTGTTTAAGAAAAAACACACAATTTACAAAATCAAAATTAGGGACAAAATGGATATTATTTAGAATGAGAAAAGAAGTCACACAAATTACATCACAAACCCTATAAAATTCAGAAAATAATATGATTTATATTCATTGACTGGCATGTTTCTACAATACTTTATTTGCCCCTACATATATGGCTATAGACTCTGATTATCTCAAAATGAAAATAATTTTGTAATATTTTCTAAAGAGAGAGTAGAAGAATTCAATATTTCTTCTCATGTGCTTGGTTGAAATTTATTTTTTAATATCGATAGGTGGGACGCATAAAGCTTGCAACCTCACACACACGCTTGCTGTTTGTAGTACTGCTATGGGGTTCCGGTCTGCAAATGCAGGAATTACAATTCTCTCTAACCTAATTCCCATTCAAAAAGAAAAAAGAAGTATAATGTGTGTCTTAGCTTGGGCTACTAAAACAAAATACCCTAGATGGGGTGGCTTAAACAACAGACATTTACTTCTCCCATATCTGGAGGCCGGGAAGTCTGAGATCAGGTGCCTGCTGGGTCGGGTTCTGGTGAGAGCCCTCCCTGGCTTGCAGAGGCTATGCTCACACGGCAAAGAGAAAAACAGCAAGCTCTCTGGTCTCTTCTTATAAGGCCACTAACTCCATCATAAGGACCCCAACCTCATGACCTCATCTAAACCAAATTACCTCCTGAAGGCCCCATCTCCAAACACCATCCCATTGGGTGTTAGGGCTTCAACGTCTAAATGGGGGGGCATTCAATCCATCAAAATACATTAACAATTATTAATGTTGCATTATCTAGTGTGTTCCTGATTTCTGTTCTGACTATGCCCTGAGAACCAAATCCTCTACTTGTAATTTTATACATCAGAGGATTATAAGAACTTTCCAACTTTCCAGAAGACCAGCTTCTGGCTCTGTACATTTCAAACCCTGTTTTCCCCTCAACCCCCATGCGCCTGCTGTCAGCCTGTATGGGACCCCTCTCTTCACCGTGTCCCACACTGTACCTACGGCGCAGTGGGTGGTAGGAAGCCTGGGAGCTGCCTCTACACCGGGATGGCCAGCAGTAACTGAAATTGATGTGGAAGTGACCCAAACACATAGATGTTCCCCACTAAACTCAAACTAAATGTGTCTCCAACTTTACGTCGTTAGCTAACTCCCCAAATGCCCACAGCCACCTCAATGCTACCTAACACAGCGGCATCTTAACCAGTGCAATTAAAATATCTTACTTTTATATATATATATATATAGTGAACGCTGTGAAGTGTGCAAGACTGTTGAATCACAGACCTGTACCTCTGAAGCAAATAATACATTATACGGTTAAAAAAAAAAAGAAGATAGCAGGAAGGGAAGAATGAAGGGGGCGACATCGGAGGGGGAGACAAACCATGAGAGACAATGGACTCTGAGAAACAAACTGAGGGTTCTAGAGGGGAGGGGGATGGGGGGATGGGTTAGCCTGGTGATGGGTATTAAAGAGGGCACATTCTGCATGGAGCACTGGGTGTTATACGCAAACAATGAATCGTGGAACACTACATCAAAAACTAATGATGTAATGTATGGTGACTAACATAACATAATAAAATATATATATATATCTTACTTTTGCAAACTTGATAAAAGCTCCACATAAACACATTGCTGGGGTCTCTCTCAGGGCCTGGGAAGTGAGTGACCTCACCCAGCAAGGAGCTTTCCCTTCAAGGTGATTCTATCTCTGCCTAGAGGGCACAGGCTGTGAAGGGGAGGCTGGGAGCCATGATGAGACAGCTATTTCAACTAGCTGACAATTGCGTAGTGCCTACCAGGGGAAATGTTACTTGTGTATTAAGTCATTTAATCCTCTTAATGACGCGGTGATGTTGGTACTGTGAAAATCTTCATTTTACGGATAGGGCAACTGAGTAATAAAGATATTATGCAACTTGCCTGGGCTCACACATGTAGTAAATGCCAGACCTGGGATTTGAACCCAGGCAGTCTGGCTCATACTTGTACCCAGTACAGGAAGCAGTCTCTCCACAGCACAGCTCACAACCTCCACTGCCCTCTAGGACTCTGCAGTCCTGCCTATACCTTTCTGACAGTATATATTTTACTTATTTGCCTGTTTGCTGTCCCTTGCTACTAAAATATAAACTCTCTGAGGGCAGAACTGTGTATTTTGCTCACTGCTGTCTCCCTGCACCTGGAATAGTGCTTAGCCCATGGTAGGTGTATAGTAAATATTTTCTGTTTATCATAAATTCTTTAGCATTCTCCTAAACGTTTTTTTAAAGAATTTATTTATTTATCTGAGATAGAGGGAACATGGGGGAAGGGGTGGGACAGAGGGAGAGGGAGAAGCAGACTCCCCGCGGAGCAGGGAGCCTGCCATTGGGCTCATTCCCAGGACCCCGAGATCATGACCTGAGCTGAAGGCAGACGTGTATACCAACTGAGTCACCCAGGCACCCCTGTTCTTCTAAACTCTTTAAGAAGTAATCTATTTGAAAAAAAAAAGAAGTAATCTATTCAGAAAACTGCAAAAGAAAGTGAAAATAAGAGGAAATACCCCCCAAAACGGGGAAATTGTGGCTCACTTGAAATCGAGGGGAGAAAATGAACTTTATTATATATTTTGAATATATACATAATATATTCAACACAGTTCTGTCCTAAGTGTTTGTGATTCATGTTATCTAGTCCCATGTGTCTCAGATCAGGTTGGTTATACAGGGAACCAACTAGGAGTGATCAGATCGTCTTGAATTTCAGATGCTCTTGAGTGCCCAGTTGAGGCTTGAAATTCAAAATTTATATTAACTCCTGACTGCATGGTTATGTGTTATGTGATTTTCTCCAGTAGTACTCAGGGGCCAAAGAAGACAGATGGATGGATCCAAAATTGAGGATTTGTTGACTGACTGTGCCATTAAGTCAAAGGAGTAAAGAGATTGTATCTGATGATAAGAATGTCCTTAAAACCAAGAGGGCTGGGGGCTGTTAGTTGGGGAGACTGAAGGCCAGATGCCTTGGCAGGACTGAAGATGGGGGCACCTGTTAAGCAGCTCACTCTTGATTTTGGCCCAGGTGATCTCAGGGTCCTAGGGTTGAGCCCCATGTTGGGCTCCATGCTCAGTGGGGAGTCTGCTTCAGGATTCTCTCTCTCCCTTTGCCTCTTTCCCTTCTCACTGGCTCTTTCAAATAAATAAATAAATCTTAAAAAAAAAAAAGACTGACGATGGGAGGGATGGTGGCATAGGGGAGGAAGGGTATAGGGTTGAGGTCAGAGTAGAATTTCAAAGTTTAAGATGTCAGAGGTGAAACAGTTCTAGGTGATGACAAGGTCTTGTAACAGGATAGGCGATATTGATGACAAGTGAATAGAGCTCTCAGATGACTCATAGGATATGAGAAAATTTGATATTATGTGGGTTAGGCACTAATGTATAAGTTTATCAGCTTGAGCCATGATTTTGTAAACTGTAAAGCCAGCCTTAAATATCACCTTCTCCAATGCTCCACTTTTGATTGACAATACTTTATTTATAATAATTCTAAAATAATGATCCTCCCCAAATTAGCAAACCAGGATACTAGCATCATCTCAATTCAGTAGGCTCATAAAATTGGAGCTGTTTTGCTTGTTTGAAGGATTAATTCTGTTCATTTGCAGATAAACACACATGAAAGAAGTGTTATTTCATAGCTCCAGATTAAGTCCCTTTTAAGATGATACTGAAGAATCCATATTTTATTTGGCGTTAAACACATCATAAAAGATCTGTAGTCTCCAGAAGTCTCCACATTCCAAGGTTACGAGACCCTCAATAAATGCATAAATACAATGTTAAACAATGGTAGGATGGATAAAAACACTTATATCTCCCAGACACCCTGTCCATGAAGTGCTCCAGTTACCAATATAACCAGCTGGTTTTCAGAAAAAAACAAAAAACTTTACTAGGTATTCACCAGTGGCTTTTAGCAAAGATAATAGAAGCTTGAAATTGGATGTAATGTCCCAGTGAGGAATAAGATTTCCACTTCTTTCACTGTCAGGTGCAGCCGGGGATAGGCAAAGAAATGTTTTGTTTGGTTTTTCAGATTTTTTTCCTCCAGTACTTAGCCTGAAACATTAAAGAACGATATCAGAAATCCCAGATCAACTGTAGCCAGCCAGGAAATTGATTTCACTTTAAGGGTATTCATAATAACAGAACCAATCTGTACGTTCATTAAATTCACCTAAAATGATAAGAAGTCTCGCAGAAGTCTTTCAAAGTGGAAGTTTTGTAAAAAGACTTTCGACTCTGCACACTTTCTAACCAGGGAGTAACTAGACAATTTCTCCTCTCCCTGCTCTGGAGGAAAGATCGACAGGCACCTGGGTTGTGTAGAAGTTAGAAGTGAAGGAATCCATGTGCCAGATCTTGCATGTGAAGTAATTTTTAGATATTTTATGGAGCTAGGGAAACAATTTTGCCCTTTCCCTTTTTCCCCTACTGCGTTTTCCATATTCCAAGACAGATGGGGCACATGTAACAAAACCAACCAAAAGCAGAGAATGCAATCTGGGATATTAAAAATAAAATCTTTTCCAAATCTTCACAGGCTCCTTTAAAAACACTTCTACCCAAGTGCTAAAGCAGCTAACAGAGGTGTCTAAAAATGGAAAGAAGAGGTGCCCCAAGGGTTCTTTCTTCAAAACCAGGCAGCATTAATATTTACTTCTCAGAAAGGAGCTCTATACACAATCAGCAAATATGACCAAATTTAGTCATATGTGGATTGAAGAAGATTATGTCCCGGAGAGCTCTCCATTAAGAATCTTTAAATATAAAATTGTTGAATCTAATCCAGAAATAAGGCAAACGGGCAAATGTCATCAATACTCAGGTATAATGTTAATATTTCAGTTGACTCCAAATAAACATTCAGTGCCATTATATTATTCAAAGAAATCAGTAAAGAGAATATGGTTGGCTAGATTTTGACATTGTATTGTTTGCCCTTACTATAAACTCTTTATTTTAGACATGTTGTAGCTTATATTTTACATTTTCATAGTATTTAAATGTTATATTCTCATAATATTTAAATGTAGGAGCCTATCAATCATGACTCCTGGGTTTTTAATTTTCTGTGTAAAACTAATTCATTCTGAACCACATGTAATTTCAGATTTTCTAGGAGTAGATTAACCTCACAAAATTATGTTCAAACATCACTATTCCATTGCCATCATCCAAAGAATACATCAATATTCAATTAAATGTAAATACAATTAATTTTTTCTCCCTTTTTCCACTGGGGCATATAAGTAAATTGTTTGAAATGTATTACTGATGGAAATTAAATGTAAATTACTTATTTCTTAGGTTCTGGAACCTCTGTGCACTGGGAACTTATCGAGGTGTTGGGGATATAGCCATGAACAAAGCGAACAAGCCCAGTCAGGCTAATGGGGGAAACTGGCAACAGCCCCATAAATAAGCAAATGAATGAATAAGACCATTTCAGATAGTGATGAGTACAGTGAAGGAAAGGAAATCTGCTAATGGTATAGAGGGTGATGAGAGAGGGTGAGGGGCAGGGAACAGGGTGGTTGGGACATTGGAGGCAGTGATGCTTAGATCACTGAAGGGCAAGGAGTCAGCAGGGCAAAGAGCTGGGGACCCTGGGGCTGGGGGAGGGGAAGAGGGACATTTTAGGCAAAGGGAACTAGCGAATGCAGGGAGGAGCTTGGTGTGTTCATACAACAGAAGTGTGCCAGACTTGGCAGGGAGAGTAGTGAAAGAGGAGATCTTTCTCCTCTTTATTAGTATTAGAGGCAACTTTCGTAGTAAAGCTTTGGACTTTATTCTAAGAGTGAGAAGAAGCCATAGGAACTAACTGCATTCTTTTAAAGATCAGTCTGTCTCCTGTGAGGCAAATGGATGGGACGGGGCAAGAAGGGAAACAGGGAGACCAGCTGGACTGATGTGGGAGTCTAGGAGAGCCACATGGTGGCCCCAAGTAGCCTGCTGGCAGTGGCTTTAGTGGGGAGAGTGGGACGTGCTCAAATTCAAAACATATTTTAGAGATACAACCTAAAGGACTGGCTGGTAGTTAACTGCATTTTCCCAAACTAAGTTCTCTCTCTTGAGCAACACTTCCAAAGCTCTTCTGAAACAATTTTATGTCCAAGCCCCTTGCCCTCACCTCCCTACTCATATGCATATATATATATATATATATATATATATATATATGCACACCTTTCAGGCCTCAGGAAAATGTCCCCCCCAGCCCTCTTAAATCACAGTTGGTCCAAATGGCTTATCTAGCCTTCCTTCCAATGCACCAAGTGCATTTGAGCTGCTTTTCTGTCTGCAGATCCCAGAAATGATGCTCCAGACAGCCTTCCCTAGGTCCTGTCACCTCACCATCCATAGCCTCCTACAGACTCCTAGAGAAATTCCCACCCAGTCATTTCATAATTGTGCACGACTTTTCATATCCCCGAGACTTCTGCCCTCTCTGGGGGTTGTCCTAGAAGCTACAGCAGCCTCAGTAACATTAGCAAGGCCCGGCTCAATGCTGGGTTCTTCACAAGCCTCAGTTACTTCACAGAGGACAGAACCCTAAGCGGTGCCGTCTAACAGTTAGGAAAACCAGGACGCAGACATGTTTGCAAATTGTGAAACAATACCCAGCTGGGTTTTCAGTCAGGTGAAGCTGCCCTGGGATCTTAACCTCTTGCTTCTCCAAGAACTGCCGCCCCAAGAACTTGGTTAAGCATCATAGTTAGAACACCACTCTAGGGGCGCCTGGGTGGCTCAGTCGGCTGAGCATCCAACTCTTGGTTTGGGTTCAGGTCATGATCTCAGGGTCATGGGATCGAGCCCGGGTCAGGCTCTGCACTCAGCAGAGAGTCTGCTTGTCACTCTCCCTCTGCTTGCTCACTCTCTGAATGAATGAATGAATGAAATCTTAAAAAGAAAGAAGAAAAAGAAAAAAAAGAACACAACTCTGGAGCCAGATTGCCTGAAATCGAATTTGAGTGTCACCACATTTTAGTTGCCTGACTTTGGACAAGACACTTAACCTCTTCTGTGTGCCTCTGTTTGTTCGTCTATAAAGAAGACATGATAATACTTGCCTCGGAAGGTGGGGAGTAAGGGAGCTACTGTGTATAAAGTGCTTAGGATGGCACCTGGCATAGAACGAGTCCTGTGTAAGTGTTAGCTCTCACCCTCATCATTCTCCTGCCCCACCCACCGAGGCATCACCCTCATTTCTTATTTGTGCACCAAAAATTCAGCACTTTGATTATGGAGTCAGTACCCAGCCCCCTAGGAAGGTGTGTAGGTGGATGTGGTTAGGAGAGAGCACAGTGGGGTCATTACAGAAAAGCTCGGTGGGGCAAAGTGATGAGGTGAGCTCAGAGATACTAGAGAGACACTTAATAAGTTGTGATTAATTTACTCTGAATAATGCATTGATGTGAAGACATTTTTACAGCATTCTTCAGATTAAGTTAGCTACCATTCCGAGGCTCATCTCACTGAACAGGAAGTTTGTGGAGTGGGCAGGGGGAGTCTATCTTTTGCAGTAACTCAGAGTTGAGCTTCTGCATCTCAAGCTCTTGCCTTCACTTCATTGTTTCACTATAGTTTTGGGGATGTTTGGCAGTCAAAGTAAACCAGATTTATCTGTGGTCACAACACATTTCAGCAACTTAGAATGATGAACTTTACTTCATGTTCATGCTACAAGTCCCCCATGGAAGGAACAAGAAGGTCTTACTGAGGAACCAGATTGGCGGAGGCCCCATCTCAACAGGCTTCCTTGATCATAGGGGCAGGGGAGAAAAAACATGACAAACCACATGGGGCTCTTGAAGCTTCAAATTGCTCATATTTCTTTTGTCAAAGCAAGTCATATGGCCATGTCTGGGCTTAAAAGGGAGAACATGTATAATTTTTCTACAGGGAAGTGTCCCCAAATACTTGGACAACTTACCACAAAGAGTTAACTGAAAGTTAACAGAAAACCCCTCTAAAAGCAGCTTGAACAATTAAGGGGTTATTTTTTTTACACAACAAGAAGTTTGGAGGTAGATCAAGTCTCAAGTTGATAAATCCAGTAGCTCAAAGATGTCTTCAGGGACCCACTTTATTGCCATCTTTCTACTTTACCATCCTTAGGATATCAGCACTATCTCTCTTTGTGGTCACAAAATGGCTGTAGCAGTGCCAGCCATCACATGCAGACAAGTAACATCCAGAGAAGAATAGTAGGGTTTCCTTCCACTAGTCTCATCGTATTGAGAAAATCTTTCCCAGAACCTCCAGCTTGCCTTGGGTCCTGTTGGCCAGAACTAAATCGCATGGCCATGACTCAGCCAGTCATGAGCAAAAGGAAAGACCACTTCCTGGGATAAGAAAAGGCCTAATTTCCCTTTGCACAAACAACTCTGATTTCTATAAGAAATATGCCACTGAACATAAGAAATCAAGAAAACAGGTAACCCTGTTTTACCAATTATGGTAAGCTCCTTTATTCAGGGTGTAAATAAAGAGGGACAATTCTTTTATGAAAAGCCAGCATTTGTGCTTACGTAATTATTCACAGTCAAATAACTATGGGCAAATAAAGCAAGCAAAACAGGCATCTAATAGGGAAGGATCATTTACCTAAGTAAGGGGCAGGGAAATAAGAAACTACTTTGGACTGATATTACATTCATCTCAAAAGAGTTGACCAAAAGAATTCACCACTCCCTTCTTTGTGGCCACCCTGGACTATAGCTTAAATATTCTTTCTTCATCATTCACCCACCACACTTTATTGCCTTTATCTGTGTACCTGTCTCCAACAGCAAAACAATGAGCTCTTTGAAAGATGTGGCCTGTTTCATCTGTTTATTCCTGTGCATGCTAAAAATAATAATGGGTAACATAATTTGATTGCCCACTGTGTACCAGAGCCCATTCTAAGTTCTAAATGAATTGATTCTTGTAATACAACTGTCCCATGAGGCATGTGCTATTATCTATGCTTAATACGTAAAGAGTTGGGAGGGTCAAAAGGTTAAGTCGTTTGACCAAATGTACACAACTATTAACTGATAGAGTTGAATTTCAAATGAAGGTGGCCTAGTTGGGTTATGCGTGGCACATTTGCCCCCAAAACAGGTGAACCTAATCTGCTTTAATATACAATATGAAGGTGTGAGAGAACAAGAGTGAAAGACAAGAGATATTATCTTTTATTTACATGTAGAATCTGAAATCAAGTATGATAGACTTAAATTCTCTGAAGGTAGAGATCATGTATGTTTCCCTTGCTCAGTATGGAGTCTCCATCTCCTAGTATACTTCCTGGCACACAGTAGGTCCTCACTGTTCCTGGAAGTGGGGGAGGGAGAACAGGAGGGACCGAGGGAGGAAGGAAAAGAGGGAAGGAGGAAGGAAGAGAGAATGAACGAATAAACACAGTTAATGTTCTCTTTCTCTTGCTCCTTATATTTTCTGCCTTCTTTTCCTGTATTATTTCTATGGGCAATTTCGTGTCTAAAATTTACAACATCTTACCTAAGATAGAAAGAAGTGTTAGTTTCTCTAAGTAACAAGGGTTCTCAAAAAGAAGAGTTTAAATGTAACATTGTTGCAGAGTAGGGAGGATTCTCTGCAGCCCTATAATTCATTTGGCTTTTGAAACAATGTGTCTTATATAAAGTAGATTTTTCCTCAAACAGAAACATTTTTTAAGAATTTGGACTTGCGCTTTTTCTTCTAATTATGTGCCGCTTGAAATGTCAATACAGTGCATGGACATATTGATTTTTTTTTAATCATTGCAAGTCCATAAACAAATGAACAGCAATAATTAAGGAAATGGCCACTGTCAGTTGATGGAAATATTACTATAGAAATCCGTCCACCAGCAACACATTTCAGTAGACAAGTAATAGGTTGAGAACACCAAAAATGCCATGTTTCTTCTTTATTTTAGCACCAGCATCATCAGTGTCTGCTTCCATAGAATGCTCCAAACTGTCACACAAATTTAATACATTAGATTTAATCGTTAGACCATATAGACCCCCACTCAGGTTTTAATCAGCAAAGTAAAATCCTGGTGAAACTGAATCATTACACTGTTGTCACAAGTGAATTTTAAGTGTTCTTATTCTTAAAGGGTGTCCAAGTTTCTACTGTTGATTTTGTTGTTCTGATTCCTATCCAGAGAGCTAATTTTAAAAAGTGTTTCTGTGATCTAACCTTGAACTAGAACTTCATGAGTCCCTGAATATCCCAAATTTCCCCAATATTCCATTTTTTTCTTTGTTCTTTATTCTTAGATGATTTTCAGATTTCATTCAAATTTCTTTGAGTTATTAGGGATTTTTTTCAGATGTCTCATCCAATTTCAATATATCAAAAAATGAACTCACTGATTTCTCTCCCCCATCTGTCTTTCTCTCCCCCTAGGTTCTGTCTCTTGGTTGATGGCACCATCATTCACTCTTTGATCCAAACCAACATTTAGCCACTTTTGATGGCTCTTGTTTTTCCACTTACATACAGTTAGTTGATAAGTCCATTCATTCAACCTCTAGATCCATCCTTCCCTTTTCATTCCCATGCCCCAAGTCAGTCCCTCATCATCCTGGCCCAAAATATTGCAGTAACCCCTCCCACCCCCCAAAACTGGCTTTCGCGATGTATCTCTTATCCCACCAACCCATCTTCTATATTTCCATTCAATTATATTCTAAAAGAGAGACGCATCATGTTTCTTCCCTGCTCAGAAACCTACAATGGCTCATTATTGCTAATTTTTTAAAAAGTCCAAACTCTTTAATAACATTCAAGACTTGGGGCACCTGGGTGGCTCAGTCCATTAAGCGTCTGCCTTCAGCTCAGGTCATGATCCCAGGGTCCTGGGATCGAGCTCCACATTGGGCTCCCTGCTCCATGGGAGCCTGCTTCTCCCTCTGCCTTCCACTTCCCCTGCTTGTGCTCTGTCTCTCTGTCAAATAAATAAATAAAATCTTTAAAAAAATAACATTCAAGACTCACCTTTGGTTACTCCCAGCCTACCTTAGCAGTCCCATTTCCTATCACTCCCCATCATTACCTTCCTTAGTGCGACACATATATGTGTTCTCCTCAGACTTATTGTGACATTCCTGAGTTCTGTCTGCCTGGCAAAATCCAAATTACCCTTCAAGGCCTAGTTCAAATACCCTCCTTGGTATCCAGGTGGAGTTAGTCAGTCCTTCTTTGCTCTTATACCATTTTGTTTCTATTCTTATTATGCCCCTGTCTTAGGTCAGGTTTCCAGATGTAGAACCTGAGAGGAGGATTTGTAGGAAAGTGGTTTCTATCTTTCTTTCTTTCTTTCTTTCTTTTTCTTTCTTTCTTTCTTTCTTTCTTTCTTTCTTTCTTTCTTTCTTTCTTTCTTTCTTTCTTTCTTTCTTTCTTTCTTGCTTTCTTTATTAAAAGATTTTATTTATTTGTCAAAGAGAGAGAGTGTGTGAGCACAAGCAGGGGGAGCTGCAGGCAGAGGGAGATGCAGGCTCCCCACTGAGCAGGGAACCCGATGTGGGGCT
The DNA here is from genome assembly GCF_003265705.2 of Callorhinus ursinus. NCBI lineage: Eukaryota > Metazoa > Chordata > Mammalia > Carnivora > Otariidae > Callorhinus > Callorhinus ursinus. Next base: position 25,868,570 of record NW_027397070.1, on the reverse strand, counting down.
TGATCCCAGGACCCTGGGATCATGACTTGAGCTGAAGGCAGACGCTTAACCGACTGAGCCACCCAGGCGCCCCCAGGGAAGTGTTTCCTTAAGGAAATATTCTCAGAAGAGATTGGCCAGTATAAATGAGAGGAGACAGGCAAGAGAAAGGGATTGAGCAAGGGTGGCTTTAGATGAAGTCCCAGAGGGAGTGGCTCAGCCTCACTGAGTAGAAAAAGCCTGGACACTAATTTATGCCCTGCTCTGTGGCAAGGGGGCTGGGCCTTCCTACCCCTACACCAAGCAGTCACTAGCAAGGAACTCAACTCCCAAGCACTTCCTGCCCTCTGAATATGTTCGCAGTACTCAAGGGCGGCTGCTCAAGGAGTCATAGGTGCAAGCCATTGGAAGCAAAAGTATGTCAGAGTTGATGGAGGAGAACAGGAATGGTAAAAAGTGATCCCCAGGCATTTGGGAGGAGGCAGATAGTATCAGCTACACTCCTCAGTATACTCAGCCTTGTTTCCACCTAAACACCTCCAGCCCCCGGATGGTGAATTACTTGAGAGGAAAGACCCCTTCTTGGTCGTCTTTATGTCCCTACAGCAGGGAAGATATTACTTCACACCTGGAAAGTGCTTAAATAGCATTTACTGGTCCGAACTGAATACTAGTTTTGTAGGTCTTTTGCAACATTTTGCTGCTACTAATCATATTCCTGGGTTTTTTTTTTCCCCCTAGCTGGTTTTAGCTCAATAATAAAAGATAGGGCTTCTGGGGTTTCAAAACTTAAGGTTCAACTTTTCACCTTGCACTTTTCTTCCCCGGGCAACAATTTGCTCAGCATATCTCTTCCTAAATTCCAAGACAGGCTGCTTGCTCTGTTCAGTCAAGACTGCCAACCCAAGAAACATTTTCAAAAGATCACAGTCAACGTCATTGCCAAAAGAAGAAGTTCTTGGCACACAAAGGACCTGGTTCAATATGAGATGCCAGATGGTGATTTCAACTTCAGCTAAATTCCTGCTGAAAAAAGTGTTTGAACTGCAGATGAGAAAAGCTTCTATGACAAATTTCCAAGCGTGAGAAGCTTCAGAGGGAAATGGCAAGTGTTGATACACTCCCCCCCCCAACCACATGCACACACCATAGAACTACTACCTGCATCTGGTAATTAAGATTCCGACAAAGATGCCTCTGCTTTTCAAGAAGACTGAGCCCTGATTTGATTTTTACTAATATTAAAGTGTATTAACTGAGTCCATTAAAAGCAAATACTATTTGATTACATGTAGTGTTTTTCAAAGGATGTGTCCCCTTAGCATCTGCTGTAAGCTTTTTTAGTATCTGGAGGTAGTTTTCATTCCTCTCTACCAATAACTCCATTATTAAGCCAATTAATAATCAGCATGTCTCCCCTCCCTAACTTTCTTTTTTCCCCCTCCCTAACAACCTTCAAATTACAGGGAATATACATGAAGTATAAGTTGATGGTGCTCTGCCTGGACACTCTTGCGTCCCTGACTTCCTTTCTCCTTCCAGGAGACTGAAAGCCCAGCTCCCCTGATGCCAGTCAGGGCACATTCTGAGATGTGGTTTATGCTCCAGAGCTCCATTCAAGATGCAGCTGAGGTTGAGACTTTGCCGGAAAGTGTACTCTTGGCTGGTTCCTTCTCTTCGGCTTTCCCTATCGTATTCCTCCTTCCCCATCCTTCTCCTCCACCACACTCCCTTACAGAATTAAGGAGCATCTCTTTAACAACATTCTTGCACCCAAATCCTTATCTCAGGGTCTGCTTCTGGGGAAATGACTTAAAATTCTGTGCAATGGAAAACTTCAAGGCATTTCATGCTGATAGAGAGAAGGGCTATTGTTTCTGGGGCAAGAAATGTATGCATACCTACTTTATCAATCAAGACTTAGAAGGAAATAGTGGATAAACTCAAATTAGGTCTTTGGAGAATAGTTAATAAAAGGACTGATTATAAAGGGGTGGGCTGGGTGCAGAGAAACAAGGAGATTACCTGCCTGGGAACTGATAACAGGGTGCCATTACCAACCCGAGGCTCCACTGGAAAGCAGAGAACTGGTGACAGAGTTGCGTGGAGAGGGCTGTGTGACAGAAGCTGTGATCTTGAGGGATGCAGCCAGCCTAGGGGACCCTACAGGGAGCAAGCTGGCCAAATAAATACTGCAATCTCATGCTCCTTCATTCCTCCCATCTTTTACCAGTGATCCCATCAGCTGAACCTAATGGGAAGCCAGGTGCAAAAGAGCCCCTTCGTGCAGCACATCTAAGCTGGCCTCTAAGGGCATAGGGCAGGTGGAGAAGGGCAGAGAGGGCACCCAGAGGGACAAGCAGAAGCTATCCGGCGTAACTACCTACCTTTTCTCCCTCCCTCTCTCTCTCTCTCTGTCTCTGTCACACACACACACACACACACACACACACACACAGTTTGTCCTGTTCTTGATTTTGACCTGTGACTAGACACATATAAATAGGCACTGATTTTTCTCCCTGTTGATCTTGTTTCTTTTTATCCTATTTATGCTTCAGAGGACCCAGAGATAAGGCTGTATGATGTTGCTCATCAAACAGACTATCAATAATCAAGAATCAGACAAAATACATTTTTATTAAAGTCTGAATATGGTAACTGGGCATCTCAACAGTAGCCTCCAAACCTCAGCCTCTAAGATGGCATTTTTTTGTACCCTGAAATATGACTACAGAGCTCACTACCATAAAATTTATCATCTCTTTGACTGCAGTATTTTGATGTAAAGAGCTCTAATTTATATCCCTAGAGAACCATACCCGTTTTCTCCCAATTGAAAACAAAATACAAATCAAAGATTTATGTTGTTTTTTATAATGATGTGCCTAATTGCTTTCTCATTAATCCAGGTGCAAAGATGCCCTCATTATTCGGTTTACTCCCAGATGTCCTCATTATTGGAAGCAACACTCTCTTTCTGTTGGTCTCATTTTCTGTTTTTGAAATGGTCATTTTTCCCACAAGCAGCTTTGGCTTGGTTCAGAATATAATGCACTGCAAAATGTGCAGATTGAAGACAAAGGGTCACTCAGTTATTTGAAGGTCTTTGAGATTAATCATGGAAACCAACCTCCTGGTCCTCGGGATGCTGGCAGGAGCTGGTGTGGGTGAGATGAAAGACATGATGGAGAAGTACCACTTCCACATATCCCTGGAGGACAGGCAAGGCTCAGCAGTGCCTTCTGGGCCTCTAGCCCTCTCTCTCTGCTGGGTGCCCTGCAGACTCAGATACAGCTGAGCAGAAAACAGGTAGGTCGTGGGGCACGCATTAGCAAATGGCCTACAGGGCTGCTGTTTCTAGGTACTAAAATAGTATAGGGGCGCCTGGGTGGCTCAGTCATTAAGCAGTCTGGGATCCTGGGATCGAGCCCCGCTTCAGGATCAAGGATCGAGCCCCGCATCGGGGTCCTGGGATCGAGCCCCGCATCGGGCTCCCTGCTCAGTGGGAAGCCTGCTTCTCCCTCTCCCCCCCCCACCCTCCCCCGCTTGTGCTCCCTCTCTCTGTGAAATAAATAAATAAAATCTTTAAATAAATAAATAAATAGTATATATCGGGCTATTTTCTTCTGAAATTTTATTTTTAAGATATTTGTGGGGGTGGGTCCAAAGGTTTTAGAGGATGGTGATTTAAAAAAAAAAAATCTCTAAACACCATGCTTCATTTTGAGGCAGCTGTTTGCATCACCCATGCAAACTCACCATGGAAGGGGAATGCAAGGGTGGCCGGGCTCTGCGTAGGCGTCTGATGCAGTCAGTAGGAGATCCTGTTGAGCAAGGCACCCAACCCTCCCGAACCCAGGTTCCTTGTGACAATGAGGAATGAGGTTATGAAGTTAGAATCCTCTTCTTGTTCTAACACTGCACTGTGAGCTACAGTAGCCACTGGTTGCATATGGCTAGTCTGAACTGAGATGTGCGGCTGGTGCCAAAAATCACCAGATTGCCAAGACTCGGGACAAACGCAAATGTAAGTTATACCATTAAAAATTTTTATATTGATTATGTGTTGAAATGATAATAATTTGAGGTATATTAGGTTAAATGAAATATAAAAATTTTACTAATTTACTATTTAAATTGTGGCTACTAGAAATTATGGAATTATACATGTGGCTTATGTTACATTTCTATGGACAGAATGGGTTTTTTTAAATGATTGATTGAACTATTTAAAAATGTATGTTTCTGAGTTCCCATTTCTTCTGGATGCACATCAAATTCTAGAAAACTTAAAGAAGTCTTGCTTGGGAAAAGATATTACCTCATTTTCCATTCAAAGGTCTTTTTTTAAAAAAAGGTAAAAATTTCGTGTCATGTTGGCTAAGTGTTGAAGAGAGTGTGAGGAGAAAGAATAGCAATGTTCCTTAAACTAGAATTTAATTTTCTTCTACTTTGAGTGAAGCTGGAGTGTCAGTCTTTAGGTTTTAGAACAGTAGAACATTTCCAGATTGCAGACACATGAAAATAGATGCTTCCCAAAGTGAAGAGCAGCCCTCCTCCTCTGCCACGCACACACATGCAACATCTCTTCTCCATGTGAGTGCCAAGTATTTGGAAAGCACCTAAATGCTCAGTTCATGAGCTCCAGAAGGCACATGTTCAATAACCACTTCCTGCTGTGCATTAACTGCTGGGTCAAATAAAGAACAGTAGACAGAGACAGGGTATCAAAATATGCCCCAGGACTGATGATCTGGGCAGAAAGGGCAGCACAGGGAAGATTCAGAGGCACATGAGAGCAGAGTGGAAGGAGGGTAGGTTGTTTGGAGACAATGAGCCAACATCCATCTGCCGGGATCAAGTAGGGCCTTGCCTATCAGGAAGGAGATCTAGGACCTGACCTGAAAGGCGATGGACTAAATGATCTAACAGAAGCCATATTTTAGGGGACTCATCCTCTCTTCCCTGTCATGCTATATGTGTCCCCCAACTGGAGGACCTGATTAGAATCCAGGGCTACCCAGGAGGGCCTGGGATCAAGCTCAGCAGGGAGTCTGCCTCTCCCTCTGCCCCTCCCCCTGCTTGTGCTTTATCTCTCTCTCAAACAAATAAATAAAATCTTAAAAAAAAATCCAGTGCTACCTCAGATCATTTCCTTACTGTCTCCGGTGCATGTTTTTTGCTTCCCCCAGGGAGAAAGATACAGTCAAAGGCAAGAGCCAAGGTTGATGTTTCTTTTGAATATCTCATGATTTCCAGGACAGTTGTAGACACAGAGTAGGTAACTCAATGCTTACTTTAAAAATAATAATAATGAATTAAATTGTGCTAAATCCCTGGGTCCTCTTCTTTCATATATTTCATGAGGGAAAATGGAGAATCCTAATTCCTAATGAGGGTTCTTCAGGGGCAAAAGTATAAATCAGTTTGCCTTCTGACTATTTCCTGTCCCCTTTCCGTGTTTATCTCCTTTCTTCCCAGCATCTTCCTGGGTTCTTACCACCCTCATTTTGTCACTGGAACTTTCTCCTAGCCTTTGACTTACACATCTGGATGGAACCCAAATTTCCCCCTTCCTCCTTTCATCACCCATTACCTTAGGTACTTGGGGAGAGTATGATGTCCCTTCTACCCAGACAGTCCCTGGCTTGGACTAGAAATGATGATCTGCTTTAACCATTTAGCCCCCCTGATGCAGCTCTGTAACTTACCTGAAGATTGCTCTGATCAGTTCACATGGTCAGAGAAATAAGAAAGTCATTTATTGAAGTGTAGAAGGAGCTGTGAGTTACTAGAGAGTGACAAAAGCATTTTTGTTTTGTTTTTGTTTGTTTTTGTTTTTTGAAGATTTTATTAATTTATTTGACAGTGAGAGAGAGCACAAACAGGGGGAGCCGCAGAGGAAGAGGGAGAAGCAGGCTCCTTGCGGAGCAGGGAGCCCGACGCAGAGCTCTATCCCAGGACCATGGGACCATGACCTGAGCCAAAGGCGGGAGCGTAACTGACTGAGCCACCCAGGAGCCACCTGTTTTGCTTTGTTTTTAACTGTACGGTGACTAAGAAATAATTTATACGCGACTGCGACTTTAGGGGAGGGTAGACTGAGTTTGGTTAGAACTATGGGCTTTCTTTGCCCAGAAAAGAAATATAACTCTGTAGATCCCAAGGAAATTAACAAAGCCTGAATTTTCTCTCTCTCCTTAAAAAAAAAAAAATCACTCTTGTTGTCCTCACTTTAAACTAATCATTACAAAGTTACTTCAAGAAGAAACAAAGAATAACTTTCTCTTCCCTGGATTATTCTCTGGTTAACTTTTTAGAGCTTTTAGCCACCTGAGAAAACCAATCCAATACTGAAAAATGTTGCCAAAAGTCACTCAAAGACATCACATTCCCTAATACTTTAAGGATCCTGAGTCCCCGAACAAGGCTCTTTATAAATTGAGAGTTAATATCAGAGGCAGACAAACTGCAACAGATAAAAGTGAAATGTGGTTTGTAAAGGCTGGGTAAATGTTTATGTCTCTTTTCACTTTTTTCCTTCTATTGCATAAGAACCTGGCTACTTTTTTGGCTATCTTCATTTTTGTTTAACAGAGAAAGCTCAAAAGCTTAGGTTCTAAGGTAAGTCCCTGCTTTTTTCCAGTGACTCTAGACTGGACTAAGATTAACCTTTCCCCCTGTGCAACTTAAGTTGCAGGCACATGGTATTAAATTATCTGCCTTGGTAAGAGTGTCCTTGCAAAGCTACACCACAAAGTAGCCATGCTCCACACTCTCCCCTCCTTTGTAGCAAGGCTGGGGGTTGGATGTCATTCCAAGTTTCTAGTCCCAGCATTAACTCCACCCCACTCACCCCTCTCAAGAAAAAGTATCTTGTGTTTCTCAAACCACACAACCCCCACCAATTCTGACCTTTCTCCATAGGGAGTGAATGCCACCTCCAGCATCCCCTGACTCCCAAGAATCACCATGTTGAATTAATGAGCAATCCCAGCCTTAAGGATTCTTGCAGGTAAAAGGGATGCTTGGAGAGAGAACCAGTAGGATGAGGCTCCCATGGCAGAGATTAAGTGAAACAAGGAAACATCTCTTCATTCTTAACCTTCTCAGACTGTTGGCTGTTTTCCTCCCCAGTGAACATTCTTCTCTGAGATGACACCTATGTAAGTATTCTGGTCACAAGTTAGCTATTCACTTAACAGTGTGTCTGTGTGTTGTATAATTACTACTGGACAGAACCGTGCATAAAGTATATGAATGTGTGTGCATAAGAGTATTAAAAAGGGCGGGAGGGGGAGCATGTGTTGAAAGAAGAGAACTCGATTCTAAAATAAGACTGATATGCTTTAAAAAACAAACTTTTAAGTTGGGGACAACTGTAGATGCACATTAAGTTTTAAGAAATAGTATAGAGAGATCCCTTATAGACCTTTTACCCAATGGTAATATTTTGAATAACTGTAGTACAATATCACAACCAGGAAACTGACATTAATACAGTCCTAGGGCCTTATTCAAATGTCACCACTTTTGTGTGTACTCATCTGTGTATTTAGTTTGGTGCAATTTTGTCACATATGTAATCTGCTTTTGAATCTCAGCTGTGGTAAGTACTAGCTGTGTGACCCTGAACAAGCTCCCTAGCTTCTTTGAGGCCCAGTTTCCTCATCTGTAAAATGGGTATAATGTCTGTCTCTTGAAGGTGGTGCGAGGATTAGGTAAAATCATTTCTGCTAATTTTGCAGCGCACTGGATTATCAATAAATGCTAGTTTCCTTCCTATCCCTTGTTCTTTCAGTGGCAAGGGAATATTCTCCAGTTTCTTGCTGAAATAACCAGACTTGTGGGTTACAATAAATCAGGCAGCTCCTTCTTCAAGGCCAACATTTAACCCTGCAGTTCGAAGAGAACACAGTGGATGTCACCTGCCCACAGCTGCTGCCTGTAGGCCTGGATTGTATCCAGATCAGAAGTGTAGAGATGCGGGCGGGAGGCGGGGGAAGGGAGTGAAAAAGGAGAAACTCAGGGGGAGCAATACTGAACAGTCGTTGGCTGAAGAGCTACCAATTCCAAGGATTTTCCATCCGGTGTGGCTAGTGACCGAGGGATGGATGTACCCGAGGAAAGCTAGATAGGGGGTGGGAGCCTTTGAGAACATGGTGGGCAGGTGCGGAGGCCCGTCTAGACCTGGTAGGAGGATCACACTCCTTCCAGAGTTCAGTCAAGTCTAGAGCTCTTTTGTCTACTGCAGCCCCCTTCCAATGACAGCCAAGGAGCGCTCAAGGGGGAAGAAATCCAGGACCGCCTGAGAGGCACCTGAATCCCCACCCTAAGGTCCCGCTGGCTGGAGGCGGAGGCCTTTCCTCCCGGGTGTCCTAGACGAAGCCGAGTGTGAGCGGGCGGGTTTGGAGGGAGAGGCTAGAGGGCAGGGGGGTCGAGGAGTGAACGCACTAGCCCCTGCTTGGCGGCGACCTCGAGGCGCCGACCTCCTCCACCTGCACCCCGCGAACCCTAGCGTTTCCAAGTTCAAATCTCCGAAACGACCGCCCCAGCGTCACGCAGCAGCCAAGCCGGGACCGGGCTCCGTGTTCCCGCGACCCGAGCAGTCCCCGGGAGCCGGGGCGCAGTCGGCGTCTAAGTGGGGGTCGGGGGGCGGACCCCGCGAGGGCCGGGACACCGCTCGGCGCTCCTCCCTCGGCCGCCCCCAGCGCCGCGGGCCGCGGAGGAGGAGCCGCGGCGGGGCCGGCGTCGCCCTGGCTCCTCCTCCCCGCGCGGACCAGGCCCTTCCTCCCCGGCGTCCAAAGCTCCGGGTGGCCGCGGCCGAGCCGGGAGCCGAGCGCGCTGGGCGCGGCTGTCCCGCTGCCTCCGCCTCCGAGCCCTGAGTGCGCCCGCGGCCATGGTCCCCGCGGCGGCGCCGGGCGCTTGAGCCCCGGAACGCGGTAAGCGAGGAGCCCGCTCCCGGGGACCCCCGCCCCGCGGCCTGGGGGTGCGCTGAGGCCTCGAGCCGCCCCCGCGCCGTCGGCAGGGCCCTGCGGGCGCAGGGCTGACCCCACATCGGGACCGGCTGGGGCTTTCCCTTCGGGGCCCGGGGCCAGGGCAGGAGCTGTCCCCGCGCGCGGGGCGCTCCCGGGAGACGAGGCGGGGAGGGGGCGGCTTCGCGGGCGGGAGGAGGAGCCGGTGGTGGCGGCGCGCGCTGCGCTGCCGTGGGGGTGGGGGGGGGGGGCCGGCGGGCGGGGAGGATGCGCGCTGCAGCCCCGAAGAGCCGCGCTTTTGTACGAGCTGGCTCCTTACATATGGAAATGACGCTCGCGCGGGTCCCCAGTCGCGTCCTTTTGAAGGACGCCCGCCCGGAACCACGGCGCCGGCTGCGAAGTATTGTCCCGCTTCGTGAGCCCTAACAAAGCGTCCTCCTTCGCTTTGCAGAGCCCTGGAGGCAGGCGGCCGGCGGTGCGGGCGCAACGGAGAGGCCGCCAGAAGGTAGGCGAGGACGGCGGAGGCCGAGACGGCGTGCCGCCTGGTGACACAATGGGGTGTCTGAGGTTTCTGGCGGTGCGATGGGCAGGCGGGTCGGAGACGCACCTGCAACACAGGTTGCGGGGGACCGGGGAGGCGCGCCCGCCCTCCGGCCGCGCCTCCGCCTCCCCGCGCGGCAGCGCAGCGGGGTCTGGGCGCCTCGGCCGCCCCCGCGGTCGCAGCCCGCAGCCGCCGGCTCAAAGCCGCTACTGTGTGTAGATCCAGGAGCCGACTTGAGTCCCGGAGGGAGCAGAAAGGGTGGTTGTTCTGTTGCCTTGTGCCACCCAGGCAGCCTTGTGATTGAGCAGCTGAAGAGAAACCTGTCTGGGGAAACCCGAGGTGATAAGCCTGGGCTCTCCGAGCAGCGGAGAGCTGTTTGGGGCCCTGAAAAGGGGGGGGGGGCATCTTAGAAGGCGTGCGGGAGAAACGCCTATAGAAAGACTTTGCCAGTGCAATGACTAAGAACTAAGGGGAAAAGGACCAAATGACATGCGGTTATTGCCTGAAAACCTTGATCGCCAGACCAGCGGAATGGAAGTGTGGAGTGCTGCGGGAGAAGCTTCCAGGGTTCCCAGGGCTGGGCTTCTGCGACTACCAAACCGGTCCCTGACAAAAAGACAAAGCTGATGGAAACACTTTACTACGGGAAGCTCTGTCTGTGAAGTTGAGAGAGAGGGAGAGAAAGAGGCGTTTTCCTGACCCCAGCCCCTACAAACCGGGGTCGAGGTGCACATAAAATGGGGGGTGGAAAGATTGCCCTACCATGTACCTTGCTTCAACAACTTAGCTATTATGAGATCCTGGGCCTTCTTTACTTAACAGGGACAGAGGAATTCCTGAGATGGACTTGCCATACAACTTAACTCTGAATTTATGAAATCAAAACAGATTGCCTAGTTGTCTTTTGTGACTGACATGGTAGCTAGAATCCCGATAAAGTCCATCCCAGCATATGGGCTGAGCTCCTGAGACCATGGAAGATTTCTCAGTGGGGCTCCCTTAAATACATTGACAAAAATTTATGCTTGTTTCCAGAGGCTTGACATTCTACAAGGAAATGTATTTTTCCTGTGTCAGCTTAATTTTATCTTGAATCTTCTGGTGGATGACCTGAAATATTGGCAGATCTTGCTCTGGAGTTGGGGGGCGGGTTGTGAAGATTTCCAGACTGTGTGTAAAAGTAACATTACAGGCTGGCTGAAAAACCTGTTTGTTGTCTCTTCAGCTGTTGTCAGTGTTCTTAGGGAGGTGAAGTGAACTCCTGGAGAGTTCATTTGCGGGTTTATTTTCACCTGTTCTCTGGCGAGTCTGTAGGGGAAAGCATTCTGAACTGCAGTAGAGATAAAGGGAAGGACTTACAGATGTTCCAAATGGTTTGGGCATCAATAAAGATATTGCCAGGGCAGAAGACTTTACAGGGGCAAAGGAAAGAAAACCATCAGAAGCACAGACTTTGCATTAAAATGTCAGGGATCAGTCATTTTAATAGTCATTTGCTCAGAATGGCATGGTGTCTTTCTTCGTCTTTTTTCATTTTCCATATGTAATGACCCTTAATAGCAAAAGATGTTAACTGTCACGGGGGGGGGGAGGAGAATAGGGGCCCACTGATTTCTGAACAGCCAACCTTAATGTAATAGGCAATATTCTTATCATAAGTCAGATGTTAAAATAAATTGTTTTAAATGTCACTGCAAATGACTTTCTAAACTAACATTTCACCAATCTTGATGCTTCCATTTTATGTTGATAATGAAAATACATTTTATCAGTCTTACATTGATAAAGGGTTGACAAGTTAGCCGGATTCAAGCAGCCTAAAGCCTTTTCAGGAGGTTTATTTTTATAGATGCCAATTCATCTGTAAGCCAATAAATTATGTGGTTTGAATTCTGGCTATTGAGCTTACATCTGTTGGGCAGGAGCTTGTGGAGAGACTGAGGCTTGCAAAAAGATGTTTTTATCTTATTTACAAATGAAATGGAATTTCATCAAGATTATGGGGAATATGCAAGTGAGCAACTTTTTTTGAAATTAGGACACCTCTTTGTTGCAATTTATATCAGCAGTTAATCATTTATTCAAGTTTTGGATGGAACAGTTACAAAGTATTTATGTTCTAACGTTCACATAAAAAACAAAGTTGGGAAAATATCATTTATAGATGTGAGAAGAGAACTTCTTCCCCCGGGGACTGTGCTCATAGATGTAGGCATTCTGAATTAATTTCAGTAAATATGGCTCAAGAGGTGAAAGTTGTTATAAGCGGTCTCTTTTAAGAGAGTAACAAACATGTAGCTCTGTTTTCTGCTTCTATAATTTTACTTAGTAGCTGATTACAGGTTATTGAATCTACAGTGTGCTAGGCTAATGATTTTGTTCCTCCAGCTACCTTGAGTTAACTACTTGATTAGTAATCCCTCTCACTGTTAGGTTTAACAAAAGCTTGGGTTTGGCCCATCATTCAGGATAGAAAAATACAAAAACTGTTTTTAATGTTTTAGAATAAATGCTAGTAGGATGTCCTTAGTTAAATTCAGTTTAATGGTGTAGTTAACAAAGGTTGTTATTTTCTTTCAAATTTATGTAATGTGACTTTTGTTTCTGTGCAGTGGCATTTAAACTTTTGTGTTACATCTTTATGCCATGGTTTTATTCTTGGTGATACCCCGGTGCTTATGGTATCCAGCTAGAAGTGAAGTACCGTCTGAACCAAGAGGAGGCTACCTGACAGGAGTCATTTTGCCGACCAGCAGCGATTTCTGGCAGAAATATCCTATATAGCTATGTAAATAGAGACAGTCGCTTTTTTTTTTTTTTTAAGATTTTATTTATTTATTTGACAGACAGAGACACAGCGAGAGAGGGAGAAGCAGACTTCCCGCTGAGCAGGGAGCTTGATGTGGGGCTCAATCCCAGGACCCTGGGATCATGACCTGAGCCGAAGGCAGATGCTTAACAACTGAGCCACCCAGGTGCCCCGAGACAGTCGCTTTTTTTGTTAAGCTTTTGCTGAACTTGAATTTGTTCTTGTCACTTTCGTTTTATCTGGAAATGAATCCAAAATGTTAAGACGGGAAATCTTTGCAATTAGAGTGTTTGCAAAAAAAAAAAAAAAAGAGAGAGAGAGAGAAGAAAAGGAAACATTGTAATTTGATCATTGGCATTATGAGGCTCTGACTTGCCAAACCCTGAAAGCTAAAGGCGTGAATGAAAAGCGTTCCCAGAGCAGGGTTTCTCCATGTTCACCGCTTTAGTTATAAAGTAACTAAATTAGTCACTTGGTGGTCACTGCCTGGTCTGTGGACCCCCAACAGCTATGTCTGAACACAAACCTAAAAGCATCTATTATGATACCCAAGGAAAGCGGCTGAGCTGAGAGGGACATCCAGACATTCCACATAGCTGTTCAGCTGCTGGACCATCTGGAGGGAAATAAAAGGCCTGGGCTAGGGGCTCCAGGCATTGTGCTCATTTATTATTTGGTTTTTCCCTTGCCAGACTTTGTCTCTTTTTCACTCCCTCTGGCCCAGAACAGACGTCCCCTTTGGCTGGGGTGCCATTCTTACAAGCTCTTTTCTGTACCTTGGATGCCAGAAAGTTCAGAAGTTCACGCATGCGCTTCATGGTGGCCTGATGTTGGGGACTTCATTATTCCAGCTGTACCTCCAGTTATGTCTTTTCCAGTCCCAGTTGGCACCGATTTCATCAGCTGGGGTTGCCGAGTGGCACACAGTAGCACAGATCTGTAACGGACATCCCCGTTGGGGTCTATGCATGTTGGCAGCCTTGTTTTGAGTTATTTGGAAGGAAAACGCTCCAAATAGTTCTCATTATGGGTGCTTATTGGGTGGTAAATGTTTTTGATAAATGGCTGTGTGCATCTGCCTCTTTTTTAGCCATCCCTAGTTAGAACTCCAAAATATTGCCCACACTGGCCCTTCTATTCCAAAGGAATTGTGAAGGCTACTGGCAATGTGATTGGGAAGGTAGATGGCGGAGAGAGGCCCCGGGTTGTGGTGGGCTTCATAAAGCTGGAATTGTGCTTTGTGATTTGAAGGAGGGTTTGTCACTCAAAACCCAACTTTTCTTCATCTCTGAGGAAGATTTCTGTCACTGGTAGGTGTCTGTTAGGCTTTAACTCTGGAAAACATTGATGGCACAGATTAGACATACTTAAATATTTTGAGGGAGTAATTTAACAATGATCAATTTCTGGACTATGCCCACTGTTGAAGATACGGGACTCTTCCCGATCATTTTTATTAAAAAAAAAAATTATTTCTTCCTTGCCCTAAATGCCAACGCTGCTTTGGAAAAAAGAGAATGCTTATTCTATATATCTCTAGTGCCTTATAGGCTCTAATTATTCAATAAATGGATTAGAGAGGTAGGGAGGAAGAAACCCCACCCTTACCCTCCCCCCCCCAATCCAATTGGGAGGAGTTTGTGGCCATCAGGTTTTTGTGGTGGTTTCTGGTACTGTTTAGCTGATTAACACATGAAGGTGGAGATAAGGGATTTATCTTGATGTCTTTTCGGTGGTCCCATTCATGTGTTCTGTGTGCATGCATAGGACTGAGAGATAGTACCATTCAGAGTCAGACCAGAGTTCAAATCTCAGCTCCACCCCCATCTTAGCACTGTATCCTTGGACAAGTTGCTTAGTTTACCAAGCCCCAATTTCTTCATCTTAAATGGGAATATGATGGTCTACTTTAAAAAATTAGAAGGATTAAATGAGCTCATTTATGTAAAGTACTCAGCATAGGCCAGACTTCTAGTAGATGCTCAGAAGTTTAAAAAAAAAAAAAAAGATTCTTCTTAACTCCCAATTATATTTCAGCCTTTCTGCTTTTGTTTGATGTTAAATTTATCAGTAATCTGCCTTTAAAGATGGAGGTAGCACTGAGCCTTACCCGCTGCTGTTGACCATTTAGTAATATAATATTGTTTATATACATAACCCCTGCCCTGTGCATTCTTTCTCTCAGGCATTCCACAGCTCCCACTCTGCTTCTTTGAAGGCAGATTTCTGGCTGGTTGACTTGTGAGTTACCTTTCTACCGTTTACCCTTCCTTGGTCAGTCACTCCTATTTTCCTGGATGTTTTTTCAATACTCCTCTTGTATCAACTTTCTCTGGGATTCTCCTGTCACTTGCTTGCCATCTTTAATCCCTAGGACAGCCCTTCCAGATGGGTATTATTATCCCCATTTTATAAACAAAGGGACTTGGGAAAGTGTTTTAGTACAGAATCTCCTCCAAAGTCACATCCTATAACCACCCCCCCCAAACAAAACAAAAACAAAAACCCAAATGCAGCTGAAGTTTATGAATCCATTGGCTTAGTTACTAACCCCTTAAAGTCCGGACAGTTCTGGATGCTACAGTTTGGGAGTGGGTTCTGGCTTTTAATTCTGCTTAGTTACAGCTAAGACTGAAAGTGCCTTTGAAAAAAGGGTTGGATGGGGGAAGGAGAGGTGTGCTTGTGGAAGAAATAGGCATTTCAAAGACTTCATGTGCTCATTATATCACTCTCATCCAGGGGAAGTTTCCACTCAAGGGATCTCCCTACACTAAGTCAGTCTGTGGTGTTTACTGAGTCTCTGGTGTGAGGAACAGAGGGAGGATGCATTTGGGGGAGAATAGAAAAGAAATGAGTTGTGGACCTTGTCCTTAAGGAAATTTCTGCCATGCGGGGGGGAAAAATTCTTGCACATGAAATTACTCCTGAACATTTGGGGGATAATATCCACCAGTAAAAATGCATTCTGTGCCAAACGAGGACTGACAACTTGTCACCATATGCAACATCATTTGGATGTTTCTGTATGCTCATTTGTTCCTCAGAGTCAGGGCTGTTTTCCCCCTTCAGTCAAAAGAATGTTTCCTGAAGCACAGTGTCTTGGGAAAGAGGGAGATGAAATAAAGAGATTTAAAAAAGGAACGCCGCTGTGAAATGAAGGAGATTTGATTTAGCAAAAATCCAATGACCTCCCAAAGAACAGGGCATGGTAGCTTATCAAATTCACAGCCGTGGATGAGATCAGCACTTCGCAGTACATTATGAGTTTTATGCCCCTCTTTCATTGGTCTAAATGCACCAATCCCCACGCCTTAAAAATAATTTTAAAAAGAGGAAATGTTAGAATTCTTTCACTCTTGTTTTTTTTTTAATATGCAAAATCAAGTGAAAGCAGAATAGCCTGCCTTTTATGAAGTTGGTCAGATTATAGCCCCGGGTACTGCAGAGCTATGGTGGCCCCAGAAAATCCCAGAGCCCCTGGGCATTCTCAGCTTTTAGCCAACAGCAAACTGGCCTGCTCTAAGTGAATCTCGTGAGCCAGCCGTTGGCGTTGTCTAAATCCCTAACCTTTGTGGCTTTGCCTAACACCTTGGTGTTTCTTTTCTGATGCTCTCATGTTTATATAGCACTCTCAACTTATTTTGAAAACATTTGCATGGTGATTAGTTAACCCAACAGACCAACCCTGGGAAGGCAGCCAGAGCGGGCAGCACCTTAGTAACAGAAAAGCTGATAATTAGGAGACGGTCCCCCCTCCCCCCACACACCCAGACCAGGAGCCTGGACCTAAATGATGCTACTTTGCTTTAATGAGTGACCCTGGTAAAAACTGATCAGTGGTCGAGCTGTTTGAATCCACCTTGAGTCCACCTAGTTTTGCTGAAACTCTTGGAACGGTCATGGCTCTGTTTGAGCTTGTGTTTTGGACAGTTGTCTGTAGGAAGAAAGCACTGCCTAGAGCAGCACTGATGGGTCACGGGAACCTCTCTCATTTTCAGTTCTGGCCACGTTCAACACCTGAACTTGGATGTTGCCTGTGTTTCCCATCTGCTCTATGAACATCACCTCTAAGAGAGTTCTCTTACTCAAGGCTTTTGTTAGTTAAAGGTGCTGCTTTTAAAACTAGACTGGTGATTGCCAGGGGCTGGGGGAGGGGGCAGTGGGAAGTTGCTCCGTGGTGGGTGTAGTTTCAGTCACACAAGATGAACAAATTCCAGAGATCTGCTGTACGACAATCCACATATGGTGAAGACGACTGTCCTGCACACTTAAAATTTTAATAAATTTTTGTTAGATTTCATGTTATGTCTTTTTTATTGTAGTAAAAAACGTATTGGCAAGATAAATATATTTTTGAAAGTGCTGCATTTTATAGTCAAGGAGCTGGTTCTGAGAGCCTTGATTCACATTGGGCTGAGGTCACCGTCTCAAGGGTGTATGTTGTGTTTGGCTTCCATTGCATCATGGTGAAGGTAGCTTCCAACGGGCACGTTTCAGGCTTTCATTGGAAGCCCCACCACATTAAAGATGAATTATTGTGTAAGCAAACCCCCCTGCCGATTTCACTCATAATATATGAGGTACCTAGAATTTCATGACGTATATTTTTAGCAGAAGTGATTCTGAGTTAATCAGGAGTCCACGTTTTTACTGATCCCATGGAAGGTGGAGAAATGGAAGGCCTGGGGTCGGAAGGGTGGAAGACAGATTAAGCAGGTGTACAGACGTGAGGTGGTCTGGGTGAGGGACGCTCCCTGAAACTCTGTACGATTCATGTGGTCTGCGGTTCCTCTGAACCTCACAGTCTGAAAGCTTGGAGTAGTGTTTTCCCCTTTCTGTAGGCAACGCGGCATTACCTACAACTCCCGGGACTACAGCGGTGCTTCAGGGAATACTCTTCCTGCCACACCTCATGTAATTGCGCCAATGAAGTTA
Organism: Callorhinus ursinus; assembly: GCF_003265705.2. Classification (NCBI taxonomy): domain Eukaryota; kingdom Metazoa; phylum Chordata; class Mammalia; order Carnivora; family Otariidae; genus Callorhinus; species Callorhinus ursinus. Next base: position 25,851,328 of record NW_027397070.1, on the reverse strand, counting down.
GTTGCGCTGCTTTTTGAGGAACTTGTGTAAAAGGCATTGTGTCTCTTGTAAACAGGGAGGTGGTTTTCTATCCAGTGCCTCTCGCTGCAAGCCCCCGGGGCTGACTGCGATGGGGGCATCTAGGCATCTAAATAGCCCAGGGGTGGAGTGCGACATCTGGGCAGGTGGTCCTGAGCCCGCCAACTTGCGTGGAAGCTCAGGCCCCGCAGCCTGCCGGTGCTACCAGTTATTTTGAAAGGACTGAGTGTCCGAAGTGGCCTTTCACCTTCTGTTAAGTCCAGGGCCAGATGAGCTGATAGAGAATTGCTTTCAGTCTTGAGTTTGAGACTGGCCACCTGCCCGAGGACCAGGCAGGAGAGGAGACTCCCTCATTCTGGTAACGATAGCCCCGCATGACCCGACCTGTGGCTGTGGCCCTGGTGGGAGTGGCCATGGGAGCTGGCTGGCCAGGGCTGGCTCCTGGAGAACCCTGCAATCTTGTGGGGAGGGGAAAGGGGGCGGGGTGCAGCATCTCTCCTGCAAACCCCGCAATCTTGCTGTTGGGGGAGGGATAAGAGGGAGCGGGGTGCAGCATCGCCTCTCCTGCCAGCCTCCACTGAGGTCCTGATCGGCCAGCACCAGGGGCCAGGGCACACAGAGCATTACCGAGGGGCGGGCGAGGGCAGGGGTAGGACTCCCAGGGCTGCCACGACCCCCCCCCCTTGTCTCTGTCCCACCCAGGTGAGCGCCGTGGGCTATGGGATGGATGAGGTGGAGCAGGACCAGCATGAGGCCCGACTCAAGGAGCTGTTTGACAGTTTTGACACCACGGGCACTGGGTCCCTGGGACAGGAGGAACTCACCGACCTTTGCCACATGCTGAGCTTGGAGGAGGTGGCCCCGGTGCTCCAGGAGACGCTGCTTCAGGATAACCTCTTGGGCAGGGTAAGGTCTGGGGAAGAAGCAGGGTGGCGGGAAGTGGGTTCGGCTTCGGGCAGGGGCTGGGGGGGGCGGGTGGGTAGGGGCAGAGCATGCGTGTTGCAACTTCCTTCTCACATCCTGGCTGTGTGTGCCCCTAGCTGTTAACGTGATGAACAGAAAGAGAAAATGTAATGCGCAGGACCCAACAGTGTGGATTGCTTGGGTTATAGAGGACCTGCTTGGATTTGCGCTCTGGAATATAGGTGTGCTCAGATCATCTTAGATGAAGGGAGAAAAAGAGGCAGTAGGAGCATGTTTTCCAACTCTTGTTCAGGGTGGATCATTTTATGGACTCTGCATTCATCATTGGGGCAGAGGGAGGGGACCGAGATTTCTCTGGAAGAGAAGGAAAACACAGTAAGAAAATTGCCACTCACAGGATGAACAGATTGCTGTTATGACTTTTACTTCCAATAAAGCTATTTCTTGTGCAGATTGCTTCTAGGGTGAAGTTTTAATTAAACCTTTCACCTAGGAAATAAGACAGGAGGGTAAGTAAATACAGTGCAGGTTCATTTAAAACCCAGCACGACTTGCTTCCAGCAGGGATATGCCTGTGTGCTGATGGTAACTTCTGCATTTGACAACAAATAGTCATGTTGTCCCCACAAATCAAGTCACAGAAATGAGTATAGGGTGAGAAAGGGCCTTTTTAACTCCAGCTGTTAGTGGGAAGGATGTTCGATCTGTCTCGACCTCCTACTGCCTTCAGTTCTCATAATTCTAATTAAGAGCGTAGTTTGTATGGCTTTGAGTTGAGTCTTACTGTTGATTGTTAGAATGGATGAGAGGAAAAAATGGGCAACGCTTTACGAGCTCTGTTGTCACTGATGACACTTTGTAGACAATGGTTTTTATCATGTAGTGCAAATTGAGGAAGGAGTTGTGAAATCCAGCTTTATTCCAGTGACTGAATTTCCTTTTCTTCATTTCATTTTCACTGTCTCTTAGTTGACAAGTTGGGTAAGTGACCTCAGAGGCAGTACGATGGATTGGCTGTCTGTGACATGAGACAGACGGCAGCAGTGATCATCCTGAAATTAATGTACAAAGGATGCTGTTCTCAGGGGCTTGGCACTATGAATGTCATGTCTAACAGGGCTCACACTTAAAAAAACAAATGTGAGGTATTTTACAAAACTGGAACCATTCTTGGTCACTCTGAGAAGGGGGGATTAGCTGCTTGTGAGGACATGTGGTCTCTAAAAAATGCTGAAAATCTTCATAAGCCATAGAAATGGGAGGTTTGAGGATGAAATCATTTGCTCATCGTGTAATGCACTCAAATGTCTTCGTTCTGTCTCGGACACCTTGGGGAGTCAAGGGAGTCTTGAGTTTCCCACTGTGGTCCTGGGGGATCTCAGCCTTTTGCTATATAAGGGTAGTACCAAGAGCGGATCTGTTTCAGAGCTGATGAAAGCCTGAGAAGACCTGACACAACCTAAGGCTTCCCGTGAGAGGTTGTCTCCGAGTCAGCGTAAATACACAACCCTCTGCTGCTAACAGATTGTGCCCTGGCAGCGCATTCACCGTTCGCTCTCCAGATGTTGCCCATCTTTGCCCCCCGTTCGGCAAACTAAAGCCGGGGAACAGTTATCGATTGATTTGTTAACGACTTGACACTATCAGCCTGCTTTTTACGTTTGCTATTTGCCTGTGAATAATGAATACCTAAGTGGTCTATAGCCTGATATTTACTTAGCGAGCCAGTGATAAAAGTTAAATAGATGTATGCATATTGATTTCATGTGGGACGTCCCTGGTGACTGTCTTGAGAGCAGGGTTGGCATGAATTAATGCACTACTGTTCGATTTGCATTTTTTATGAAACTGAGTTATTCTCCTCAGATGATCACATAAACTTGGCCATATGTTGTTAAGATACTCTGTATGGTCTATAATTTTAAATTATAAGGAAAAAAATTCCTTAGAATTCACTGAAGAATTCTAAGTGCTAACACCTTCTTGATTGTAAGTTGTAAAATTATACGTTGTTTTCAATGCCAGTCATCTTTCTTCTCTTTAGAGTGTATTTATAGAAAAACTTGTAAGGGTTCGCAGTTTGGTTTCATAAGGAGAAAGAATAGTAGCATGACAAATCTTCAATATATTCAACTATTCAGTAATTCAACAAATATGTATTGTAGGGATCCTGCGTGTCAGACTTTCTGCTAGTCTGTGGTATGGGTGCCACTTATTTATGTTTATCATAGACTAAGGTTTTCCATTAAATTGGCTTTTGGGTATGGTAGTATCCAACAGCTTCCTGGATATTTAGGTTTAAATTTACCTTTAAATTTTAATGAGTATAATTTCTAAATGAAACAAAACTTCCAAGTTTACCTTTATTGGAATTGGGCTGAATTAATCATTTGTTTCTTGAAAAAGAAATAAGATAAAAAAAAGCATTGCCCTCCTCAGTAAGAATATGAATATTTTCTGTTTATTTTTTATTTCAAATCCATGTGTAATAACTTCCTAGTTTTTTTTTTAAGCCTAATATTTCTTTTGACAGTTGTTAAGGAAAGTAACTGAAGTTGACTTGCCATTTTCATGCATTTTACTCCTAGGCCATTTACCCCCAAATTATGTTTCAATTCATCTATCTGATCTTGCTTTATAACTTGACGTTGTATTCCCCTGAGCGTGGTGCTCACTATTTAAGTATTTGAAATGCCTGAGGATTGTGGATCACTGATTTGAAAGAAGCAAGACATTGCTGGTGGGTGTTTCCTGCTACATTATTCAAAAGAGCTCTACCCGTAAATCAGTTAGGCACCTGTCAGGTGGGTGGGAGCCCAAGGCTGGGGCCAGGGACTCCTGAAGACACTGAAATACTTTTATTCTGGTCAGGTAATGTGCCTAGCAGCTGAATAGTCCTTTTTTTTTTTTTTTAAGATTTTATTTATTAGAGCACAAGTGGGAGAGCATGAGCTGGGGAGGGGAGGAGCAGAGGGAGAGGGAGAAGCAGATTCCCTGCTGAGCAGGAAGCCCGACGCGGGGCTCAGTCCCAGGACCCTGAGATCACGACCCCAGCTGAAGGCACACACCCAACTGACTGAGGCACCCAGGTGCCCCCACAGTCCTGAGAGCAAATACTACAAAGATATAAGAAAGCTCTTTTTTTGAACCAAGTTTTCATCCAAACAATTGATATTGGTCATAGGTGCTTCCTGTTTTTTGTCTTTTATTGTTCATTGTTATTATTTTTTTTTTAATTCAAGTTAGGTAACATATAATGTATTATTAGCTTCAGGGTAGAGTTTAGGATTCATCCCAGTGCTCATTACATCAAGTGCCCTCCTTAATGCCTATCACCCAGTTACCCCATCCCCCCGCCCACTTCCCCTCCTGCAACCCTCCGTTTGTTCCCTATAGTTAGGAGTCTCTTACGGTTTATCTCTCTGTTATTATCTTATTTTATTTTTCCTTCCCTTTCCCTATGTTCATCTGCTTTGTTTCTTAAATGTGTCTTTTATTTTTTAAAGAATTTATTTATTCATTTGAGAGAGACAGAGCATGAGCTGGGGAGAGAGGCAGAGGCAGAGGCAGAGGGAGAAGCAGACTTCATGCTGAGCCAGGAGCCCGACGTGGGGCTCAATCCTAGGACCCTGGGATCACCACCTGAGCTGAAGTCAGACGCTTAACCATCTGTGCCACCCAGGTGCCCCTTAAATGTGTCTTTTAAATTATATGTTGTCATATGCCTCTCTCTTTTATTAGAAATCAGAACATAAATATGATGGTCTACCTTGGCTTTATTGAAGCTGTCATAGCAGTTTTAAAAATGCGTTTTCCTTTCCTTAAGGAATATAGCAACTTTGAGACATAACAGCCCCCTGAGATTCTAAGGAGTTTCCTTGCTGTACTCTCTGGTAGGAATCTGGATGCTGAGGTACTCCATGTCCTTGGTACTCTTTAGAATCAGAACAAGCCACCTGGTAGCAGAACCCACAGTTGGCTTCCAAAGAATCCCATAGGTGTGTGGACTTTGGTCATCAAAGGCACTTTGAAATTTTTAGTGTTAAAATCTGATAACTTTACAGATATATAATTTAGCTCACTTTTTCCACCTTTCATTTTAAAGTGTTTGGGGGTTCTTTTATAAATACCATGATTAATTTCATATGATGGATTTGCTTATTTGTTTCCAGTTCATTAAAAGCTTTTTAGGATTTCTTTCTCTTACATATATTTTAACCATTTGAAAGGTAAATCAAATACCGAAGTACCTTCTGGCCAGGATTATTTGGACTTGTTCTCCGTTTGCAAAATTATGCGTGATCATCAAATAGTGTCTATTTGTAACTACCCCGTGTTCATGCTCCTGTTTCGTATTATTGATCTGAGGCTTTTTAAATGCATTGGAGGAAACGGTGGCATCATTTCTCATTGCATCTCTTATTAAATGTCTGGAAGCTGCTGTATCTTACTGTTTAACCACCATAGTTTAACCTGAAATGGTGAGGTGTATTGTCTGATTCCCAGTTGGTCTTTTGACTCTGTAAACCATCACGCCCTTCCTTTACAACAGTCTCCATTGGGGTTAACTTGAACTCCTAAAGGTCTGTAATTCCCAATTATAGACAAGAAGACATTCTGATTAAGAGGCTGCAAGACTTGCTTCTACTCTGTGTTAATACTTCGTTGTCAAACTCATTGCAAAATTAACTTCAGTTTTGCATGCTGCGACCTCGAGCCTCTCAGAGCTATTGAGTCTAATGGGAAGCCAGGGCGAGGGGAGGGCTGTTGGGAAGATCTGGCAGCTCTCAATGAGAGGTGGGAACAGGTGCGGAAAGGCTGTTTTCTCCTGCCTGCTTTATTTCAGTAATGACTGCCTCTTTCTCCGGAGAAAGTATGGTCCAGAATGCCGATTTGATTTCTGCAGTATTCTGCTGATACTCTTAAGAGTAGCTTCTTGAGACAGAGGGGACTTAAAGTTCTTTAGTGTCCATCACAGATTTTAGACTTCAGTGTTCATCTGTATGACAAAGAAACCTTGAAACCCAGAACTTGGGAAAGCACATTGGCCTGTCCAAGGTCGGGCAACTCATTTCAAGCAGCAGCAGGATAGGAACCCAGATTCTCTATCCCTGCATTTGAATGCATGTTTTCACAGCCTCCTCAGACTCCAGATATAGGCAGGAAAGAATCTCATTCTCCAACCCCACCCCCATCACCACTACCACCACATCAAGACAGTATAGGATTAGAGCAGAGTCTTTGAAGTCAGCCCCGGACTCAAGTACTGGTTCTTGCCATTTTTAGCCCTATGGGCATGTTACCTTGTAATAGTCTGAGCCTCAAGTTCCTCATCTGTATAATGGGAAAAATAATACCCTCCTTACAAGATTGTGATGAGGGTTGAATTAGATTATGTGTGTAGAAGACTTATCGTAGAGCCAGGCACACAGTTAACTACCATGTTCTAGGTCTGCCTGTATGCTTCTCTCCTCCCTCCCTCCCTTATGTAGCCAGAATGGGTCTTTGATAAATAGTGGCTTCCCAGTAATGATTTCCTGAGAAAGCTCCTAGGCGTGGAGAATGGATTTGCTAGAAATTCTCTTGTGTGTCCGTGGTTTGCATCTGTTTCCATCTGTAGGCAGGGCCCCTTGGATCCTCTTGGAGTATGACTTCATACATTTGCTTTAGGCTTGGACTCGCCTTTTCAAATGAGCTTTGCCCCTCTCCACGTTGTCTGCAGTAGATGACTGCAGTAACCTGAATGTGTTACTTAGAATCAGACATTTTACAACGATGTCTTTCATTATGAAACTGTGTCTCTTTATCTGTATCCTTTTTCTTTTGCATAATACTGTACACATCATTTTCCTGCACAGTGACCTTCTGAAGAGTCTCGATTTTCTCTCCCCATTGCAGCTAGCACTTCATGTTTGGAGTGTTCTTTCATCAATTTCCCTTTGTATTAGGAGATACGAACCTCCTTGGTGTGATGATAGTTACAGGGGCCTTTGTCTCGTTTAATAAGATCACTTGGCTGAACACTTGGCTTGAGCCTCTCATCCTGGGGCTGTTTGAAGTGCTGCCTGCACACATGTGGAAACTGTATGTATTTGATCTCCATGATTGCACGAGACAATTTTATGCAACGTTAAGTTCCTTGTTCTACTTCCTGTTACAGGGGGATTTTTTTGTGTGTGGTTTGAAGTAACGTTTGTTTCTTATGCGGTGCTTTCTTTTTTTCGGAAAGGCAAATTGTGTTTCTAAAAAAGCATCCGAATGAAATTTGGAGAGGAAAAATGATAAGGTAAATTTCTATTAGGTGGGGGTGACACATGACAAAAAAATCAGACTTGACTGGTCTTCCCATTAATTTAGTTTAAATGTCATGTGTGTTTTTAGTCTGTCAGGTAATTTTCCCGTTGCTGCAAAGTGCCCTTTGAGGCATACAAGATATAGGAATGCTTGTAAAATGAATGGCAGCAATTATTATTCAAATGAGGGGGTACCAACCGGGAGAAGCACAGCTTGGAGGCTTGTTACCGCGTGAGATTTAATTGCATTGTATATTTGTGAAGATTTCTAAATTTTAACATAATGTAATAGTAAAGCTCCCTTGGAGGAGAAAAATGGTACTTAGAAATTCCAGTTACTGAACTTAGTGAGCCCACTGATGCACATTTCTTCACAATAGAGGGCATTTATTAACGTTTTGGTTCTGGGATGTGCCCTAAGGGGCTTTTCCACCACATCAGTATTCATGAGCATTGTCAGAAAATAGCAGTTACCTGCCTCTATTAGAGAAGTATCTTCTTGGAAGATGCGGAATTTACTGTTATTTAAAGTGGAGGGTCCAGTGTCTATATGCCCTTGTAGGAGGAAAAACAAAGATCAGTTTAAGACTTAGGACTGCTCCAGTTGTTTTGATCAGCTTGCCATGTTTTCCTTTTTTGGATTTTTAGGGGTGTGTGTGTGTGTGTGTGTGTGTGTGTGTGTGTGTTTAAGAGGTCCATCAGATAGACACTGTTGGATTATGAAGAACCTCTGAGTTAATCATGTCTAGTCTTTTATAGACCCTTTTTCTTTAAAAAAAAAAAAAATGGCTGATTCAGTAGGTCCATTTTGGAAATGGTGTAGCTCTGCCTGTGAATATCTTAGTGAAGCCATATGTCCCGAAACTGTCCCACCTCCTTGTTTTCGTGTCTCTCAAAGCACTCACCAGATTCTACCTTATAGGTGCTAAGCAACTTTCCTTTCTTCTTCCCCTTCTGCCTTCCCACAATCAAGATTCTCTTCCTCATCTTGGAAGTTGAATGGGATTAACATCCAGAGTATAGGTACCTTGGTCATTTTTCAGGGTAAGATTGAGGTACATAGACTCCTGGGCGTCCTTCATGGCTACTACTCACTGAATTGAACTATGTCAGGACTGGATTCAGAAGGGCTCTTTCTGATAACCTCTGTCAAAGCTTAGGCCTTTAGAAGGCCCAGCAGAGACCCATGAGTGAAGTGTAGAGGACTTGAAGTTCTGAAGGCGAGTACCTCCCTTTTGAAATGGGAGCCTCCTTCTGTTCAGCTCACAACTGGCAAGGACAGACAAAGGTTTTGTTCAGGTCATTCCATCAATACCCTACGGGAGGAGAACCCCCGAGCCAGACTCCCTAAACTCAGCATCCTGGATCCGTTTCGCTGATGTTGGGCAGCTGTCCAGATCCCGGTGGGGAGGCAAGATCCTGGCTGTCACCCCCACCACCTGGCTGTCCTGGTTACTCTTGATTTGCTTGAAAATGTGTCCATTTCTCTGTAAAAGTTGAGGAAACAGTCATGCCATATACCTGTTGGTAGTCACTAGCCTCTACCTATCGGTAATTAAGTATACCAAGTGGTATTAACTTCCACTTGCTGAGTACCTGATAAAGTCCCTGAAAGTTCTAGACACCTTATGTAACTCTCATTTTAATTTCCTGCTGCTGCTGTGAGGGAGGTGTTGTTACAAATAACATGAAATACATGCGGTGTGCTTCACACAGTAGGGGTTTGGGCTCCCCATGCTGTTTCTGGAATATGCACTCCATGGCAGCACAATCTCCATCACTCTTACTCACCAGGATAGTGCCTGGCCCGTGGCAGCTGTCCAATAAATATTTGTTGAACAGATCATAAAAAGTGTTAGAGGTCTCCGTTTTTACACACGAGCAAACTAAAGCTCAGAGAGGAGAGGTTTAGTAATTGAGCTACAGCAGGAATTCAGTGGCTGAGGCAGGGCCGGAACCTGGACCCAGCTAGCTCCAGCGCAGAGTCGGTGCTCCTCACCCTTCTACTGCTCACCCTGAGGGGAAGGAATGGTTCTAGTAGGCAGTGGTAAATGCCTGGCAAGTGTCCCGGGATGGGAGAGCCCTTGGATATGTGCTGTTTGTGGACTGGCTGTTTGGGAAGACGGCCTTGCTCCTGGAATCGGGAGCCAGGATGCCACAGTGCCTGCAGCCCACACTCAGACTTTGGGCCGGCAGCAGGGCCTGGCCCTCTTCCCTCCTGCAGGCTCCTCGGTCATTTGTCCCTTGCAGTCTCTTAACCTTTCATTGATTGTTGGGCCCTGGCTCTCTAGCAGATGCCCTGCCTCCCTTGACAGACTGATTTTTTTTTTTTTTTTAAGTGGGAGAGGAGGAGGGGAGGGACAGAGGGAGAAGGAGAAAGAGAATCCCAAGCAGACTACCCGCTGAGCGCAGAGCCCGACGCGGGGCTCGATCTCACGACCCAGAGATCATGATGTGAGCTGAAACCAAGAGTCGGATGCCCAACCCACTGAGCCACCCAGGCGCCCCTGCCTTGACAGGTTTCTGCTCTGGATCCATAGAGTATACTGCTTTTTTGGTCTATGCTATCTAAAGGAACATGATTTTAAGAAAGTAATTTTAAGTGATCAAAATGGATGTGGTAGAAAAAGCACATATACTTTGGGAGACTGGCAAATTGCAAGCATATACAATTTTATGTCATAGGAACCTCAGTGTACTCCTCTCCTTTACATCGATTTGCATGGATAAGACAAATGCTTTCTTTTCTCCATTGTTTAGATAACTAATGAGGTTTGCTGCTTTTCCCAATATAATTTGGCAGTGGTTTTTATCTGTCACCTATATTCAAACTGCTAGGCAGTGTTTCGTAATGATGTCCAAAGAGACCTGTAGCGGCGCAAATATCAAATTGACTGACATTGTAGTTATATGTGGGCTTCTGTATAAATAGGTGCCCTGTTATCAAACTAGAATTACAGCGAGAATACCATCTTTCCCTTCAGCCCCATGGTGAGGTCACATAAATTTAAGTTATAGGAGAATAAACTTGGCCATAAAAAAACCCATTTTACCCCTTCAACCAAAGCAATATCCCAAATCTGAGTTGTTACTTGAATAAAACTCATGTTCTTTCATCCTTCTATCAAGTTAATTGTGTGTTTAAGAATTCAAGAGAATGCTTCCCAAGGTTCTTTTATTCTTTTGTGTTTACTATTGATTTCTTTTTGTTTATAGAATCACAGGGGCCTTGGGAGATAAATATTAGGTACCTGCCTCAGGCAAGACTGTATTCAAGTCATCCTTAAATGGTCCCACGTTCTCTTCTAGAATGTCTTAAGAGCTAAAAGCATCTTTGGGGCATTGTTACAATGGATCATTTACTTGGGAAGTTTTTCCTAATATCTCACCTAACCTCTTTCCCTTGTGGTCTTGTTCGGAAAAATAAAAGGAGTTGAGTTCAAAACATCTCTTTTTCTGAGTTTATAAAGAGGGTGTTGCTCTATAGCTTTCCTCCTCAGCGTTAAATAAATATTGATATTGATGTTAGTGTTTATGACACGGGGGTGTCAAAAATGATCAGTGCACTTTCCCTTCAGTGCTTTAGAGAAATGAAGAAAAGGGAACAAAAGCAGGTTATGACTCACTTCAAGGCTGTCGGGATGCTACCAAGTGGTTGTGGTACCTTGAAAATGGATTTACTTCATTACGGCTGTGGAAACGATTTTGAATTTATTTTTCGTTGTTTATTTTTAGGTGCATTTTGACCAATTTAAAGAAGCATTAATACTTATCTTGTCTAGAACTCTGTCAAATGAAGAGCACTTTCAAGAACCAGGTAAGGGCACTCACTAACTTTTCTTCTCTACATTCCTCTTTAAAAATTGTCCAGGGAAGAATTCGGGGACCTTGAAGCATGTCTATGAAAGCTTTGGGCATCTGTCTGCCTTTTACAGATTGAACAGTTATTTTCAGTGACTTGTCTTTTGATATTACCCTAAAAGCCTTGCAGCTGTTGAACACTAAAATGAGTCTTCCCTACCACAACAGTGTATTATGGAAGAAATAATTGGATTGTTCCTAGGCAATATGTCAGATGGTGTGCCAGTAACTCATTCCTGGAATGAGCAGAGTGAAGGTGGATGGTACTTCCTTCGTCCTGCTTCCTGTGTAGGGGAAGGATCTGAGTCAGGGGTGGGGGGGGGGGGTGGGGGGTGGGTATTTTGCCTGAAAGAAGAGTGGTCAATCTAGAGATAATCTTATTTAGTCCTCGTAGGTGGATAAGACATTATCACATTATATTATAATTGATAATATGTATCTCAAGCGATAGCTTTTGAGGACCATGTTGTTCATTTTTGTATTTTCAGTGTCAAGGGGAATACTTCACACATAGTAAATATTCAACGAATGTTAAAAAACAAAGAATGTTACACTTTACTGATTTTTTTTTTAAAAGCACTATAGATTATAAGACATCATTGTTTTATGTATCTCTGAAAATAAAAAATTTTTTGCCAGTTATAATAGTAAAATGCCATTGATTGTAAGACTTATCCTAATGTCAGAGTGTTCAAATCTTGGGGGGGGTGGTGTCTGTGTGTGTGTTTATGTGTTTGTGTGTCTGTCATAGGATCAATGAAATACAATAAATACTTAAAGTCTAAACAGGGCTGAAATTTTTATTATAATACAGTCCCATTTTATCAAATCATTGGTTGTCAGATTTGGGTTAGGGGTTGTCTATAAAGGAGCATGAGGGGACTTTTGGGGTGATGAAACTGTTTCATATCTTGATTGTGGTGGTAGTTACAAAATACTAAGAGTTTTTCCAACCCATAGAATTGTGCGCTAAAAGTGAAATTCTGTGTGAATTATACCTCAATAAACCTGATTTTTAAAAAGATAACAAAAATATAGTCCAGGTTTTGAGATTGAGGAGAAATCATTAACATTTTGTCACTACAAAGACTCATTCAATGTGACCTATTTAGATAAAGCACAGATGGGAACTCATTTCTTCACTGGTGATCTAGTTCTTCCTTGTACTTCTAGAATGCTTAAGATTTGTGTCATGTGTATGCACATTGCATTTAGCAGTATTTTGGATTCCAGATTGAATCGCCCCTTTCTGCCTGTTGTCACCACCCCTAAGAAGGTTATCTTCGACTCTGAGGCTTGCCAGCGCTCTCTAGAAGCCCACAGTGAGCCTGTGGGGGAGGTTATTGCCTTCTGGAGACTTTCCAGACTACTAATAGAATTACTACAGATGACCACTGCTGGAACATGGGCTTCTGTTCTTACAAGGTCTCACATTGTTGGTATTTTTACTTATTCAAGGTTGTCTTTCATCTTGATAACAATAGCCCAAGATCTAGGGACCCTGAGTAGAGCTATGGTGCCATCTCTACATTTTAGTTAATAAGAGCCTCTGTAACCTAAGAATTCAGTTTGTTGCTCTTCTATGTGTTGATCATGTGCTTTTATGTGGGTTTGGAATGGGCAGTCCTGCCACCAGTCCACATGGTCTCTTTGCTGCCCTTTCTTCAAAAGCTGTATGATCACTTGCCAGAAAATGGTCATACTAAATGTACCGATTTATGGTGACCACAGATGTGAAGGGTACCTCCTAGAGTTGCTCAGTGTTGGGATCTAAATAATAGGATGAGGAAGTAGACAAAGGCTGGCTGAGCTTGGTCATAGCCAAGCTATGGCTTACGAATGATTTACGAATTTATGATTTACGAATCTGGCTCCCAATGGTGGGTTCAGAGTTCTGTGTGTGCCTCACTGCAGTGCAGGTCGAGACCATAATTTGGACAGGTTTTCCAGGACAACACACAGAAGGGATTTTATCGTGGCACTGTGTGCTCTGTCCTTTGGGTAGGCTGTTGCAGACCTTCGTGAGAGAGCTGCCCCAGATCAGGGGAATGAAGCAGCAGAGTACCTATCGACAACATTTTACACAGCGCTTGTGGGCCCTCCCTAATGTTTGGCCTGCAGGATAAAAGCTAAGATTGAGCCAGCACCTTAAAGACTGTTCTATCTCTTAGGAGCCAGTGAGTCAGCCCTGCCTCCCACAGTCCCCGCTTTGTTCCTGAGCATCTCTGCTTTTTCTGTCTCTGGCCCAACTCGCTCTGGCCCCTCCAGTTGTTCCTGGGGATCATGCAGTTCTTTCCACTGCAACATTCTCTCACCCACTCGAAAATGCGATTCAACCCCCACAGCCTGGTAAGCAAGCGACAGAGAAAGAATGTTCAGGACTCAAACGCAATATCCGGAGTCTGCCTGAGGTCACTCCCTTCTTCCCCTTTATGAAGATGACTATCCCCTAAATCCTAGACCATACCTTCGTAGGGCTGGAGAGAATGCTGGCGTTTTCCCCATGAGCACACCAAGACCTGAAGAGACACGTGGCTTAATTGAAATCTCACACGTGGTGGCAGAGGAGGATGCTGCCGCTGTGTCACCGGGGGGCTCCTCCTCTCGAGGAAGCTCTGGCTTAAGAATGTCAACCCCCAGATGGTTGAGCTGGGGGCAGACCCAGTCCTCAGTCAGTACGGCCTGGCCACAGAGATTTTGACAACTGGCCAGAGTCAGCAGGAAGGAGTGAAAAGAGCAAGTTTCACCTGATCATTAGTGACAGGAATGTCTGTGTCTGCAGCCGCCTTTGGCTTTTCAGTACTTAATTCGTCTTGTACCGCAAGGGCCAGACCTGTGGTGTTTTTGTCTTGTCTTTTGAAATCAACGGACCAACTAGACTTTGAGAGGAAAATTGCCCTTAAGCTATGGAAGGTGACTGAAAGAACAGGGCCACAGTGCACAGCCTTTGAAATGGAATGGGTCACGAATGGGTATTTTATAACACCTTTTTTATAGGTTAAAAATACCGGACGCTGTACCAGACTATAATATAGAAAGCCCAGCTTGATATGGTGGGAAAGGCCCTCGAGCCAGGAGTGATAAAATACTGTCCCTGCCTCTCTAATTGGGTGGCCTCCTACGTCACCTCCTCTGTGGTCTTCGGTCACCTCATATGTGAAAGAGGTTGTACTGGAAGATACTTAAGATCTGTTCAGCTCCAAGATTCAGTCGTGTCATCTCTGAGTATCTAAATGACATCTAAATTCATGAAAAAGACTAGCTTTGTGTTTCTGTCAGACTCTCCCTAACCTAAATTGACACTGGGAAGTTCTGCTTGCTAAGGACAAATGCCTAGTGGACTTCATGCTTTCATATTCCTCTAATAAAAGACAGTTATATATAAATAAAAACAAAGCTATATTAGAATTTGAGATGAGGGGTGCCCGGGTGGCTCAGTCAGTTAAGTGTCCCAGTCTTGGTTTCGGCTTAGGTCATGATCTCAGGGTGGTGAGATCGAGCCCCACGTCAGGCTCTGGGCTGGGCATGGAGCCTGCTTAAGATTTTTTTCTCTCCCTCTCCCCGCCTCCTCTCTCTTTCTCTCCCTCTTAAAAAAAAAAAAGAAAGAAAGAAAGAAAGAATTTGAGAGGAGATGGAATTAAATCATTATTTCCAGACTTGGGTTCTGCCATTTATAATTTCTCTAAGGTACAGTTTCTTTATTTTTAAAATTAGTGTGATGATTTTTCATACTAGATGATTTTCAACATCCATTCTACTCTGATAATTTATGATTTTTTAAAATTTTTTATTGTTAATCATCATACGTTACATCATTAGTTTTTCATGTAGTGTTCCATGATTCATTGTGCATAACACCCAGTGCTCCACGCAGAACGTGCCCTCTTTAATACCCATCACCAGGCTAACCCATCCCCCCACCCTCCTCCCCTCTAGAACCCTCAGTTTGTTTTTCAGAGTCCATCATCTCTCATGGCTCGTCTCCCCCTCCAACTTACTCCCCTTCATTCTTCCCCTCCTGCTATCTTCTCCTTTTTTCTTTTTTTTAAACATATATTGCATTATTTGTTTCACAAGTACAGATCTGTGATTCAACAGTCTTGCATAGTTCACAGCGCTCACCATAGCACATACCCTCCCCAGTGTCTATCACCCAGCCACCCCATCCCTCCCACCCCCCACCACTCCAGAAACCCTCAGTTTGTTTCCTGAGATTAAGAATTCCTCATATCAGTGAGGTCATATGATACATGTCTTTCTCTGATTGACTTATTTCACTCAGCATAGCACCCTCCAGTTCCATCCACGTTGTTGCAAATGGCAAGATCTCATTCCTTTTGATGGCTGCATAATATTCCATTGTGTATATACACCACCTCTTCTTTATCCATTCGTCTGTCGATGGACATCTTGGCTCTTTCCACAGTTGGGCTATTGTGGACATTGCTGCTATAAACATTGGGGTGCACGTACCCCTTCGGATCCCTACATTTGCATCTTTGTGGTAAATACCCAGTAGTGCAATTGCTGGATCGTATGGTAGCTCTATTTTCAACTGTTTGAGGAACCTCCATACTGTTTTCCAGAGTGGTTGCACCAGCTTGCATTCCCACCAACAGTGTAGGAGGATTCCCCTTTCTCCGCATCCCCGCCAACATCTGTCGTTTCCTGACTTGTTAATTTTAGCCATTCTGACTGGTGTGAGGTGGTATCCTATTGAGGTTTTGATTTGGATTTCTCTGATGCCGAGCAATGTTGAGCACTTTTTCATGTGTCTGTTGGCCATTTGGATGTCTTCTTTGGAAAAATGTCTGTTCATGTCTTCTGCCCATTTCTTGATTGGATCATTTGTTCTTTGGGTGTTGAGTTGGTTAAGTTCTTTATAGATTTTGGATACTAGCCCTTTATCTGATATGTCATTTGCAAATATTTTCTCCCATTCTGTCGGTTGTCTTTTGGTTTTGTGGACTGTTTCTTTTGCTGTGCAAAAGCTTTTTATCTTGATGAAATCCCAATAGTTCATTTTTGCTCTTGCTTCCCTTGCCTTTGGTGATGTTTCTAGGAAGAAGTTGCTGCCGCTGAGGTCGAAGAGGTTGCTGCCTGTGTTCTCCTTTAGGATTTGGATGGGCTCCTGTCTCACGTTTAGGTCTTTCAACCATTTGGAGTCTATTTTTGTATGTGGTATAAGGAAATGGTCCAGTTTCATTCTTCTGCATGTGGCTGTCCAATTTTCCCAACACCATTTGTTGAAGAGACTGTCTTTTTGCCATTGGACATTCTTTCCTGCTTTGTCGAAGATGAGTTGACCATAGAGTTGAGGGTCCATTTCTGGGCTCTCTGTTCCATTGACCTATGTGTCTGTTTTTGTGCCAGTACCATACTGTCTTGATGATGACAGCTTTGTAGTAGAGCTGGAAGTCCGGAATTGTGATGCCGCCAGCTTTGCTTTTCTTTTTCAAGATTCCTCTGGCTATTCGGGGTCTCTTCTGGTTCCATACAAATTTTAGGATTATTTGTTCCATTTCTTTGAAAAAAGTGGATGGTATTTTGATGGGGATTGCATTGAATGTGTGGATTGCTCTAGGTAGCATTGACATCTTCACAAGGCTTGTTCTTCCAATCCATGAGCATGGAACATTTTTCCATTTCTTTGTGTCTTCTTCAATTTCTTTCATGAGAATTTTATAGTTTTCTGAGTACAGATCCTTTGCCTCTTTGGTTAAATTTCTTCCTAGGTATCTTATGGTTTTGGGTGCAATTGTAAATGGGATCGACTCCTTGGTTTGTCTCTCTTCTGTCTGGTTGTTGGTGTATAGGAATGCCACTGATTTCTGTGCATTGATTTTATATCCTGCTACTTTACTGAATTCCTGTATGAGTTCTAGCAGTTTTAGGATGGAGTCTTTTAGGTTTTCCACATACAGTATCATATCATCTGATAATTTATGATTCTAAGACTTAGGGAAGAGTTTTTCCCCTAAAAACAACAACAACAACAAAATGAAAAATGCTGGTATTGAGATAGGGACAGGAAAATGCATTGGGGATGTAGGGAATTGTTTTTAAATTCCTAACTGATTGACATCAGTGACATAATTCCTTCATATCTACATGCACAATTTAATTTTTAAATTATTTTCCTAGAATTAAGAGAGGAACAAAAAGTTAATTATTGGTTATTTATTCAATTTGCTCTGGCTTTAGATTATAGGATTTTTGTAATGGAAATGCCGGCACGGTCTCTAAGCTATATGGTATCAACATACTGTCTGGATCTGTTCTCCAGAGATTTTGTCCTTGTTTGATGTATTTTGCATTAGATTTCTGTTCAGTAGTAGGTGTTAGCATAATACTGGAAGCCCTTTCTTTCCCTGATATGGTTAGTGTAAAAATCTTCCTTTTGTTTACCTGGTGAGGGAAAACTGAGATCAGCAAAAGCCAAATCATTAGGAAAATAAGACTATGGGTGGTTTTGGTACAGATGACTGTTTTTTTTTTTTTAAGATAATATTCCTAATTCCAAGAGCTACCCTAATTTAATTATTTTTCTAATATTTTGAAGAAGCTATAAATATAATAAACAGATATCTTTTCATTCACTCACCAGGTTTGCAGGGAAGCAGGTCTTATGACCAGGTATCGGGCTAAAGATGGGTGTTTGCCACTATGTTCAGAGGCCTTGGACCAGGCACCGAGGTCTGGCTGAGGGCCCTGTTTTTAGGAGATCTACACACAAATGGCCCAAGAGTTGTGTTCTGTTGTGCTTTCTCTGGTTGAGTGAAATAAATAAGAACTTGGTTCCCTGTTCCCTTGTTGTCTATGAGGACCAGAACGGTGAGGACCAGGACGTCTTTCCAAAAGTTAAAAGCAAAATAAAACCACCACCACCACCACCATCAAAAAAGGAGTGAGGAGTCACTTCCTAAGGTCAGGGGGAATTGGAAACACTCACACCCACTGCGGGTCACATAAAATGATAGGACTGTCCTGGGATTATATGGAACAATGAACAAGCACCAGAAACTATAAAAAATTCCTTTGGCTAATCAATGCAGCTCTCAGATTTTATGCTATGGAAATATTTATGGATGTGCACAAAGCTGTGTGTATAAGGACAGTAGAAATTTGAAATAGTGGAAAAATATATATCAAGCATAAATATTTGATAATGTATAGTTAGGCAAATTGTGATGTATCTGTAATCAAAGAATAAATAGCAATTCAAGTGTGCTCTAGAATGCTTCTGATGATTTTACTAAGAATACTTGACGATGATTTTGATGTGCTTCATTTTTACTAAAGGGCAGAAGGCATTCTTTTAAAAACTACATGTGTTGTGCAAAAAAAACAAAATACTTGTACAAAAAACCAAAATACTCCTGTGAACAAAACCGCTGACTCAGGAGTTGTGCCAGTGTTGTACGTTTATGTCAACTTCAGAGTCTGAGGAGGTTTCCAAAGCAGGGACATGAAAAGGAGAGTTAGGGAGTCTTAGCATCCCTCCCATATCAGGTACAGGGGAAGGAGGTGACAAGGAAGAGAAAATTCGGGTAAGAGTGACACAGAGGTGGCTCCAGTTCCTGAGACGACAGACTGGATCACAACATGATGCGTTTGCCGCTAATCTTACCCATTACAAAAAAATGAGGTCAGGGAAGTTTGCTGCAGGTTTGGGGGCCGTGGAATCTCTGACTTTGCTCCCCTGGCCCAGCCCACTGGCTCCAGGCCACTGTTGGCCCCACAGAAGTCTGGGGCGGCAGGGGGGAACGCCATGGGGTGTGTCTCGAGCTTCTAGGCCAGGAGCTACCAGACAGAACAGCATCCTTGTCCCACTGAGCTCCTGTCATTTTCCTTTCCAGAAAAGTAGGCTAAGCTTTCATGACATTAAGTACTCCTGATCTTTATGAGGACTGAGGGTTCCAGTCCAGGTCTGTTTGAATCAAAGCCCAGGCAGGCTCTTTCCATGAAGCTCTGCTGCCCTAGAAAGCATTACAGCCCAACTGGGTTGGTAATTCTAACATGTAAAATGCTTTTAGAAAAAGAGGACCATGATCGTTATGAAATCAGGAGCTATCAACAGTATGGGTGGCACTGAATTCATAGAAGAAAAGGTTCCATGAAAGTTGTACCAAGCAGTTACTTGAGAGAAATACGTTTTGAGTTGAAACTGGAACAACGGGGAGGATTCGCTTAAGTGAAATGTGAATTCTCTGCCTTCTTCCCCCAAAATGGCTCGGGATGCGTGGCCTTCCAACAGGGACCAGCAGCTGACACCCCTAGGAGAAGGCTGGGGAAACAGTCCTATCGTCGTTAACACCTCAAAGCATTTTTCTGTGGCTCTTCAGCGGCTTTAGGTCTCCACAGACCAGTTAGTCAGACCACTAGGTCCTGGGCCGGCCACACCCATCCACCATCCCGGGCACCCTGGTGGGGTACAAACCTTCCCCTCCGAACTTCCCTCCCAGGCAAGGTCAGTCAGAGTCACCCCATTAGCTTTGTGCCCCGAGGCACCTGTGTGCTCCAGCAAGAACCATCAACTCAGATTGGTGAGAGCCGGCTGGGGCGACTGCTCCTGAAATTCTGTCCCCCCCTTCCCTGAAAGCCCCGGATGAGCCCCCGTGTCTTGAGTGTGGATTCCAGGAGAGAGGGGTAGCTGCGGAGCGGGGTGCTAGCGGCCAGCAAGCAGCTGCCCCAGAAAGGGCCATGTGTGCACAGAGGTGTGGGGTGAGGACCCTGCTGGCTGATGACCTCCCACGGAGGCGCAGGGCACACGGTGAGGCGGAAGGAACGTGCGAAGGCTTCCCTGATGTCTTCGTGTTGTTCATTCTCTCTTGGACTCTCCTTCTCCCCTTCCCTCCTTGGGACATCCCCCTCCTCAGCCCTTTCTTCTTTCTACCGCTCCAGCTCACCTCTGCCCTCTTCCTTGGACCCGCACTGCACTTTGCCCCCACTTCCGGTCCCCTCCCCCATCTGCTCTTGCTCCCCACCTTCCATAGGCCTCTAGGTCCCTGCCCATCTTCTCCTTCCCACCCCCTCTCTCCCCACCTGTGTCTGTCCATGTCTGTCTCTCCCTCTTTCTCCCCCATCCCCCGCCTCTCTCTCTCTCTCTCTTTCTCTCTCGGTCTTGGTCTCCCTTTAATTCTCTTCCCTTTCCTCTTACTTAGTATCAGATACGGGGTTGCACTCAGTGTCATGCCCGTGTAATGGTGTTACAGGAGGCGGGGAAGTGGGGATGTGCCACGGGGCTGGAGGGTGTTCATTTGCTGCCTGACTGCCCTTTCCCAGGGAAGCTTCCTGCGGCTGCTCGTCCCAAGGTTTGCAGTGTGTGCTTTATTTTTGACTCCTTACTTTTAAATGAGTTTCAGGAATCCCATGTGCTCAGTAGAAATGTAATACGGAGAGCCTCAGACTGGAGTTACCCTGTGCTGAGGGCCTTTGGCTTTGGAAAGGGCTGGTGTCCCTGGGAACGATCGTCCGGGCTAACTGAATGGGGCAGGAAGGGAAGGAGAAAGCAAGGGTCCATACAAGCAGTTTCAAAATAAGAACATCAGCACCAAAAAGACCGAGCTTTGTTCTTCATCCTGGAAATAACCTCAGGTCAGTTTTGGGAACAGGGAGGTTTAAATCAAAAAGTGATAAAATATCCACGGACTATGTGCTCTGTACTGTTCAGCGAGAGTTGAGGCAGGGAGCGAGTCGAGAGCGGGGTGGGCGGGTGAGTGTGGTTTTGCCTGCCTGCAGCTGGCTTATCCCCTGAGTGGTCATTCTCACTGACTCTGCATTTCAGTTTTCCTCTTATTATAAGTGCAAGACTTCTGGTCACAAGTCATGCACATGCATGGTGGTTCATCCTGATTCTGGAAGGCGGACATTATTACAGGTCTGGAGTTTCTCTCCTTGGGACAGACGGGATATGGAGTAAAGAATGTGGTGTCTGAGCATCCAGATTTTGTTTCATTTCTAAGGCTGGGAGAAATAGTATTTCGTCTTTTGACCTCCCCATTTAGATTCCCCCCAACTCCGCAACTGCTCTGTAGAGACTATTAGTTGCTTCTGTATTTCTCTAGCATTCTTTAGGGGAGTGAATCAAGATATTTCTGTTGTCCCCTACTCATAACCAAGTGTTTGGTGTATGGAATAACACCCAGATCATCTAGACTAAGTCACATAGGACTGCTTCAACGCCACTTTATTAGGATTGGTGCATTTCACGATAAATTCTCCAAGGATGGGGCTCAAGACTCCTCTAGGCTGTCTGGGCTTGTCCTCTTTCCTTCAAAGTCCATTTTTATTTTTGTCAAATAGGAGAAATAGAAAATTGAAAGAAGCGAAAATGACTCCGAAGCTTGGCAATCCAAGTAGAATCATAAATATTCAAGGAAATAAAACACTGAAAGTTTGGCAGTCCCTTGTATATTGCTTGTGTCACTGGCATTTCATATCCCTCCTTGGAGCACGTGATTGGAGCAGTCACTTACACTTAGGCTATATGACGTAAACAATTTCATTTCTAAATCAAGCAACACCATATTATCTGGCATAGGTAAAATCGTTCCGTGATGAAACCCTGAAATGTGTAAGTTACATCTGGATACACTCATAAAGGACATAAACTTTGCCCCCGGGCTGCAGTTTTGTGAGTCTCTGTTGGACGTCGTAAGGATAGGGTAGAGCATTCTTTAATTTAGGGGTATAAGGGTGTCTTCAAATTTTATTTGGTGGGCTGCTACTGTGGCCTTTTAAAGGCCTGGTTGTGATTGGTAAAGAAAATCTTAGTTTTCAAATGTTTAACACGTTAATGACTGCTGACCATGAATGTTCTCTCTGGATGTCCTTACTGTCGCTGTCTTTCTTCGCTTCTTATCATGTAAGTATAGGGATGCTCACGCTCTAAATAGAGAGAGATGTGAATATGTAGTCAAACAAGCGACTGTTGATAATTGGTTCGATTAGTCTAATTCTTTATTGGTCACAGAGAGGGTTTGGGAAATTCACTATGAGGTCACATTAATACCACATTCTTCCTTTGTGTGTGCTAATATCTTATCCCCCCAAAAAAGTACACAGTATAACAGATTTCTCTAGAAATTGACTGTGTGATGTAGTTACAATCTGTTAAAGATGCTACCTTAAAGTTTGCTCAAAATTACTTACAATAATAAAATATGAAATAAATATTTAAAAAAATTCTTGGCAATGCAAAAGTAAAATAAACCCAAACCTCGCAGGGTCCCTAATGGCTCACAATCTGTTCCCTTCCGTCCCTTACCAAATCCAGCACTGCTCCCTGTCTGGCATGAGGCATTTAGTGGTAAATAACTGGGGAGTCATTTCCCCCACAGGTGGGTTCTGGAGTAACTCCCAGGAGTTGTTTTAAGCGGGTCGCTCTGTCCCACCAGTCTTTTCCTCTGTAAAAGTGCAGGACACGGTGAGAGCAACTTTGTCACTCCCATCCCCAGACCACGACCGATCTCACACCGGGGAAATGTCATGTTCCCTTTTCTGACGTCCTAAGTTTTTCTTTTCATCTTTTCCGCCCCCGCCCCCCATTGTCATGAATGTTATATCTTGTTGTCTGCCAGTAAGATATAAGAATGTGTAATAAATTAAGGATGCTTCTGCATTGCCTCTTACCTGACCAGCATCTGGGGGTCTCAGCTGCCAACACATAGCTCGGGTGTCTGGGCCACTCCTGAATACTCACAGGCTGACCCACTCTCTCCTGATGAAAGGTACCTTCAAACATGCATGTGATTTTCAGTATAAATTGTGAATGCTTATTAAAGCCTCCCTGTAAGAGAATCGCTCAACCGAATAAGATGACTTGGCTGGGACTTTTAAGAAGCTGGATATAAATATCGCTAGAAATTATAGAGCCAGCATAAATACTTCACTCCGAGCTTTGCTGAGCATTTTCAGGATGCTTCTGACCGCATCTGTGAAATCTGAGCTTATACGGGAGGAAGGGCGGGGGGGTGCAGGGAAGGGCAGCTTTAGTCAAACGGCATCCCCCGTCCTCCCAGGGAAACGACAACATGATGGCTAACCCCAAACGTGGCTTCCGTGGTGGTGGAGGAAGGGTTTCACTCTGTCAGTTCTTCTCTAATCAGCCACCCTCGTTTTGATGATGGGTGTCCACACCTCATCTGAAAATCTCCATGTCTGAGCTCAGACACATCTTGTGAAGACTGTCACGTTCAAACAGAACATGCATTATGTTCTCTAGGGACGCTGTGCTTTTGTGGATGATAAGAACCGAAATCAAAGCATTGCCACTCTTTTGTATTTTAATAGAATATCTTTTTCTCCTAAACCTGTGCAAGGTGCTAAAAAACATATCTATATCTAAGATGACGTTGGCATGGAGTGAAGTATTTATTCTATTGCTTTGAAGCTACCCATTGTAGAGAAAGATTAGCGTGCGGTGGCGGCAGTGACTGTTGTACCTGAGACATGTGACATCAGAATGCTGAGGTCCTTCTTTAAGGTCAAGAAACGACTCTCCCCTTACGCACGTTCCTTTTTACTTTGTGCAACACCGAAGTTCATGAAGAGGAAAAAAAAAAAAAACAATCTACCGTTTTCCTTTATGCAGTTTTGCATTTACTGTTTTATTCCCCAGCTTTTAATTTTATAATGAGATCTTGATGCCAGGTTTCATGCAAGCGATGAGCTGTCCTTCATTTATTAGGATCCGCTGTGTCAGTTTCTTTGTTCTGTCACCCTGCTTGCCTGACGGATCAGAAGGTGGGATGGTTCACAGAGGAGTCACTGAGGTATAGGAGGGCTGCGTGAATGCTAACGGTGCGGGTGTGGTGTTTGGTTTAGCATTATTCTCCAAGACTTCCTCCGACATGTCTCCCTGTCAGGACGATCTCCCCCTCTCCCTTGTCCCCTCTTGCAAGACGCCAGCTTCATAAACAGAAGAGCAAATAGGACGCCTGGCTTTAGCCTGATCTTAATTCTATCCTCGTGTTGCCGGCATCGCATCTCTCGCGTGGGATGCAGGGATGCGCTCGGGGTGCTGTCAGTCATTCCAAATGAGAAGCTGTGCTCTGCGCCTGACCTGGCGGCTCAGATCCACCCACGTCCAGCACAACTGGCCAACAGTGGTGGTTTATTCTGGGGCTGGTATAAGAAGCTGCGTCTGACAGCTGTGAGTGTCAGCTAAAGGGCTGAGTCTGTCATGTAATGTGGCCTCAACTCTTGTCTCCTTGCCTAGACTGCTCACTAGAAGCTCAGCCCAAATATGTTAAAGGTGGCAAGCGTTATGGACGAAGGTCCTTGCCTGAGTTTCAAGAATCCGTGGAAGAGTTTGCCGAGATTGAGCCCCTAGAGGAAGAAGCTCGGCCCTCACACAGCCCAGCCGGTGACCGCCACCAGGTAAGGAATGGGACAGGCGTCGCCCTCCCGGGCCAGAGGTGTGGAGACCCCCGCATGCCCCCACGGCGGTGGTGTGGGGACAGGAGAACTGGGGGGGTCATGGCTTCTTTCTCTTGCTAATCTTAGTACTTGCCTTTGGGGTGTATATATATATCGCCAATTTGTCTATCGTTTGAATGTTTCATTTCTGTTTCCGCTTCTGGAGAGCTGACATTTCTGTGCCAGCTTTATGTTTATGTATTTTACAGTTCAGGTACTTTCACGTTTTCTGGGGTCTGCCACTTCCGGCACTTCTTGGGAATATGTCTCTCCTCATGGCACTGCCACTTCTAGTTGTGTAAAAAGCTGCCCCCTGCCCCCCCCGGCGCCCCGAAATCCATAAGCCAGCATCCGTGGCAGGTGTGAGAGGAAGGTGGTGCGCGTTGGCATCTTGAGTGCTGCGCCTTGTCTTTCATGGCAACATAAAGCAGCTTTCAGACTTGGTTCTTGTGGCCTCAGCAGTCGCCACGGCTCTCCTTCGTGGGGGTGTGGCACCCGGGCCTGCCTGGCCCTCCAGCAGCCCGGTTTGCCCGCTTCGCTCGTTTCCCAGCTTTTCCTTGTGCATGTCGCCGTAATCTACCAGCAAAGGAGAAGCAGTAACATTTTCTTTATTCTTTTCTCACGGCTCATTTACCAGCGTGCCATTTATAGAACATGGTGGAGAATGCCGTGCTGAGCAAGCTCTAAATATTTCTTGCAAATCCCAGCTCAGACTGGGGGTGCAGATATTTCAGATATTAACACAAGCTGGGAAAGAGACAAAGTGCCTCAACTTTCTCAAAGTGGTCTGTTGACTGGGGGTTGATGGAGGTGTGTGTGCACACGCGTGTGTTCATTGCTAACACCCATGTTCAGCTCCTTAAAGCCCACAGGAAGCTTGCTCCAGTAAGGTCCCCAGCAGTCAGACATCTAGCATCTTCAGCCTTGCAGAAGGCCCACAAACCCAAAGGTAACTGACAAGAGCACAGGTGCTGCGCAGAAATGAAAGCAGCCATAATACTGCAATAGACACAATACTGTGTCTAGAAGACACAGGACTGGTCTGCTGATCCCGAGAAGTTCCAACATTGTTTTAAAGATAAGGAGTCCCTGGGGGCACCTGGGTGGCTCAGCCGGTTCAACATCTGCCTTCAGCTCAGGTCATGATCTCAAGGTCCTGGCATCGAGCCCCACATGGGGCTCCCTGCTCTGCAGGGGGTCTGCTTCTCCCTCTCCCTCTGCCCCTGCTAGTGCTTTCTCTCTTGCTCACTCTCTCTCTCTCAAATAAATAAATAAAATCTTTACAGGGGGGGGGGAAAAAAGATAAGGACTACTTGCCCTCACACCAGAAGTGAAGGAACAGTGGCAGACATGTGAGCGAGAAGAGAGGAAGAAAAGCAGGCAGAGAAGAAAGATAGAAACCCCCCCAAAACGGTGTAAGAGTGTCGTGGCTGAGAGGTGACAGCTGAAGACAGACAGACCATGAGAAGCAAAGAAGAGACCTTCTTGCCTGGGATGGCACAGCACGGGGCTGGTCCATCTGGAAGCAGAGGCTGCTTCTCTTCTTGGGTTCAGTCAGTTGCAGACCCTTTCTCAGGTCCCTGTGAGGATTTAGATCGGGGCTTTCCCCAGGAAAACGCATGTACTTATGTGCACAAAAATTTTGCATATCCAATTTAAGAGATTCGAGTGATTTTCCTACTTTAGTTATTGCTGTGTCCATAATATTTATCTTGCTGTCAGGAAGGGTCTCCTTTTATCACATAAAGTCTGTTTCATAACCCTGAGTAGTGTGGAATGTATCAGACACTTCTCTGTGGGGAAAAAAATGGTTAAAATATTTCTCAACACTTCAGGGGGTAAGCTTTCATTATGTGGGAAACACTTTTAAGTCTAGTATCTCCTTTCTCCCAAGTACTTTCAGTACCCAGGGCATTATTATTTGTTGCTAAGAAATAAAGTGATTACTTATTTTTTGATAAGATGGTTTCTAGTTACTGCCTGGGGGCTACCCAGAAAGTTCTTGGGCAGAGCTGATTTTGTTGCTGGCAGCTTCTTTCTTATATCCTTGTTTTATCTACCAACTTCCAGTGAGATTTACTATTTAAAAGTGAGACTTTGGGCTCATGTGTAGGTAAAGGTAAGAGTAGAGGCCTGAGTTTGGGCAAAATCCTGCCGCTGTGTCTTAGTAAAAGGGTACGTTGGGAGAACCATTTCATACCTCCCCACCCCGCCTTGTACTGCCACTTCCCTTACTCCTCCAGAACCTCGTAGGTGAGACCTTCTGACACTGTATATAGAAGCTTTAGTGCTCAGTGACCCCTCTCAGTAGAACAGCAAATAGAGGCCCAGAAGGGTTCTTTCTCCCCATGTCTGTTCTCCAGGATGACCCCTACTGACCCGACTTTGTGAGTCTGTTATATCCTGCCCCCAAAAGCCTTACAGGGGCACTGGATCACCCCCTTTTACCCTTTTTAAAATTGCTGAAGGTGGACTCAAGCCGAAGCCCATCCAGATGCTTTCTTGACTAAAAATGAAGTGTTTTGTGAGCTGAATTGAGCCTGTCAGTTCTCAAAGCGATTCATCACTTTAAAACATCAAGAGCGGCACGTGTGACACGTTTGAAGTTCCTCTTGTCAACGAAGGGCCCGTCCAGGCTTCGTGTCGCATCCACGACCGTACGTCACACTCACTGCCTTCATGGATACGTGCAGTCCAGTGACATCATTTCCCCGGGATGTCGGTCTTACGGCACACTGTCGTGTCAGGATAGCATTCCTGTTTCCTGGCCAGTTCCACAGGAGCCTCAGCAATTTAGGGCCACTCGTGGGCCAACAGAACTTCATGCTCTGGGCAGCTCGAGCTTGCACCAGAAGTACCCTTGTCTCTTGGGAGTGCCTGCTAATCTTCCTTATTCTAGAGTGGCCCCCCACTCGGGCACTGTGGGGAGGAGAATGTTCTTAATAACCTGTGGCGTTTATTTATTCTTATAAGCAGTTGAGAATCTGTCAGGAGTGCTTTACTCTTCTGTTGGCTTCTTTTTTTCCCTTTGGGTTGCCTGGGGTCCTTTTGTCTCCTGCCCTTGGCTATTAAAAATTTATTTCTTGGGTGTATTTGTTAACAGTGGTTCATACTTCATCTCCGTGTCACTGGGCAATATTGAAGGAGGGAGCGGGGATGGCTGTCTCCTTCGTGAATAATTCACAAGGAGTCGTCAGATGGGGAGCCGGGGATGGGCCTTCTTGGTTTTGACTGTGGGTTTCCTTCGACTCCGGGTCCTGGCTCAGGGAAAGGTGAGAATCCTAGCTTGCCTTTAGACTGCAGTCTAGTCTCTGCTGCTCTCAGACACGCCCGATTTTCCCTAAAGTGACTTGATGGTTTTTTGGTGAAGATGAAAGGACCTGAACTTGTGGTCAAAAGTTACATGGAGTAGAAGCCCATCTGTTGCTACTCACCAGGAGACCAATTTTTGCTCTAGGATGAATCCGTTATTTTATTTATCTGAGCACGTGGAGAGGGATGGGCAACGGAACGGAATGGTGTCACAAACACCTCTTGAAAGCTGTCCCCGGGGTGGCTTGCTTCCTTCTAGGAACTCCTCCTATAGCGATAAGCGAGCAGACAGTCATTGGAAGGGATAGAACGTAACTCCCCCCACCCCCCTTCCTTCTAGGGTTGTTCCATAATAGGGAAGTTGCTATGGATTGACAGTTCATTTCTCTGCTCCTGGATTAGTGGCTCACAACATTTTTTCTGCATCCTTGTTTGGGAGGCCTTCTCCCATATGTACAACCAGAATTATAGGTAATGCTCCGTAGATGTACTTCTTTGTAACTCCAGCCCTGCCTCCCACCCAAGAAGACATAGACATGCAGACAGATGAGAGTGATGCCATTATAAAGGTTGCTTTCAAGCAACTAAATTTATTTTTAATGTAAGTCCCATGGGAAGCTTCCGGCTTCCTTCGTTACCTGGAATCCCTCTCGTGACCACTCCTGGTCCACCACCGTGATGTGGTGCCTTGGGTAAGAACGCACGTGATTGCTACGTGGTACCTAATGCTCCACCACCTTGGCCTCATCCTCTGAATGGAACATACGGCAGTAAACCTTGTTAGGAGGGGCTTCTGATGTTTCGGTTTGTATATGTTGAACTAATAAAAATTGTACACATTTTAATCCTCTCAGTTCAGCTTTATTCCAACAATTTGATTCTTTCCTGTTTTATTCCAGCGGTTTGATTCTTTCCTGCTGAAACAGAAAATCTCTAACCTAGCTATTAAGCATGCCTCCCCTACCATGTCTGGTTCACAAGGCCCTAAAAAGCCATCACATGGGGAAAGACCTATAGTCCTCCTAAATTTTCAGCACTGAAATGTGTATTTCAGAATTTCATTTGGAAACCCTGAAGCAGAATGTGCTAATTCACAAGCGACAAGTAGTTTCCACCATCAGGCTGATACATGCGTTCACCTTCCAATTTAGTGTGTTTATCTGGCAAATGGATTCTCATGGGAGTCTGACCTCTCATCTCAGGTGGCATTGAAAGGAAAGTGGTTGATTTTTCTTTTTTTTATGGGATCGTTTTCACTCAAGGCAGTTCGGTTGGACATTCGATTCTGAATTAATCCAGCCCAACAAAGGGCCCATTCTTGATTGCAGCATAAGGTGTGATTAATGAGACCGTTTTCCTGGCTGTTTTCTGCTTTACTTGGTTAAGAAACAGAAGTGAGATTTTAGGTTCCAAAGAGTACTTTTTTTCCCCCCTTTTTGTATGCACACCTACAGCGGCTACTGAACTGACCTTGAATTTTAATTTTGTGCTTTCTTCTCAGGATAGGTGGAAGTAGGGAGAAACAAAACTAATGCCCAGTTCTAGTCTGTTCCTCAGACCTGGTGGACAAGGTGGTTCCGTGACTATAATTGGGGCAGGACCACTTTGCTTTCTGCCCTCGTTGAAAACACGGGACACCTTGTTAACTGTTTTCCTCCACAGGGAATAAAGCAGGTCTAGTAAGATTAGTATCGAGAGCAGGAGGCTTTAAACAATGATTTCTTCCACTATAGACAATCGTCGTGTAAGTCAAAACCGGGCAGTTTAAGTAAGGGCCTGAGAGAAAAGTGGAAGCCAGTTGCTCCATGTACTCAACAATGGATGGGCAATCACGACTTTGTGTCGGGACTGTGTGGGGAGGAAGGGGTGTGGGGGTTTAAGGGGGTTTAAGAACTAAAAACCAACCAACCCAAACCCCCAAACTGGCTTTACTACCCTACGGAAAATCACACTTCGCCAAACAGTGGGAAACTGACTCCTGGTCCCCTTAACGTTCATTTTCATATATGCCTAACTTCACAGTTAACCTTCGTGAATTCATTTATATTGTATGGAGGAAATATCTGATGCTGGAGCAAACTTCTTAATAATGGAGCGAACTTCTGCCAAGAACTTTTGTAGCTGAAATGTACCTATTCCTCCCATTAGATTTTCTTGTTCTAGTCTTTGGCAAAGTAAGCGGTCTCCTTCCTGATGCCATTTATTTCCATCAAACGACGTGACATCAGGATAGCTTTTCTTATTAATGGAATTTCAGCGTTTCCCTTTCTTTTTCTTAAGTCTATTAGACCCTTTGGCCATTCCCAGAGATGAAACACTCATTCAAGATGCGATTGTAGACCACTTGAAAGTGATATAAAGAAGTCCCTTCAAAGCTAATACGGTATCTCTCGTTCTGACGCAGACTGCAGCTTTCCGACTTTGAGGCTTTGCTGTCCTGGGTAAGCCTTCCTGACTTGATCCCAGAGGGAATGCCCTTGGCATCCAGCCCCCACCCCCAGGTCCTTCCAGGTCAACAATTTCCAGTAATTATTCTCTAACTAGAAAATAAAAGAGACAACAAATAAAAAAAATTAACAAGTTAATTTTAATAAGAGTAACATTTTCCAACTATACCATTAGGTATATTTTCCAAATGGAAAAGCGGTGTTCACTATCCCCCAAGAGCAGCTCTGATGAGTAAGGTATGGTGAGCAGATGTATTAAAAAAAAATCCCTTTCTTTAGGGACTTTAGAATCCAGTGAACCGAGAGCACTCCCCAACCTTGGTATGAGAGGAGACTTTAAGGCTCAAACTCTTTCAAATTCAGCATTTCTTCACACTGGCAGTCCCAAAGGCGTTTTGGCAACGTAGCAGGACTCATCAAAATGTGTGTGCCGCTAAAATTCCTACATTAACTCCTGTTGTCCCCAGGACTTACTTGTAGCTTTTAATTGCTTTTAAAGATAAAGGAACTGATGGGCTTTCTGGTCATGACAGACCTGCAGCTGAGCAGCTTGTCTCTGGGTTTGGAGCGGAGAGATCGGGAGCTGGGTGGTGAGGCCCTCCATTGCCTGATGTGCCTTCAAAGGCAGGGTGGCAGAAACAAACTGAAGTCCCAGGAAGTGTGTCTTTGCGGAAACAGGGGCCCTGCTGGGTGTACCGGGTTCCCGGTACCTGGCTCAGAGCAAGGGCTTTATAGATATTTAGGACTATTAGTTAAATATGCCATAGATGCCGTATTTTTAAAAGTCCTCAAGTTTTGGCTATAGGCACTCTTCTAAATTGATTTCTGTGTGTGTTTTTCCAGAGACTTCCTGGGCTTAGCTAAGTACACTGCTCTCATCAAATGGACACTATAATTCTGTTTGTTTGGGGAGCTTTGTTATCCCAGTAGATTTCCTTCCTCCTTTCTCTGGGCTTGCAAAGCTTTCCCCTTTCAAAAAAAGAAGAAGAAAACAAAACAAAATATGTGATTAGGGCTGCTGAGATCAGTTCAGCCACCTCTGCTGGGAAAGAATAACCCCATGTAAGCCCCCATAATCATTTTAATTAGCCATACATTCTGCGGCGCATGAGGTCTGCATTGGAGCAGATGACTGGTGGGGGCTGTGACTGAGCTGTTGTGGGTGGGGGGCCTTGCTGCTCCCGCAGGCTGCAGATGCTGGCCCAGCCTTGGGGTTGGAAGCCTGGGCTCCAAGAGGCTCAGGCCATCTGCTCTGCAGTCCAGCAAAGCAGGTAGCCCTCCCAAGAAAGTGGTCCTGAAGGCAGTTTCACTGGTGCGGCCCCCGTGTACAGGGCACCCTGGCCCAGCTCTAGGACAGCTAGAGCACCGGCCACAGTGGCCAGTGTGACATGGAGAGGCACAGCCCACGGAGGGGTGCGGGGCTCACCTTTGTCTGCCCGAGGGGGGCTGGGGGCTGCCTTCGGTAGCAGCCATTTTGGGGCCAGGCAACCTCTGACCCTCTCTCCTCCAGCTGCTCTCAGTAGGGCCGTGGGCCGGCACGCTGGGCACACTAATATGGAAGCACGGGCCGCCCCTGCCAGCTGTGGCAACCCACGGGGCACTGCCGCCCATGGGGAGGGTGCCCAGGAAGGCCCTGCTCCTATAAGTTGAATCAAAAATTGATTGCTTTATCACGACAACCATGTTCAAAGCCGTAGCTTCTACAGAGTCTCTTTTGGGTTTGTTCCTAAAGCTGATGCTGGTCTCTCTGCTGTTTCTTTTCTCTGCCCTTGTCCTAGTTTTGGACACCCAAATAATAGGAGCAGTAATAGTAATACTGATTTACTGTTTAACAGACACTTAGCTCTTAATTTGTAGCAGGCACCATTTTAAGTGCGTTCCAAATATTAGCACACCTTTGTAGGCAGGCATTGTGAGATAATCAAGGCAGGCGGGGAGTTAAGTAACGAGTCCAAGGTTGAACAGCAAGGAAGTGGTGGAACTGAAACTGAACTCGGGGGGCAGGGGGTCCAGCTCTGGAGCCCAGATCCTTACCACATCATTGTTGTGACTGAACTAATAACAGCAGCTAACACTTCTAAGTGCCAGGCGTATGGCTCCACGTTCTTGGGCCTGTGGCCCAAGCTGGGTACCCGAGGGGTCACAGAGTGCCAGAACCAGACTTAACCCCATCTCTTCACTCAGCCCCTGTGCTCACGCCCTCTGCCCTTTTGCCTCCAGAGGCCAGAGTAATTGAAGTCCCACAGAATGATTTGAAAACATTTATTAATACCATTTCTCCAGTGCGAGGTGACGGAAGATGTCAGGGGAAAACTTAACCCTTTTTCGTGAATTAGTCTAGAGAACACATGCCAGCAATTGTCCCTTCTTTCTTCCCCAACTTTTCCAAAGGTTTTTGAGATTACCTCCCTTCTGATGCTCATGACTGATCTGTGCTCAGAGGCCACCTGCCGTGCCAGGCTTTCACTGCACTGGGTAAACCAGCAGCAATGAAAAGACCTTGTTCCAGAATGATGCCCCCTTTTATTGGTGCTGTTCTAGTAGGCCAGTGATCTAATCCCCCCAGCCTTCCAACCTGACATCCCCCTCCCGCTGCCCCTGAGCTATGAATGAACTGAATCTCTCCCCTGGCCCCTCACCCCTCGAAATTGCAATTTAATAACATTCAGCCACCCTGTGCTTACCTCCCCCTTATTAAAGGGACGGACCCTTGGTGGAGACTGGGGAGGGGCGCAGCACATTTCTGGGCAGCAAATTCCATCTCCAACTGAAGCAGTCTTGGAATGAAACTACAGCCATTCAGCCTAAGTTTGTTGCTTCTGGAAGGCTGGTCCTAGCTGGATCTAGGTTTCTTACACAGGACCACGGGAGAAATGTGTGCATGACTGTCACCCTAGTGATTTTTTAACAAGTTCTCCCTTAGCCGCCACCGCGTGCCCGAAGTAGTTTGTGTGAGATTGAGCTGCCCGAGCTGCCTGGGCTTCAGAAAGCGGGACTGAACCCGATGCCACGTGGTTAAGCTGCCTCCAGGGTGTCCCGGTCTCAGGCCCCCATTCGGGTCTCCGACCAGTGTCCCTGATCTTTCCACACTCCGCTAAGCTCAGGAGGCACCGGCCGGAACCGCACCTGGGCCTCCTGGGAGGCCTCTGTCCCAGGTCACAGGGCAGGACGAGGCTGCAGACATCACAGAGTGGTGCGTAGCAAAGGGAAGGTTCTTTCCCTTTCTCCCCAGCCCCATGACATAGGAAGTTCATTTGGTGAGAATTTGAGGGCAGGTGGGTAAAAGAAATAGCAAGGTCGGACCAGGTCGGACCTGTTCCTATTGCATGAACATCTAGAATAGCAAAGGAAATATAATCGTTTGCCACATTCCTTCAACCAAATGCACCAATTTTGATTATGTCTGTTTCCTTCCAGTCTTTGTCTTACTGTATAAATATTTTTGCCAGCGGCATAGTGTAGAGAGCATTTTTGTTATGGTCTTTCATTTAACATTTCATATTTTTCCATCTCCTATGTGGTTTTATAATTACACTTTTAATGACTACATTATGATGTATAATTGTACTTTGTGCTCCATTGTTGAGGGTTTAAATTGTTTTCTGTAGTCTTACAAAGAGTGCTAAATGTACATATCTATGCATATGCATTTTTCCTTTGACTTTACTATCATTAGAAATCATATGAAATTACTGGGTCGAAGAGTATGAACGTTTTTATGGCTTTCAAACATGAAGCAATTTTCTTTACTAAAAGGGTAATGTCCATCCACATCACTACCAGTAACATTTAAACAGGCCTATTTTAAATCATAACCTTGATGGTAATAGGACTCCTATCTTAAATACTGCTAATTTAATGGGAACAAAGTGATTCCTTGGTTTTAATTTATACTTCTTTGCTGTTGAAATGAGTCTTTCCCCATATTTGTTTAATTGTGTTGCCTTTTATGTGAATTGTCTGTATTCTTTGCATATCTGCTGGAGTTGGCATTTTTCTTACAAATGTATATGAATACTTTCCCAGGGCCACCCAATTTAACGCCTTAAGTTTAAACATGGTAATAAAAATAAAATCTAGCAAAATAAATTTAATAGGTACTACATAAGCACATGCCCAATAAAAGTAAGATTTTATAGTGCTTATTTTGTGCCAAGCACAATTCTAAGCATTCTACCTAACTCTGTGAAATATGTACTACTATATCCCCATTTTGTAGATGGAGAAACTGAGGGAAAAGCAATTCATAAATGTGTCCAGGCCAAATTCAGTAGGTAAGGCCGTCTGGCTCCCATGTCCCTGCACTCTTATTAATTAGGGGGAAGAATCAGGGAAGGAGGGCAGCAGGGAATACTGCCCTGAGAAGTGAATCAGATATAAGCATCCAGTCCCATAGACTCATGAAATATTTGAAACAGTATATTGGAGCCTCTTGCACCTTTGAACTAATTGCTCACTATTTTAAAGTGAATTGAGAGGTGAGCAAATGTAAGAAATAAA
Organism: Callorhinus ursinus; assembly: GCF_003265705.2. Taxonomy (NCBI): domain Eukaryota; kingdom Metazoa; phylum Chordata; class Mammalia; order Carnivora; family Otariidae; genus Callorhinus; species Callorhinus ursinus. The sequence goes on along the minus strand of NW_027397070.1, from coordinate 25,816,551 downwards.
CCTTTCTGTCACTATACGCACCTCATTATGTTAGGAATTGTTACCAAGGGTTTTTTTTTTTGAAGGTGTGTGTTTGCATTTTTCCATCTGTTTATCCTAGTGGGGGCTCCCTTTCTTGTTTGGGTCCAGTGATGATGCATATTCTCCTGTTACTTTTCCTGTCCATTTGTGCTGTTAAAAAATTGTCCCCTTTTCATGATTTTCATAGGTTTTATTTTGAATGGTGGTTCTTAGATCATAGAAACCCATTTTATTTGTTTTAGGTGGATTTAAGGGATTCCATTTTAGGGTGCTTCCAACTTATATGCTGAATAATAAATTTTCACAATGTGGGGTGCCAAAGTAGTATAAGAATTTAAATCTTCGCTCTGTGGGTGAGGAAATAGATATGCTGGGACAGACAGGCAGGCTGCTTTTAGTAGTGGAGCTTTATTGATTTAAATCATTTCATATGACAACGGTTGAATTCTGCCCAGAACCAATAGTGTAAGAAAGACTGTACATTGGGCTGCTTACCCCACTGCTCCTTCCGTACCCCCACCGTGCCTCATACATCCACCAGGTCGACAATGTGTCTTTATGAGGAAATGTGGACTGCTAAAATTGTAATCACAGACAAGCAAAAATCACACTGTCCCCTAATTCTGTTTCCATAACTACCATGTGTATTAGCGACTTGCAGTTGTAATCTGAAGGAGTTGTAGTGAACTTCTGCATTTTGAGTCACGGCAAGAATGACCCATCTCAGCATCGTCAGTTTGGAGTTTCAGTATAGTGTGGCAGAACAAGGGAAACTCTCTGGTGCTAGCTTCAGTCTGTTTCTAAGTAAAATATGGAACTGTGAAACCCTGGGAGATCGCTGTCCTTTAGTTAATTGGAGAGGAGCAACATAGGTGAGTATGGGGAGGAAGAAAGTAGAGGACCTCAACTCATCTCGGCTTGAATGAGATACCGAAAGTCAACATTCAAGCTAAGGATTTTGGGTGGCGCACTGATGAACTCAGTTCATCAGGTGTATTTTCCTGTTGCGTTTCTTTAGGATCCCAAGAAATCAGATTGTCTTGTATAGTTCAGCCGTCACAGAGAAAGGGCTGGGTATTTGTTATCAAAGGCAGTTTCATTCATCAGGTTGGATCTCTGCTGAAACAGCAGCCAGCTTTCAAAAGGGGGGCTACCCCGTTTCTAAACAGCATTTCCTGCAATGGTTGTAGACCCTCCCAACAGGAGTGATTAGGCAGCTCGCTGGCCAGCCAAAGCCCACCGCGGACCTACTCGTTGCCACTGACCGGAAGTAGACCTGTACTGTGCTTGGCCGGTGGAGCAAGGGCTGGAGTTGTTCTGATTTATGCCCTTGGCTGGGTGCTTTTGTGCAGTACATGGATTACAAATGTATGCTGTGACTTGAAAAAGACCCAGTAGTAACACAGCACAATAGGGGCAAGATGGTCCAGTTCAATTTTCACGGCTTCTAATGCAATTTACCGGTAACATATTTTATTTAACTTGAGCTTTCTAGGCTACTTGTTGTGGGTTGCATCTCTGTCTCCTTCCTCACTGTGTCACAAACACAGTAGACTCATTCTTGACTCTGTGCTTCAGCAAACAGTGGCTTCTCATTCCTTTTCACATGGCTCTCTCCAGCTCACCCTTCAGGCCTCAGTTTAGATGTTGCTTCTTTCAGGAAGTCTACCCTGATCTCCCGAGTCTGGAGGATTCCATTTAGGTACCCTCATTAACATTTTGAAAAGTTCCCCATCGTAACACTTAACACGCTACAATATTGTACTTTCTGTGTTCTTGTCTGCATGTCTTCATTAGCATATAAACTTCTCGAGGCAAGAAATGTGTTCTGTTCATAGTCGTATTCTGAAAATGTACCGTAATACCTCGCACCCAGTACACGTTGAAGAACAAATTCATAAATGCATGGTATGAATTTTTGTTGGTTGATGGACTCTGAATATTTGCTTTGGCTTTTATTGGCTGTGATAGGTTTTGCTGTTGAATGAGTCAGTTTGCAAATGCGAAAGGCAAATCCCTAGTTGAAATAGTGCAGCCAGCTATGGGTGTTTCTTGAGTCTCTTCTCAATTGGCTGGTTGACTCAGGAGAACCCACCTGGAGGGTTCTGCGTCATGTGACTCACCCAGGTGATGATTTCAGAGCCAGGGAGTGTTCTGATCTTGGAAAGACTGAATATGTACTAAAGCACACTAATCTTCTCTTGCCTTCTTTAGCACTGGAAGACACAACGCAGTGAGGAGTATGAAGCAGAAGGTAGGAACCGAGTGTGTCGGGCTCTGCTGGTCACAGGGCACTCAGACTCTACACCCCCTTTCCTGCAGCTCTCAGCCTTCTTCCCAACAACCTCACATGCTAGAGGCCAGCTAAGAAGTAACCCTAACAACAACAGCCATAAAAAATACTCATTCCTGGGGGAAAGTTCATAGTTTTAAAACCCTAGCATTTAACCTCATGCAAGGAATGGCAACTAAGATGTGGAATTTTACTTATGGGTCAATTACTCTCTTAAACAAACTTTGAAATTAATCTATGAGCAGTCCTAAACTAAATAGAGACCTATTAAAACGCACCCATTGACAAGTTTCAGATGGATTGAAGAAGCCGCAGAACATGTTGAATTTCTGGGGCCAGCAGATGGCACTGTGGTTCAGCTGCCAGAACCTTCTCCCACTTCTCAGGCTACCCTGGCGAAACTCCACTTAAGAGTAATTACTGTGTGTTCTCTAGGTCTCTGACCTGGAAAGACACAGCAGTAATGAGCTTAATGTCTTCAATAAATAGTAAGGGTATCACTAAATGCACTTCTCAGCCTCCTAAGGTTCTTCCAGGCACACAAAATTGTGCCAGTAATTATCTCATGATTGAGTAATGACTTTAGAAATCTCTAACACGTAAGTGAAAAATTTAACTTGAAGTGAGAACTTTGAATAGAGGCTAAATACATTTTGATTTTTAAATAAGTCTGATCCTTAAGCGTTCAAATAAAACCTATCCTTAATGTTAAATGATTAGTAACTTGCAATTTACAACCATTTATTCTTTCAAGTGGGTTTGTCTGTAGGGCAGGATATTTGAAGGTGTAAAGATTTGGAAACAGGATAATCCTGAGACTTTTATGATTATGTTATGATACTTATCATGAAATCATTTCCTTCTCAGTAAAAGCAGTTCTAGTGCTTCGACTAGAAAGAGCGGCAATAGAGACGTCTGGTAGCTGTAGTTGGGGCAGGGCATAGAAATCTCTCTGGACTGGCTCTCAACTAGCCTTCTCCCCAAGTCACACCGAAGCCTTAAGCCTGTGCTTGCTTTCAGTTGGAATAAAACAAACCTAGAACCTTGGTATGCCTGCAGAGGAAGTGTTTCTTGCATGGTGTAGAAAAAAGGTGCCTCTTCGCTCTAGTTGCAGCCCAAGAACCTGTGGTTCCATTTCATGTGAACTGCAGACTCAAATCAAAATGGAATCAGCATTGATAGTCTCTTTCCTGTAATACTGACTTTCAAAAAGCACGATTTTCTTTGAGGATAGGCTCTCTCTCTTTGTAATTCCTTTGCGGACAGCACAATAGATGTTTTTATTTCAGGTCAGTTAAGATTTTGGAACCCAGACGACTTGAATGCCTCACAGGGTGGGTCTTCCGCTCCCCAAGACTGGATAGAAGAGAAACTGCAGGAGGTTTGTGAAGACTTGGGGATCACCCGTGATGGTCACCTGAACCGAAAGAAGCTGGTCTCCATCTGTGAGCAGTATGGTCTGCAGAATGTTGATGGAGAGGTAAGTCTTGCCTCATATTTTTATTCAGAAATAATCATGATAACGTCTAGACTGGCCACAGGCTAGGAAGAGCCGTATTTTGGCTTCCTGCTGCATGTTACAGAGACTCCAGTCTCTTTTTTTTCCCTAGAAAGTAAGCCATGAAGATTCTTCCTGGAGAAGCTCATGTTGTGTTATGGAAAGCAAACAAAAAACAAAAAAAACCCTGACAGTAGCTGACACCTTCTGAGCCCCTCGCTGTGCTAAGCATGTTACCCCACGTCATTATCAGACATGACCTCAGTGCAGCCACGATGTCAGATATATTTGTAGAAGTGGCTTTCACAGAGCAAAATGTGGGAAAGACCCGGAGGACAGATTACGCAGGGAGCTGAGAAGATTGGAACTGGGCGAGTATTTCAAAGGCCAGGCTGATGAGTTTAGGTTTTTGGAGCGAAGATCTCAATATCAACCATAGAATGAGTAATATGTAGGACAAACTTTGATACTGAGGATGGTCTGAGCTGCTCTTGTGGGGTATATTGGTGTTGGGACAGCCTGTGGCTAGGGGCCCAGCCAGGAGCCATCAAAATATTCTGGTCATGAGGAAATGAAAAAGGGGAGGTTGGTGATTTTGAAGATATACAGAAGGATCTTGAAGGAGCCCCCAAAAGACTCCTGCTTGATAAGATTCTGAGCTTTGCCTTTTCTGAAGAATTAAGAGGGGAACTGGCAGGACTGGGTGCACGAATAGCCGTGAAACATGAGAATATAAATAATTCTAAGATTTGTCTTTCAAAGAGCTGAAAATAAGGAGGGACTCAGAGGTTAGGGCTGCAGTTGTAGTTGGGGGAATCTTTGATTATAATGTTACTTGAAACCATATTGTCTGCTTGCTCAGGGGCTAAGTGGTATTATTTTCCTAAGCCAGCTATTTATCATCAAAAGCTACCAAGTAGCCGAATTTGCAGAAAAGCTTTTCCCCTCCTTCTCCCTAGAATATGTGACTGTTCTGTACCCTTTGACTACCTTTTTAATGGCTCAGTGGTCATTTATTTTTCAGTGTTGGTTGTTGAGTCATAAAATTAAATTCATCCTCCTAAATTATAAACCAGTGCAGTATGCAGAACCTTGGGTGGTTTTGCCAAGAAATATTGCACACACTTGGATTATTTATCTAAGAGCAATTCTTGGAATAAACTGTAGCCATTTGCGGGGAGTTGCATTTTCTTCTGTGGTGGAGTTTCCAAAGCCCAGGAAAAGAAGTAGCACATTTAGTTATTTTCCTCTGATCCGAGGATGAGTAAAAGATTGCTCATTGAATGTAGCTTTTACTTAATGTTTCCTGCCCGCCAAAAAAAATCATGAAATACTCTAGTACTTCATACTACTGGCTCTAGACCAGAGAGGAGCTGAAAGTTCAAGATGATCTCATCACCCTGCAACTTGGGATCATAGGATTTCATGGCCGAAGGCAATTTTAGATTTTTAGACTCCTCATTTTATAGATAAAAAAGTGATGTCCCTGCTGCTTGTTGCCATTACCATGAAGGGGAACTAGATTCCCTGTCTCACGTACCCTGCTTTCCAGAAGCAAGGACAACTGTAGGGCGGGGATGGCAAACTATCGCCTCGATGCCAAATATGGCCCAAAGTTTTGGGGGTTTTGGTTTTTTCCCTTTGGCCTGCCCAATGTTTAAAACTTGAACTTTTGCTACACTTTTTTTTTTTTAAACCAGGAGATTTTTCTAAGAACCAGAATATTTGACTCCATTGTGCCAGCAGTGAGAGGTGGCTGGCGAGCTCCTTTGGACAGGGCATGCACTCACGTGCTCAGTTCCCTGCTTTAAATGGCGCCACTCCATGATGTCTCAAGACCACCCAGACTTATTCATCTACGTTGCCTTCCTGGCTTCTCTGGGTATTTGGGTCTGTTAACCCTAGTCTGGTACATCATTTCCCAGCTGACACACTGGGAGATCAACCATCCGAGACCCGGCTGGTGTGTCATGAGGAGTAAGAATGTCCTCAGGGTTCTAGATTTGGCTCCTGCACAGGGCCCAGGGGGGTGCCCCTGTTGCCCATTTGCCTTGCATTCTGTTCCGCCCAACCCTGCCTTCTGAATCCACAGCCATCTCTTCGCCACTTGCCCGCTCCCCTGTGTACAATTACTGGCAGGACTCACTTGCTCCGCTACTTTGAAGAGATGAGGTGATGGGTTTTTTTAGGCAGTCTGGAAGCACACTTGGCCAAGGTCACAAGTCCCCAAGCTCTGTGGAGCTAAGGTTAGAGCTGAAATAATGCTTGTTAACTTCGGTCAGCACACCTGGATTTACTGTGACTTCTGGCTTGGTGGTCCTGAAAGCCTAGTCCTCCAAGAAAGTGGTCTTCTGGTTGGTAAGAGTGAGACAGAAATGCTGAGGGATCTTAGCAACCCCAGAATCTCACCCCAAATACCTTTCCATTGGTTTTACCATTTAATTCTCTATTAAGAACTGTTCTTCTTCCAAAGATTCCCACTCTCTTAAAAAACAACAACAACAAAAAAAAAAAAACGGTTTCTTGTTTCGGAGATCTCTCCAGAGGAAGTGGTATTTAAAAAAAGGATAGAGACAGATGTTTCCTATTGGATGTGAATTGGAAAGAAGCATTTGAGATAAATGCCTCAGGCACTTCCATGAAGAATAAAATCAACAGTTATGAGACGACAAACCCTAGCAATAGTCCAGACTTATGAAATGAATAGTCAAAATTTGAAGATGTGTCACAAAGGGGCCTTTGTTAGAATGGACCCAGTTGCAGACTCTAATGCCTCATGAGTAATTTTGCTGCTTAATCGGTTTCCTTGCCCCTCAACAACATGCGCATCACCTGAGAGCTTGTCAGAGATGCAGAATATCAGACCCCCTATATCAGAGTCTGCATTTTAACAAGATCCTCAGGTGATCTGTACAACGGAGGAGTTTCTGTATAGAAAAACCTTAGCCCCCCCAGAGTTAAAGAGGAATCCAGCTGCCAGGAAAAAGGAGGTCATTGCCTTTCCTCCCTGTTTTGTGGTGTCAGTGACTCATATGCTGCTTTATTCATCCCTTTATATTCCTCTGTTGAGCTAGGGGACAAACCACCTCCTAGGCAAGCCTCTGGAAGGGACTATAGTCCAGTCTCTCCTTCCCCAGTTACATGATGAGGACTACTTGCTTATTGTTAGAGGGTACAAAATAGCCAGGCAAAATTCCCTTCTCTTTACATCTCTGGGATCCTTCCATTGGACACACACAAAATCTGTCTTATCTGATCTTCATTTCTCCTGTGCTAAAGCATTAAAACGAATAAAAACCGAAAACATGCAGTGTTGTTCCAAGTAGTGCTCTTAATCCCAAGTCCTGGGTTCTTAGATAATTGCAATCTGTCCCAGACTAAATTCTGCTGTGCTAACATACCAATTTCAAAAATTCAGTATAAGCAATATATCATGTAAAGTCCAGACTTTTTTTTTTTTAGAGAGGTAGGGGAGGGGCAGAGGGAGAGAGAGAGTCTTAATCAGGGTCCATGCCTAGTGTGGAGCCTGACGTGGGGCTCCATCTCATGACCCTGAGATCATGACCGGAGCTGAAATCAAGAGTCAGACGCTTAACCGACTCTGCCACCCAGGTGCCCCCAGTCCAAACTTATTTCTATTATTACAACACTGGGAAGCTATACCTTTATCTTTTTAAAGTAAATTTTTAGTCCATAGAATAATCTCTAGCAACATTAAAGATTACCCATTTTAAGAGTATGAATAAAAGAAAAAAACAGTTGATTGCTAAATTGCATAAGATTATGAAAATGGATGTTTACTTTGTGGAGGAGGAAGGATGTGTTACTGAAAAGGAAAATAAATTCAGTGAAATGAGAATAAAGGGACATGTTCTATTTCTGGAGCCTTAGGGTCAACAGTGGTGCCAATTTCTATTGGCCACGGATGTACTTAGGACCTTGTGTTATTACTGAAAGTAAGTGGTTACTATTTTCTAGATGCTTGAAGAAGTCTTCCATAATCTTGATCCTGACGGTACAATGAGTGTAGAAGATTTTTTCTATGGCTTGTTCAAAAATGGAAAATCCCTCACACCATCAGCATCTACTCCCTATAGACAGTTGAAAAGGCACCTCTCCATGCAGGTAAGAAATAAATCGGAAGTGATTTCTCCATGAGTAGAAGTTAAAACCCATTTGAAAAGCTTGTAATGAACTAACCTGTTGTCTGAAGAAGGAGAAGGAGAAAGAGAGAAGCAAAAAAAGAAAGACTAAACCACTGGGAAGGAGAAGTTGGGTTTGAAAAATGACCATAAATTACAGAGTGGGAAGCCACTAATTATGCCCCTTAATGTTAGCTGTGGGTCAGAAGAAACCTGGTGTTAAGTAGAGACACATCTATGTCAAGGGACTCGCTACCAGATCAAATGTTTTTGATGAGTTTTGCATTCTTGACTCACTTGGGAAAGAAAGATCAAAGGGGCTGCACGACTTGTTTTTCTAGTAGTGTTAGAGAGACATCTCTTCTGCTCATTGAGGTCAGGGCTGTCCAGTTTGGGTCAGTGTCTGGTTGAAATGCCTGACCTGGCTCAAGTCTCTTTCTTCTTCCAGTCCTTCGATGAGAGTGGCCGACGCACCACAACCCCATCAGTGATGACGAGTACCATTGGCTTTCGGGTCTTCTCCTGCCTGGATGACGGGATGGGCTACGCATCCGTGGAGAAAATACTTGACTCCTGGCAGGAAGAGGGCATTGAGAACAGCCAGGAGATCCTGAAGGTATGGCTGCTAACATGGGAGAAAAAGGACAAATTGGGCAAGGGCTGAAAAATTCCAGTGCTTTTGAAACTGATTTGATTTGATTTCTCCTTAATGATTCTTCTTTTCACAAGATCTTAGAGATAAGAGGTAACTTTTCTTACCCCATTTGACCAGGAGTCTGTTGCTAACTACTTTCCATGTTTCCATGTTTCCATTGACAAGTGCAATGCTCTTAACCGATCTCTGGTTGGTAAAGATTAGAGTCACACTATTGTATTTATTTGCAGTGGCAGATAGTATTTTTTTAAACATGCAAATAAGTACGTTGTTTCCTCAGAGAGATCTTAGATTGAAGATTGTCCCTAAGCAGTCACTAAAGAAATGTAATCATCCAGCTTCTTGACTATACATCCGCTTCTCGAGTTTGTATACCCTTCACTGCTTCCACTTTAGAGGACAGAACTTAACAATGGTCTTCAACTTGTTCTGATTTCTAGGCCTTGGATTTCAGCCTTGATGGAAATGTCAACCTGACAGAATTGACACTGGCTCTTGAAAATGAACTTCTGGTCACCAAAAATGGCATTCACCAGGCGGCTCTGGCCAGCTTTAAGGCTGAGATCCGACATTTGCTGTGAGTTGGGTAAAAGGTTCACCTGCCCCATTCCCTTTCCCACTTGTGCAACAAGTCCTTTAGATGCCTGTGATGCATTCTATAGGCAGATGTGGCTTGTCTCCTAGCATCTCACCACTGTGAAAACGAGGTAACGCTTAGATTTGTGTTAGGCTTTTGAAGGGAGCCATGGAAATGTCTTTCTGTTTTGGAAGGGTTCTGGTTGTCTTGGTTTTGGTTTTGTATTGAAGCAAGCCAGATGAGAGCTTTTTTGGGTCTCCTTGTTGCTTAGAGACAGTTTCCCTTGAACTCGGTCTATTTCTCATTCTAGGGAGCGGGTTGATCAAGTGATCAGAGAAAAAGAGAAGCTACGGTCAGATCTGGACAAGGCTGAGAAGCTCAAGTCTCTCATGGCTTCAGAGGTAGATGATCACCATGCGGCCATAGAGCGACGGAATGAGTACAACCTCAGGTGCGACTGATAGGGCCACGTCCCCTCCCTCCCACCACCCTGGCCCCTCGTGGTGGGGCTCAGCCTGCCTGCCTGGTTGGCCACACCTGGCTGGAGGGCGGTAGGTGTGGTCAAGCCTAAAGGAGAGCGGGACACATTAGATCCTTCAAGGAGCTTCCCATCTCTGTGACTCTCTGTTTCCATTTTTGGTGCATCTGCATTGGACCTCTGAGGGACTTGATGGCAGCTCGCTGGTCTTCCCTTCTCACAGGAAACTGGATGAAGAGTACAAGGAACGGATAGCGGCCTTAAAGAATGAACTCCGGAAGGAGAGAGAACAGATCCTGCAGCAGGTGGGCAAGCAGCGTTTGGAACTTGAGCAGGAAATCGAAAAGGCAAAAACAGAAGAGAACTACATCCGGGACCGCCTTGCTCTCTCTTTAAAGGTAATCCTCCTATTAGGTCTCTGGCCTGTGTCCCTGCTGGGGATACTGCCTGGAAAACTAGGGCTCCATAAGAGGATGGTCTGCACAGGGCTCAGTCCCAGGATTCCCGGAAGTTTGCCCTACTGAGTCATGACCCAGACATGGCGGAGCCCCTGCTGGGATCCAGGTTTCTGGTTTGCCGACAGGGTTGATTAGTGTATCTTGTTCTTCTTACCCCCCCAAGTTGCAGTGAGTCCTTAGGGCCCTTGGACACCTGGTCGAGGCCCTCTCTGTTCCCTGCCTCCCACCCCAGGTCAGAGCAGATGGCATTACCTCCTGCCCCACAGAGTTCAACAGTTTTGTTTCTTTGCTTCCAAATGTGTCTTTTGCCTTACACATCCTCCTCTCCTTTCCTGTGTCTCAGGAGAGGAAGCGATCTTTCTCTTCACTGGACTGTGGTACAATGTAGTCTAGAGATAAAGGGGGTCGGTTGTGGACTCAGTCTGCCTAGTTCCATTCTGGATACCACTCCATACTGGAACACCTTGATCACGTTATCCCAGCCTGTTTCCTTGCGTAGAAAGGAGCATATTTAAATATGTGGATTAAATGAGATGATACAAATGCAGTGTTTGGAAGGTAATAAATATACGAAGAATATTAACTGTTGTTCTTGAAACTCCACACATCAAAAACTGAGTGAATTCTCCCACCCTCACCATCAAATTGCTTCCTTTTCGGAATTTTCTCCTTAATCTACATCATGACCATGTGCTGTCACAGAAGCTAAAATTCTCAGTCGTCGTCACTCATCAGTCCCTCAGACCTGTCGATGCACTGAAAGGTCTTTCAGATTTATCCCCTTCCTCTCCATCTGCAACCTCTGCAGCGGTTTGGAATTCATCGGAATTTCTCAGCTGACCTGTGTGCACCTTTTCTTCCATCTCCCCACCGTCCCTATGACCACCAGAGTTACCTTACTGAAGAACTGACTGAAGAACACGCTGCTACGCTTTGTTAAAGTGCAGCGTGGTAGCACTGAAGGCCCCTGGAACGGAGCCTGGCCTCCTGCTTTTCCAACCGCAGGTCCCACCAGTAGCCTCCCGCCCCCCAGCCATGGCCCTGACCCCCACCGCAACTGCCCTCAGCTCTCTTGGTTCCTCAGCGGGCCTTTGGGCTCCTTCACTGCTTTCTCCAACACGGCAGACCATAGGACTCTTTCATTCCCATGATGCTTCCTTTTTTCTTGCCAGAAGAGAAGGCATCACAGATGATCGTATCTACATCTGTCTCCCTCCCCACGGTCCAGATTGTGTTTTCCCTGTGGTCAGCAACAGAATCTGATTGGTTAGTTTCCAGAGCACCAGCACAGGCCTGATACACAGAGATTGCGCCTGTTTTGACATCTAAATTTAGACATACTCTGAAAGATTAGAGTTTTAGAACTGGCATTTTGGGAGAAGGTGGTTGTTTTTTTTTTTTTTTTTAAAGAAAAAACTCTTTAAGCACATTCTTTTTTTATTCCATATTGGTATGTGAGGGTGTGAACTAGAATGTATTAAAAATATACTGGCTTTATATTCTTTTGGCAAAATATACTTTGAAAATAATGTTCTTCCAATCAGCCTTTAACACTGGAACAGAACATACGTCAAAATGCACGTCTGTGAGGTTTTATTTATTTTTTAAGCAAATGTGGGTAGAAATCTAACAAGTATTATATATACAGGAAAAAAAGCCATCTTTTGTGGACTTCAGTTGATGTGTTATTATAATAATTTAAACATACAAGTTATGAAAAACCTTTATGTGCAGCTTTTACAGCATCAATAAATAAAATTGATTTTCATTCTACTTTTTATACTTTTCTGAGTTCTCTTTTGCTATCAGATGAACAAGGTATCCTGCCACCAATTTTGACAATATTATTGAGAATGTTTTTCATGTCATTAAATATTATATTGCAATGCTATCCAATAGAAATACAATGGAAGCCATATATGTAACTTCAGATTTTCAAATGGCCGCATAAAATGAAACAGGTGAATGTAATTCTGAATTTTATTTAATTCAGTATCTCCAAAACATTATTTTGACACATAATCAATATACAAAAATTATTATTGAGCCATTTTACCTTTTTGCCTTAACTCCTTAAAATCTGGTATTTTATATACTTATATATGAGTACATCTCAGTTTGTACTATACACATATTTCAAGTGCTCACTATCCACATGTGACTGCTAGTCGCTGCCATATTAGCATCATTCTGTAGGATCAAAGAAAGAGGAGGCAGACTTTTGGGTTATAAGATAAATCTCAATTTTTTTATATTTACTTTTGTCCTCTCTAATCTACTGAAACCTTCAAGATGAACAAATTCTCTCAATCTAGAGCACGAATTTATGCATCCTATAAAAAGGTACAACAGTTTGCTTATTTTTAGTTCTGTGTCCATTTAATTTCCCCAAATTTCTTCAGGAAAACAGTCGTCTAGAAAATGAGCTTCTGGAAAGTGCAGAGAAGTTGGCAGAGTATGAGAATCTGACAAACAAACTCCAGCGAAATTTGGAAAACGTGTTAGCAGAAAAGGTAAATCTGTTTAAATTTGATCTCCTGACATGCAGCCCAAAGTGCAGTTTACTCAAAAGAGCAGAAGCAATGCCACCAAGGAAATGTCTATGAGGGAAATACTTAGATGGTTCAAGGAGGCCGTCGGTTTGGCAGGGATATAATTTCAGAGCTTGGATACGAAGGAAACATTGCCTAGCACTGAGACGTGATCCCTGCCTTAGTTGAACACATTGCTCTAGTATGTTCTTCCCATCATCCAGTTGGTAATGTTCTGCTTAAATGTCACATTCCTTTCATACTCAAGAGACCATAATCTGCATGAACACCAGTAAGTGGGGCCTTTGGTGGGTTAGAGGTCCAAGAGGGACACTTGGGGAAAATGAAAACTATGCCCTTTTCCTTTTCTAGTTTGGTGACCTTGATCCCAGCAGTGCTGAATTCTTTCTGCAAGAAGAGAGGCTGACGCAAATGAGAAATGAATATGAGCAGCAGTGCAGGGTGAGTGACTAAAGAGAACCTAATACGTGGAGGAGGGCCTGGGTTCAAATCCCACTTCACCATTTACTAGTGACCATAAGTAAGTCACTTAATAATCTGTGGGTGCCTCAGTTCCTCATCTGTAAGATGGTAAACATAAGGGTACCCGCTCAGTAGGTTGTTGTGAAGAGTCAATGAGTGAATATTTGTAAAGTGCTTAGAACAGAGTCTGGAACATAGTAAGCACTTAACCCAAATGTTAGCTGTTATTATCTAGTACCCCCAAAATATTAGGGAATCAGGCAAGCTGCATTTAAGTCTGCCTTATCTAGGTCAGAAATTGCTAGTGCTTAGAGGAGAATATAGTTTTATTCCAAGTGGAGAGATATGTAGTCATGTTGATGCCTTTCTTAATCAAACGCTGCAGACCTAATCTGATGTAATTTGCTTTTGTCCTGTGGTTTTTGGGTTTTTTTCTGAATACATTCCTTATTTTATTCACAAAATGCAAATAAAGCAAACCACTCCAGTCTTTAGCCAGTAAATCATCACAAATTCGTACCAAAACTGGCACAAAAATAGACACATAGACCAATGGAACAGAATAGAGAGCCCATATATGGACCCTCAACTCTATGGTCAAATAATCTTTGACAAAGCAGGAAAAAATATGCAATGGAAAAAGGACAGTCTCTTCATTAAATGGTACTGGGAAAATTGGACTGCTATATACCGAAGAATGAAACTCGACCATTCTCTTACGCCATGCACAAAGATAAACTCAAAATGGATAAAAAACTTCAGTGTGAGACAGGAATCCATCAAAATCCTAGAGAACATAGACAATAACCTTTTGACATTGGCCACAGCAACTTCTTTCATGACACGTCTCCAAAAGCAAGGGAAACAAAAGTGAAAATGAACTTTTGGAACTTCATCAAGATAAAAAGCTTCTGCACAGCAAAGGAAACAGTCAACAAAACAAAGAGGCAACCCACAGAATGGGAGAAGATATTTGCAAATGACACTACAGACAAAGGGCTTGGTATCCAAGATCTATAAAGAACTTCTCAAACTCAACACCTCAAAAAACAAATAATCAAGTCCAAAAAATGGGCAGAAGATGTGAACAGACACTTCTCCATAGAAGACATACAAATGGCTAACAGACAAATGAAAAAAATGTTCATCATTCTTAGCCATCAGGGAAATTCAAATCAAAACCACATTGAGATACCACCTTACACCAGTTAGAATGGCAAAAATTGACAAGGCAAGAAACAACAAATGTCGGAGAGTTTGTGGAGAAAGGGGAACCCTCTTACACTGTTGGTGGGAATGCAAGTTGGTACAGCCATTTTGGAAAACAGTGTGGAGGTTCCTCAAAAAATTAAAAATAGAGCTACCTATGACCCAGCAATTGCACTACTGGGTATTTACCCCAAAGACACAGATGTAGTGAAAAGAAGGGGCACCTGCACCCCAATGTTCATAGCAGCAACGTCCACAATAGCCAAACTGTGGAAAGAGCCGAGATGCCCTTCAAAAGATGAATGGATAAAGAAGATGTGGTCCATATATACAATGGAATATGACTCAGCCATCAGAAAGGATGACTACCCAACTTTTGCATCAACGTGGATGGGACCGGAGGAGATTATGCTAAGTGAAATAAGCCAAGCAGAGAAAGTCAATTATCATATGGTTTCACTTATTTTTGGAACATAAGGAATAACACGGCGAGGGAAGGGAAAAACGGGGGGGAAATCGGAGGGAGAGACGAACCATGAGAGACTATGGACTCTGAGAAACAAACTGAGGGTTTTAACACGGGGAGGGGGGTGTGGGGATGGGTTAGTCCAGTGATGGGTATTAAGGAGGGCATGTAGTGCACGAAGCACTGGGTGTTATACGCAAACAATGAATCATGGATCACTACATCAAAAATTAATGATGTACTATATGGTGACTAAGATAAAAAAAAATAAAAACAAAACAAAATTCCTACCAGAAAAGACAAAAATATCCTCATAAATAATAGCAATCTTTGATTTTTTTTTAAGTAACTCCTAAGTTTAGGAATTTGTGGGTTTTTTTCCTTAAATCACAAACACTTGTTGATTTTAACAAGGGAAAATATAATAGTTCTAACTACTTTAGATGAAAGTTGTACTCGTGCAGAAATGAAGAAAATAATCACTTCCTTATGAGGTTGCTTATAGCCTCCCTTCCCAGGAAATACACGTGCACATTTTGAGAAAAGAAATGAAACATTAATGCCACTTTTACAATTAAGTTTTGGCTCTTGGCTCTAATCACGTAGAGGTGTTTTCCTTATAGATCTTTAAAGTTATGATTTCTTTAGTAAAATCTGTCCTCTCCCCAAATTCCCCAAATCCCCCAAATCCATTCAGTGTTTTTTTAAAAATAGATTTATATACATTCATCCATACAATTCACCCATTTAACGGGTACAGTTCAGTATCTTTTAGTATATTCACAGAATTGTACAATCATTACCATAATCAAGGTTAGAACATTTTCATCACCCTGGAAAGAAACTCCCGTTCCACTTAGCTGTAATCACTCTCTAGGCAACTAATAATCTACTTTTTGTCTCTGTAGATTTGCCTATTCTTTACATTTCATGTAAACAGAATCATACAGTATGTGGTCCTTTGCCGCTGGTCTCCTTCACTTACTATAACGTTTTCATTGTTCATCCGTGTTGTAGCATGTATCAGCACTTCTTTTAATTGCTGTGTTATATTCTCTTGTATGGTTATACCACATTTTATTTATCCATTCACTAGTTGATGAACATTGGGCTTAGTCTGTTATGAATAATGCTGCTATGAACATCTGTGTGCAAGTTTTTGTGTGGATAGGTTTTCATTTCTCTTGGGTATATATCTAGGAGGGGAATTGCTGGGTTATAAGATTACTACTTTGGAGGAACCACCAAACTTTTCCCAAGGGGTTTGTACCATTTTACATTCCCACCAATATGAGAGTTCCAATTTCTGCACATCCTTGCCAACCATTGTTCTTGCTATGTCTTTTAGAGTCGAGCCATCCCTAGGGATTATGAAGTGGTAGGTGTTTTATTTGCCTTTCCCTGATGACGAAAGATTTTGAGTATCTCTTCAAGTGCTTTTCAGCATATCTCTTTTGGAGAAAGGTCTATTTGAAATCCTTTGCCTAATTTTTAAATGGATTGTCTTTTTATTATTGAGTTGTAATAGTTCCTTATAGATTCTAGTTACAAGTCCCTTATCAGACCACATAATTTGCAAACACTGTTTTGCCACTCTGTGGGTTGTCTTCTTACTTTCATGATATCCTTTGAAACAAAAGTTTTTAGTTCGGTGATGTCATTTACTTTTTCTTTTGCTGCTTGTGCTGTAAGACTGGTGTTGGTTTTTAAATTCGAGGTATTACAAGACCAGGTGGATGAACTCCAGTCTGAGCTGGAAGAATTTCGCACACAAGGCAAAGTGTTGAGACCTCCCTTGAAGACCTCACTATCAGAAGAACTTGGTGTTAACACGGGTTACGTCGAGCCTGACCAGAGTAAGCCATTCCGACATCATCTTTTCAGAGGCTATGCCTTTGGTTTTTACTGTTAGGGCCATGTTTGAATGTAAAATTGCACAACTTTGGCAACCAACAAAAACTAAACAGAAAAACCCTGGCAATATTTTCTTGAGCTATTTCACTTGTGGTCTGTTTTTTCATTTGTCTTTAAAGTCTTTATGAAAATATTTCTATCTGATTTTTATGTGTATCAGCAAAGGAATGGAAAAATCAAACCACAAGGATATTTGCTTTGTTTAAAAACAAAACAAAACAACAACAACAAAAAACCACTGGCCTCAAGTCTGAGAATCTAAGGCCTTGGGAGTGTGAGAATTCAGGCACTGAGCTCTTGCTGAATCCTCCCTTTCTTAAGGAGTGCCTCACGGGTATGGTGATAGCTTTGGAAACCAGGCCAACCAGAAATCAGGATTCAGTTTTCTTATGCCGGCTGTGTTAAATATCAGCATTGCCTCTGTAAAACAACAAGTAAATAGGTGTTGGTTGACTGTGCCTTTGAGGAGGATTTTGGGTGGCGAGGTGGAAAGGCAGAGTTGTTTGGCAGCTCTGCTGCATGCGTTATTAGCTCTTTTCCTCCCTCCTGCTATTCTGCCTCTTTCCTCCCTGTCCTGAGTTTGAATTTCAGAAGGGGCTCATAATAAATTCTTCTGTTATAGTCTTCTCCACTGCCACAGAAGTACAGGTTCTTACAAGGTTTGTTTATTCCTCTTCTTATCTATTCATTCTAGAATAAATAAGGGATTGGGGAGGGGACTGGGAGAGAGCTGAAGACCTTTCCTGTGGTTCTAAGTACACGGTCGGTAGCCTTACTGTAGTGTGAGGATGGAACCCAACGGAGCGTATGATGCATCTCAGAAGCTTTTCTGGGACTTTTTCTATAGTGTTGGGCGTCCTCCTCATAGGTGTGTGAAGCTGTGCCATCTTGGGTTGGCTTACACCCCAAGTATCTCTTCTCAGCTGGGGATATGCCAGCTGAAAAGAAAGAATAGATGAAAAGAAACCCCAACGCAAGACTCTCAATCTGACATGCCAGACAGGCCCTTTCTCCCATTTGCCTATCGGCCCCCACAGGAAAAACCTTTTTGAATTCCCTGCCTTCAGAGATTTCCACGTAGTATTAGACATCATTACTTTGTCTGTGTACTGACTCAGCCTCCAATTTATGCTTCACATTTCAGTGTTCTTCTCAGTTGCCATGATGGGCAGTTGTGGAAGTGAACCCATATGTATGAGTTGAGAATTTTTCTCCCAAACTGTCCATATCTAGGTTCCTAATCAATGCCCTATTTTTAAAATTTTAGCTGATAATTTAAAATGGGGTTCCACTTGCACTATAGGAAATCAGTATTATAATACTCAATCTTCTGTAACTGAGTGGTGGGTTTGAGATCTTGACCCATGAAGTTAATGCCTCCAGACATCTTCTGCCACGCTGCCCCTCTGCTAGTTTGTCTGATGGATAGAAGGCTGGTTGGTTTCACCAAATTACCTCACTCCACAGCATTTTCATTTAGAAGGTCACCTTTGAACAGTTTCCACCCCTACCCCCTACCCACCTACCCTTCAAAAAGATGGATTCTATTAAGGTTTGGCACAGAGTCTGCACATGAAAGAATCTTACCCTGTCCTGCCTGTTCACCTTCATTTTTAATGCTTGAAAACAAGAAACCTCTTGGCTTCTATGGTTTCCTAGTAGATCTCATTAGTAGTAATTTAGGCTGAAAATTTTTCCTTAGTTAAACTGGATGTCCCTCCTCAGATGCCAGTTGTATTATTGAAAGAACCTGCCGCAGGGTCAACAGATCCCATGTGTTTTCAGGGCTTGGTTCTGAAGAATGCAATCCATTGAATATGAGCATCGAGGCGGAGCTGGTCATTGAACAGATGAAAGAACAACATCACAGGGACTTATGTCACTTGAGACTGGAGCTTGAAGAAAAAGTAAGTCCTTCTTATCCTGTTCTCTCATTTCTTTGAGCTCTGACAAGCTTTTGCATGTAGGACATTCTTAATTCTTTTTACTCATAGAGCATCACCTTCTATACATTTCCTCTTGTGTCTGGAGGCTACTAAAAACCCCCTTCCTCATGATTTTTCGTAGGCTGAGCGTGAGGCCTTTTCCTCCTAGGAGAGAACTTCTCCAGAATGTATTTTCTTTAGCCCTAGTAAGCATGAAACTTGAAGGCCAATACATTATATCCAGCTGGTCCCAAAACATCTTAATAAAACCAAAAAAGCCCTTTGATATAGCTAGCATTAGGTACAAGTTCTGAATCTTGGCCTCCAAAACCCTCCACGACGTTGCTTCGAGTTATATTTTTTGTCTTCTCTCTTACCTTCTCCTCTTGTCAAACCAATAGTTCGCTGTTCTTCATCCAGCTGTCCTCTTTTGTTCATGCTGTTACATGCTGTGTGATTTCTCTCTCTTGAAAGTCTCCTTCCCTTTCAGAGTTTATATCAAATGCTACCTCTTGCATGAACCCATTCCTGAATACCCTTGACCAAATATGATTTTTTTGCCTCTTTGGATCTCCAGGTTACATCATCGCTCTCTGTTTTCTATACCTTTTATATTTTTCAGTCTGCCTTGTGGTATACTTGTTTATACTTGTCAAAACCATGTCTAGGGTAGTTTCTGCTGGATGGCAGGACTATATCTTACCCAATATTGTGTCCCCACAAGGCCCACAGACTGCCTAGGATAGGTGTTCAAGAAATATTTGAATTTAATTATTTTAAGGCCCTACATTTACAGTTGGACAGGATGCCTGGGAAGACAAATGGTATCTATGTGAAAGTCTAGTCATTTTTATCAGAGTTGTTCAGAAACTAATAAAATTTGGGGCACCTGGGTGGCTCAGTTGGCTGAGCATTGGACTCTTGATTTCAGCTCAGGTCATGATCCCAGGGTCATAGGATGGAGCCCTACATCAGACTCCCCACTCAGTGTGGAGTCTGCTTGAGATTCTCTCCCTCTGCTCCCTGCCCTTCGCCCTGCTCATGTGCATGTGTGCGCTCTCACTCTCAAATAAATAAATAACATCTTTAAAAAATAATAAAATTCAATGGAGTTAAAAAGGAAAGCAAACTATGCTTGGCTCAAATATATCTTATTTAACATGTTTTAAAGTTGTTAAAATGGAAAAACTGAAGAATGTCTCATGTCTCATAGGCAAAAAGTAGCTACGGCCCCTGTCACCTTTCCACGGCCTTGAGTTGAATAACATTGTGGTGGTTTTGCCTTCCGACCTTAGGTGGACTGTTATGAAAAGCAGCTAGATGAAACCAAGGTGGCCTGTGAAAAGGAGCAAGAGAACATGAAGCAAAAGTATGAGAATGAAGTGCATGTCTTAGAAAAACAAATAAGTGACCTTAAAAATGAAATTGCAGAACTCCAGAGCCAGGCAGTGGCGCTCAAGGAGGCACAGCATACAACCATGTGCAGACACGAGGATGAGAAAAAAGAACTGCAGAAGAAGTGGGATGAGGAAAAGACTCACCTGCAGGAGAAGCTGAGGTTGGAACATGAGTTGGAGCTCAAGGCTAGCCTAGAGCAGGCAGAGGAAAGCTTTAACAGAGAGAGAGAAGGACTCATGCAAAATGGCGCCTGGACAGAAGAGAAGGTGAGAGGCTTGACTCAGGAACTAGAGCAGTTTCACCAGGAGCAGTTTAAAAGCCTGATGGAGAAGCACACTCTTGAGAAAGAGGAGTTGCGAAAAGAGCTCTTGGACAAACACCAAAGGGAACTTCAAGAGGGAAGGTAAGAAAATTGGGGGAAATGGAGAAACCCAGGGCACTATACCTTGGGGGCACCAGAAGTTCCAGTCAATTAAGGAGACTTTGACTAGGCTCTTTAGTTGCTCAGCCCGTTTTGCCCATAGACATAAGCCTACCCTGGAGTTATTGGAACTGTTTTGTTTTTTTCAAAGACCGTATTTCTTATATCAACAAGTATCCTTTCAGGTTCCAGATGAGAATAATTGCTGTGTCCGAGAAACGCTATTTGTAAGCTAAATTCTGGGTAAAGTTCTATTCCTCCCCAAAGTGTGAAATGCCGCTTTGTGCTTACCTTCCTCACATGAAATCTCAGGTACATTTGAGGGCTTTGATGCTTCATTCTGTGATTAACTGGGTGCTGCTTTATTAAATAAGAAGGAAAAACGTAATGATTATGTTAATAGGTTTGGTTTATAGGACTACTGTCCTTCCAATGTATACTTAATTAAAATGAAGGAATTTTATATATTTCCCAAGTTAGGGATTAGGTTAATATGCGTTTGATCATTGATGTAAAATCAGCTTACATTTTCCATAAAGAAACACATCCCAGGAGTATGCCAAAGAAGTTGGTTTCCAAATTTTCCCTCTAAATGCAGAGAGGTAAGTCTTATAAATTAATTATGGCTGCCAGTCCTAGCTCTCAGAAATGAGATCTTGTCTCTCTTGAAATCGATTATGTATGAATAAGTGAAGGCCGTTTTTAGAAAGTGTTTAGATTGTTTGCCTGGCAACTTCTTCTGTGCATGGGGAACTGTTTTTTGTTTGCTTCTCGAGTTGGTGGCAGTTTCAGTAATGCTGTATGTTGACTACATTTAGGGAAAAAATGGAAACTGAGTGTACTAGAAGAACCTGTCAGATAGAAGCCCAGTGTCAGGCTGATTGTCAGAAAGTCACTGAGAGATGTGAAAATGCCCTGCGAAGCCTGGAGGGGCACTACCACCAAGAGCTGAAGGAGCTCCTGGAACAGCAGCTTGAGGAGAGATCCCAGTGGGAGTTTGAGAAGGACGAGCTCACCCAGGAGTGTGCAGAAGCCCAGGAGCAGCTGAAAGAGACTCTCCAAAGAGAGAAAGCCACTTCTCTGGTCCTGACCCAGGAGAGAGAGATGCTGGAGAAAACCTACAAAGAACATTTGAATAGTATGGTTGTTGAAAGAGAGCAGCTACTCAAAGACCTGGAAGATCTAAGAAACGTGTCAGAAAGTCAGCAAAGCCTATTGTCTGACCAGATTCTTGAGCTGAAGAGCAGTCGTGAAAGGGAGCTGAGGGATGGTGAGCAGGTCCTGTGCCAGGCAGGTGCCTCGGGGCATCTGGCCGGCCAGCCTCTGGAGAAGCTAGCAATGGAACGGGACCGGGAGAAGCAGGAGATGGTATCTGGGCTGCAGGCCGTGGAGAGTGTCCACAGAGTGACCTGTGAGAAAGCCGACCAAGAGAGGGCTGAGATGAGCACAGAAATCTCCAGGCTTCAGAACAAAATTAAGGAAATGCAGCAGGCATCTCCTCGGTCCAGGAGAGAGAGTGGCTGCCAGGCAGTGGGAGGGGAGGAGGCAGAAGGCAGTGGAGCCATGTCTCTGCTCCAGCAAGGAAAGCAGCTGTTGGAAGAGAATGGAGATGTCCTCTTAAGCCTGCAGAGAGCTCATGAGCGAGCAGTGAAGGAAAATGTGAAAATGGCCACGGAAATTTCAAGATTGCAACAGAAGCTGCAAAAATTAGAGCCGGGGTCAGTAATGTCTTCTTGTTTCGATGAGCCAGCTACCGGGTTATTTGGAAATTCTGTGGAACAAACAGAGCCCTTTTTGCTGCCAAATCAAATGAAACAAGTAGAAGGTGTAAGCGCACGGTGCGTCCTCAGTGACCTGCCGGATGATGAGGCCCCAGACCTGGGCAGTCCAGGGACGAGCTCTGCTCAGAGACAGGCGGTCAAAATGGAGGAGCCTGAAACATCCATGGAGAGTTTTTCCGAGCTCGAAAATAGCGAAGAGACCAGGACTGAGACCTGGGACCTGAAGAACCAGATTTGTCAGCTTAAGGGACAGCTAGCAATCCTGCGTGCAGACTGCAGTCGAGCTTCTGAAAAGAAACGGGACCTCCTTTTTGACGTCGCCGTGCTGAAAAAGAAACTGAAGATGCTTGAGAGAATCCCCGAGGCTTCCCCCAAGTATAAACTGCTGTATGAAGATGCCAGCAGGGAAAATGACTGTCTCCAGGAGGAGCTGCGAGTGATGGAGACGCGCTACGACGAAGCCCTCGAAAGTAACACAGAGCTCACTTCGGAAGTTTTCCAGCTGCAGCACGAGCTAAAGAAAGCGGAAGAGGCAGCGGAAACGTTCCTCAGCCTGGAAAAGAGTTACGGTGAGGTCAGGAGAGAAAACGAGGAGCTGCATGTTTTGGTTTTGAGACTTGAGGGCGCGCTGGAGAAGCTGCGGGCCAGAGCGGCACTCCAGTGTGACTGCTTCTTATGGGAAGCGCGCTTGGCTGAGCTGGAAGTCCCGCCTGATGGGAAGGTGCCTGAACCACATCAGACGCTGGAAGAGGGTGTGCCCGAGGTGAGGGACGTACACCGTATTATAGAAGAACATTATCAAGACAACCAGTACCTTGAGCAGGAGAATACACAGCTTCTGGAAAGAGTACAAGCACATGAAATTGCCTGGCTACACAGAAGAGTCCGGACACATGGAGAAAAGCCCCGAGTACAGAACCAGGTTTTACCGGAGGAAGAAGACACTGCCCTCCTAGGCCTTCAAGACAGACACCTTCCGCGTCAGGCCACGATAGCAGAGTTAGAACTGGAGAAAAAAAAGCTGCAGGAGCTGACCAGGAAGTTGAGGGAGAGAGTCACTGCTTTAGTTAAGCAAAAAGGTGTACCTTGTCAAGGAGAAAACGAGGAAGAGCTGAAGGCAATGATGCACGACTTGCAAATCACATGCAGTGAGATGCAACAAAAAGTTGAACTTCTGAGGTAACGTATATGCCTTCTAAGCTCCCTGGACTCCCAAGAGCACCTCACCACATCTAACTCCCACTGCTTGCTCTGCCTAGAGAAACTAACCTGTTAGCCTTCCAGAAGAGCACGCTACTGTAGACTTCCTTCTGCTTCTGTGTCGCATTAACAAATAGAATAACCTGGCCTAGGAGGCATTCCCTTCGTCTATGGGAGATAAATGTCGTTCGTTGGGGGTGTCATAAATGGAGAGTGTGTGCCATTTAACCATGTGCGTCATCAATGTACGTCAAGTCTTTAACTCTTTCTCTAGCGTTTCATTTGGATGGGTAGTTGTTTTGGTTTTGGTTTTTGCTAAATGTTAGTTATTTTCTTCATGTGATGGAACGTGTTCTATGAGAATGCCATTTGTTTATTATTAACTCACTTGGTAGATAAGAACTCTTATCCTGTACTAATACAGGAAAAATGTCATGCTTTGTGGCTTATAGTTTTTCACTTATAGCACTTGAAGTACATGCTGATATTCTGTAAACAATGAAAATTTATCTTAGAACGTAGAATTTTATTGAAGAGCTATCAGAGTCTTAATAAATGTGCTCAAAATAAAGATAAAAAATGAAACTAATTTGAACCATTGCTCACTTGACTTTATGAGTGCAGTTGTCTTCTAGCAAATTTGGTTTAAAAAAAAACTTGTATCTTGATAGGAAACAAAGTAATTCTAGATGTGGTTTTTCCTCTTCAGACCATTTTTAGTTCTAAAAATCAGAATATAATGAGCTGAAAAAAGAATCACAAAGTAAACATGAGTGTACATATTTCAGTGTGGTCCTTTGATTTATGTACTGAATTCTCTTTCTCTAGGAGCCCTGAGGCCTGTAACTAAAGCTAATACAGCTTAGTATTAGGCTTATGCCTATCCAGAGCCCAGAGCAAGTAGGACTTGAGACTGAGATAAATGAAGTTATTTGCTCAAAGCAGTATGCTTGCCACTGAAAAAAATTAGCAACCATGGTGGGCAGAGTCTCAATTCTATCTCTGTGCTCAAGTGTTTTAGCCATACTTCCCTAACGTCTTTTTGTGAAATTCTTAACTTCCCCAAAGAAATGAGTCAATATGTCATAGCTTGACTTCCATTACTAAGAGTCTACTAATTTAGTCTTCTCTTTTTAACGGGCATGGACTACTTGTTTTATTGGAAGTTACTAGAAAGCATTTTCCAAAGATGCCAGATGACTGCCTTGTTATAACTATTTCTTTTAAATCTCTATAATTCAGATATGAATCTGAGAAGCTTCAAGAAGAAAATTCTATTTTGAGAAATGAAATTACTACTTTAAATGAAGACGATAGCATTTCTAACCTGAAATTAGGGAAATTAAATGGATCTCAGGAAGAAATGTGGTAAGACATATACTTACATTTTCTTCAGGCATTTTTGCAAGGACTAAAACTTTTTCTTCAACTTTTAAAGCCTAACTCTTAGGTTATATTTTCACTGTCCCTTTAGGCAAAAAATAGAAACTGTAAAACAGGAAAAAGCTGCAGTTCAGAAGATGGTTGAAAATTTAAAGAAACAGGTAAGGAGATACTTAGTATTTCCCAGTGTTTCTTGATTCTGAAATTTTCTTTATTTGTAATTTATAGCACATGCTACTAGAATAGCGTGTAGCTTATGACGGTAAAGTTGTAAATCCGGAGTTTCAGAATGCACCCCATGCTGACTCTAAACTAGGTTTCTATATTTTGGTGACTATCATAATGTATATACTACTTCTAGATTCTGAGTGCTTAATATAAGCTTTATAATCAGTGGGAATGGGGAGATGATACCTCTAAAACTGTATCTGTGAAATACTAGCTCTATCCCTCACATTCTTTCAAGTAATCCTTCCTCTTTTATCACCATGATTGAAACCAGAAAGTTAAGGACACAATTTCATAGATCTAGAGTAGTGGTTCATCAGTATATCTTTGCATAGAATTGCAGTGTATTCGGATAGCTTGTGCCATTTGGCACCCAATTTGTGTAATCTCACAACATGCAATTGTGCAGAGAAACTCCATTTAAGGAGTTTCTGAATCTCTCTGAAACAGCCGAAAGACAAGGACATCCTGGGTAAAGAGCATTTTCAGGACTTAAAACAGACAAGGTCTTAACATCCAAAATATATTCTGTACTGTTACAAATAAATGGCAAAATCCAGTTGAAAAACAGATAATTGGTTTGAGTAGTCAAGTAAAGGAAAAAACAAATACAACGTATAAAAAGCCTAATTAGGGAAGTGCAAATTAATTTTCCTTTTTTCATCTTTCAGATTAGCAAAAATTAAAGATACCGTCTCTTCTTTAAAAAGGGGTGAAGAAATGAATGTACTCATACATTTTTGGTAGGAATATAAGTTGGTAGCGCTGTGAGGAAGACACTTTGGGGATATCTATCAAAACAGTGACGTGTATGCAGACCTCCTAACCCAGCAGCCCCACTTCTAAGAAAATGATCCTAAATATAAAGTGCTACCATGTATAAATGAATTTTTCAAAAGATTGTTGTGTTTCTTCATAATGAAAAGAATGATAACAAACCTATATGTCTGTCAGTGTGGGAATGGATAAATATGTTATGCATGTCTTGACACAGAATATGCTATAGTCACTAAAAAATACAGCATGTGCTGGTTTCTGAATGCACTGACTTAGATGATAAAAGTCTGTAAGATATAAGTGGGAAAAGCAGGCTGTCCAAACATCTGAAATGATTCAAATTTTTGTTTTAAAGAGGAGAAAAAGGGCGCCTAGGTGGCTCAGTTGTTTAGGCGACTGCCTTCAGCTCAGGTCATGATCCTGGAGTTCCGGGATCGAGTCCTGCATCGGGCTCCCTGCTCAGCAGGGAGTCTGCTTCTCCCTCTGACCCTCCCCCCTCTTGTGCTCTCTCCCTCTCTCAAATAAATAAATAATACTAACAAATCTTTAAAAAAAAAAAGAAAAACCTCTATGTGCATATGAGTTTTATATATACATAGAAACCAATCTGGAGGGATACAGACTCAGCTGTGAACAGTGGCTACCGCCGTGGAGTTAGGCTGAATCAAGGGTCTATCACTTCTCCATACATTTCCCAATTGATGGAGTTTGTACTAATGAGTGCTATATTAGTTCTATTAGTAAGGATGTGTGTGTGTGTGCGCGTGTACGTATCTAACGTATAAAACCTTATCTACAGAGGGGGAAGAACCAGTTAGTCTCTATTATCTGTTTTTTAGTAGAAGTAGGGTAACTTGTTTGTAAAACTTATTTCAATTTTATTTTTTTAATTTTTTTTTACTGAGGAACTAATTTTAAATTTTATTTAATTTTAATTTTTTTAATTTTTATTGTTATGTTAATCACCATACATTACATCATTAGTTCTTCATGTAGTGTTCCATGATTCATTCTTTGTGCATAACACCCAGTGCTCCACGCAGAATGTGCCCTCTTTAATACCCATCACCAGGCTAACCCATCCCCCCCACCCTCCTCCCCTCTAGAACCCTCAGTTTGTTTTTCAGAGTCCATTGTCTCTCATGGTTCGTCTCCCCCTCCGACTTACTCCCCTTCATTCTTCCCCTCCTGCTATCTTCTTTTTCTTTTTTTTTTTTAACATGTTGCATTATTTGTTTCAGAAGTACAGATCTGTGATTCAACAGTCTTGCACAATTCACAGCGCTCACCATAGCACATACCCTACCCAATGTCTGTCACCCAGCCACCCCATCCCTCCCACCCCCCACCACTCCAGCAACAGTTTGTTTCCTGAGATTAAGAATTCCTCATATCAGTGAGGTCATATGATACATGTCTTTCTCTGATTGACTTATTTCACTCAGCATAACACCCTCCAGTTCCATCCACGTCGTTGCAAATGGCAAGATCTCATTCCTTTTGATGGCTGCATAATATTCCATTGTGTATATATACCACCTCTTCTTTATCCATTCATCTGTCGATGGACATCTTGGCTCTTTCCACAGTTTGGCTATTGTGGACATTGCTGCTATAAACATCGGGGTGCACGTACACCTTCGGATCCCAAACTTATTTCAATTTTAATTAGATTGCAGAATTAAAAACCAAAAACCAAGAGTTGGATTTGGAAAATACAGAACTTAGCCAAAAGAACTCTCAAAATGAGAAGGAACTGCAAGAACTTAATCAACGTCTGGCAGAAATGCTGGGCCAGAAGGAGGAAGAGCCGGGACCCAGTGCATTTGAGGAGTGGAAACAAGGAGAGTCTCATCTGAAAGAAGAACTGGAACAATGTAGAGTGCAGGTATGGAGGAGAGCCACCCTACAGCCTTAGGGGAGGAAATCCCAAGAAATAAAGTGATGCTGGTATTAAATTTCTTACATGCAAAGTCTTAATAATTAAAACATGTGGTACCAGCAAATGATTAGGCAAATAGATACATAGAATAGAAAGTCTAGGATTAGACTCCAGCACAGATGGAAACTTAGTGTATAACAAGGTACCTTCTCAAATCACTGGGGTAAAGATGAATTTTTTTTAATATAGTCAGTAGACATTTGGGAATAGATAAAATGAGATGCATATCTTGTACTGTACATAAGGATAAACTCTAATTGGATTAGGAGTCTAAATATAAGAAACAAAACTACATAAGTACTAGAAGAAAACATGGATGAATTTGTCTTTAACCTTAGTGTAGAGAAAAGTTTTCCAACTGTGACTCAAACAAAAGGGAAAAAAAAAAAAAAAAAAAAAAAAAAAATTTTTTTTCATGGCAAAAAAAAGAACCACAAAGTCAAAAGATAATTCACAAACTGGGAGAAAAATATTTACATCACATACCACAGAGAGTAGGGCTAATATCCCTACTATGTAAAGAGCTCTGAAAAATCCATGGATTTGGGGCACTTGGGTGGCTCAGTCAGTTCAGTGCCCTCAGCTCAGGTTATGATCCCAGGGTCCTGGGATCAAGCCCCGCATCAGGCTCCCTGCTCAGCTTCTCCCTCTGCTTCTGCCTCCTTTTCCCTCTCTCTCTCCCTCCCGCTCCCTCTGCTTATGCTCTTTCTCTCTCTCTCTCCCCCCACCCAGTCAAATCTTAAAAAAAAAAAAAAGATGCAAAATTATTTTTAAAAAAAATCCCTGGACTTAGGACCAAAATCTGATAGCAAACTGGGAAAACACATGCATAAATAATTCACCCCCCCAAAAAAAAGAGAGATAAAAATGGCCCTCAAGCCTGTGGGGAAAAATACCCAAAATCGGGACACCTGGGTGGCTCAGTTGGTTAAAGTGTCTGCCTTCAGCTCAGGTCATGATCTCAGGGTCCTGGGATCAAGCCCCATGTCGGGCTCCCTGCTCAGTGGGGAGTCTGCTTCTCCCTCTGCCCACTCCCTGCTCATGCATGTGCGCTCTTTCTCTCAATCAAATAACTAAACAAAATCTTAAAGAAAAATGCCCCAAATCACTCATAATCAGAAAACTGCAAATAAAAACAACACTGATACATCTTTTCTCACCTATGAGATTGGAATAATTTAAAAATAGAGGACTTTTTGTTGGCAAGGCTTTGGGGAAGCAGGCACTTTTATACATTGCTGGTGGGGGTGTAAACTGATGTTATCCTTCTGGAGGGAGATTTGCCAATTCTTCAACAGAATTACGTATGGGCTTACATTTGTCCCAGCAATACCATTTCTAGGGATTTACCCTAAAAGTACACTTCCAACAATGTGAACATTCATAATGCACAGAGCTTGGAAACAACCTAAATGTTCATATGTAGGAGAATGGTTGGATAAATGTGGTGGATACAGTCACACCGTATAATAGTATTATGCAGCTATAAAAGGAAGGAAGGAAGGGAGAGAAGGAAAGATAGACCTCTACCGATATGAAATTATTTCCAGGACATATTTTTTTTTTAAGATTTTATTTATTTATTTGACAAAGGGAGACACAGCGAGAGAGGGAACACAAGCAGGGGGAGTGGGAGAGGGAGAAGCAGGCTTCCCACTGAGCAGGGAGCCCGATGTGGGGCTCCATCCCAGGACTCTGGGATCATGGCCTGAGCCAAAGGCAGATGCCTAACAACTGAGCCACCCATGCGCCCCTCCAGGACATACTGTTAAGTGAAAAAGAAAAGCACAAAAGAATATAGGATGCCTCTGTTCATGTAAGAGAGAAAGGGACATAAAAAAATACAAATATACTTGCACATTTGTGAGAAAGAAACCCAAGAATGATAAACCAGAAACTAAAGACATGGTTACCTACAGTGGGTAGGTGGGAAAGGGATGGAAAAGAGGAATGGGAATGGTGTGAAAGGGAAGAAGGAAGGGAGTATATCTTTTCACATAGCTCTGACTCATAGAATCATAGCAGTGTTTCCCATACTCTTCACATACCCCAAAATAAACACAATTATAATCAATCAAGATGGCAGGGGATACCAACATGGAACACAAACACTAAGAATTGAACCTAACTGTATTATAAATGGATAATGTAATTACAATGGGGAAGAAAATAATTAAGTCATTTGGAAATTATTATCTGACTCCATACTGTAGGTCTAAAGACAGAAAGAGGTATACACAAATGCTATAATAATCTAGCCCGTAAATGTGTTTCTCATGGGGGATAACTTAGTAATTCTGAAACTGTGTATATTAGAATTGAATAAATAAGTAAATAGATTATAGGCAACAGAACAGAGTCTCTCACTGCCGGAGAAGGAAGCTTCAAGGAGGAAAATGAGGAAACTAAAAGGAACCTTCTGGTGTTGGACTGGAATTTGAGGCATTAGTATAAATTCATGTTTCTTTATATACACATTGATACAGAGATAGAGATGTGTGTATATGGATGGAGTGCCCAAATCTTGGTTTCTAAACACCATTCTCCTATAGAAGAAACCAGGGCTCCTTGGAAAAATTATTGATTCCAGGCCTGGAGCAGGGAAAATTCAGGATGAGCCCAGATCACCTCATGGTGCCAGAAAGAAAAAAAGTGTTAAAAAAAGATGGGCGCATGAAAAGGACACAGAGCCCCACGTGAAGGAGCTCCTAATGGCCAAAGCTGGAATGGTTTGACCAACAAAATAAATAATTCCAGTATAGCATAAGATAAATATAAAATGAAATAAATATGTATGGGCACATCCTGATATTAAAAACTGATTAAATGGGGAGAAATAATAGCTCTTCCTCACAGTAGAATTCTGATTAATGAATGTAGAAAGAAAGAAGGAAATAGAAAGTCATTGGGCAAACACGAGGGTAATAACTGTCATAGACAAAATCCACTGATAGAAACTAAAATAAACAAGTTTCAGGAGGAACACAATTTTCGTAGTCTCAAACTATCTCCCCCAAGAGAAAGTAACTTTGCAGTGGAGAAACCTGCAAAACCCACCTGAGAAATCATGTTCATAGCGTTTGGGTGCACAACAGTCTTTCAAGAGATAGCTTTGGTTCGTTTCACTAAGGATAATGGTCATAAAAGAGCATGTCACTGAATTGGGGCTAGGGTTTCCTGACTTACTGCTGTTTTGTGAATCTAGTAAGTTTTCCCAGGCTATGTGAAGATGTCTGTGACTTGACTTTCTAATTTTTCTTCTTAGTCCTCTACTTTAGTGTCTTCTCTGGAGGCAGAACTATCTGAAGTTAAAATACAGACTCATATTGTGGAACAGGAAAACCTCCTTCTCAAAGATGAACTGGAGAAAATGAAACAGGTAAGAAGACTGTGCTGCTTGGAGTGGGTGTCAGGGGGGAGGCTCATAGAACAATATGGTACCTGATGGTCTGGCTTTTCTAGCCACCAAATGTCCTTTATACAGACTCCCGTCAAGTATCTTATTGCTCTTAAAACTGAGGGTTTGCAGGACAGGCCCACTTATAGGGCTCCTATTGCTAATTCTCTAAATGCTGTTCTAGTTGTGTAACTTACATATGTTGTAGACTGAAATTCTATTACTATAAATCAGTCACAACCACTTCAGTTTAAGAAATTTGTTGTTCTGCTTTCTTCTGGCCAAGTGATAAATATAAGTGTCTAAAAAGAGTGACTTTCTTGCTTGTAACTTTAATAACTATTCATCTAGGTTTGTGAGACACAATTCTTATAGCAAGTTTGAGGCTTCTATCCTGGGCTAAAGAGTAAATTCTAGAACATAATCAGAGATGCAGTCTCACTTACGAATTTGGCTTTAAGAAGCCTATTTCAAAGTTTCAAACAAAGACTTAATTTTAAATATAAAAGAGGGTTCACCTTAAAGTTATATCCTGAACGTTGTCCTATTTTATTCTTTATTCTGAACTTTTCAGTGGGTACAGGATTTGAGCAATCCTGATTTATGAATAGAATTTAGTACTTTTTTTTATTTGCTTCACCAAAGGTTTACTTTGATATTATGACATCCTTAGATTATAAAATTATCTCGCTTATCTGTTCAGCCTATGAGCATAAAGGTGTCCTCTGAATGCTGAAATATTGAGTCTCTACCACTGAGTTTTATGTTTGTGTTGGTCTGTAGTTGATTCCTATACATCTTGATTTCCTAATAGGATTGTAAGACTTCCGGGGAATTTGTGTCCCTTGTAATGCCTAGCGATTGGTACCTGATAGGAGCTTTATAAGAACCTTTTCAAGTCAGATGCTGCTTTGCAAAGTATATCTCTTCTGCCATAACAGAAACTGTCTGCCATTATCAACATTCCAGAAGTTAAAACTCATAGGGCCTTTCTGTTGGTGCATAAGTATTCCAAAGCTGTTATTACCAAGTTCATCCTAATTACCATGGGCATATTTTTCTCCTTTACCTTTTGAAAATCTGTTGTTCAGTCTTTAAGATGTTTAATGATGGAGTCCAAATCCACAGCATGAGAAGTGTGTGTTTTGTGACTTCACTAAGCTAGAGATCAGAAGGAAAGGAGTGCATCGGGGAGTAAAATAGCATGAGGAGGACATCATTTGGTACATTTTTATTGTGTAATTTTTACAGAGGTGTTGTTTATAAATAGTGAAATGGAAAAATGGTGAGCCCTGTCTGCCTTTGGTAGAAGTTGTATCATGGCACCTGGACTCTTTTGGATTACAACAGTGGGATAGTATCAGCCCATTGTTGCTGCCATATAGCTTGGACCTAGGAAGTATGTGCTGCTGTAGGATCCAATACAAGTAAAAAGTACTTTGTGAATGAGAAATTCTCTGTTGCACAGAAAAGGAACACGAGTAGCATCAGCAGAAGTCTCATGCCAGTCTCTACACCCAAAATGGTACCAGGCTTTATGAGGGTCTGGGGTTGAGGAAGCAAGGTAGTGAGCAAAGGAAACAGGTCCTTTAGTAAACCAAAGCCCAGCTACTTTAAAATACATTTTCCTATGTTCTTCTGACTTTAGTTTTGCAAGGTACGCTGGATTTGTTGTCAGTTGAAGATTCAACCCTTAGAGTCTATTTTGTCATATTACTCTTAAAGCTAAATGTGAAAGAACGTAAGGTATGAAGTAGAAAGATGGCCATAAAATCATAATGACTAATAAAGAATTGAAGATGTGAAAGCCAAGTGAAACAGAGGGAAATTAAAAATGTAGGAACTATGGGAAGGGTAAAGAAGTATAAGAAACAATCAGTCTCTTTGGAGCAGTCATTGGGGGAGGTGGGAATTACTTCCCCACCCTGGGACATTTAGCAATGTCTAGGGCCGTTTTTGGTTTTCACAACTGGTGTGTGGGGAGGGGAGTGCAACAGGCATCTAATAGGTAAAGCAGAGATGCTGCTAACCATCTTCCAGTGTGCAGGACAGACCCCCAAAACAAAGAATTATCTGGCCCAGAATGTCAATCCTAGTTAGGCAAATGTTGAAACGGAACAGGAACTGTCTTTGGTTTGTCTTGATTCCAGTAGAGAGGAGGAAGCCAGTGTGTCCACATTTAACATTTTCCTAAGCAAGTCAGTTTTGGCCTCTTCCAAAGGGAAGGGCACATGGAACAAACTGAAAAACACTGATTGTTTTAGCTTGAAAACTTGCCCTTGTATTGATTCACTGTGCTTGGTTCATGCCAATTCTATAGTCTTGACTGAGATTTCTGAAAAAGATTTTTTTCCTCGTTAAAAAAGCCTGAGGAAAATGTATTGTGCTGTATTGTACACAAGTTAAATAGATGACAGAATGGCAGTATGTTACTTATTTTACCCTGAAGGTAAAACAGAAAGCGAGGACCATTATGTAACGTGTCTGTCTACGTGAATCTCTCTGGGCAGACATTTTGGCAGTCAATTGGAGAATGGAGAGAATGTAGCAGGGAACATTTTGTTAAATTTAATTTTAGTCCCCTAGAGTTTATATGTCCCCTGAAATATCTATGTAGATAAGGAAGTAGCAGCAACCATGAAAATGCCCTGTTTATAAATACCTTTTATAAATACAGCCATGAGATGTGATGGGATTGTTTATCTCTTACAGCTGCACAGGTGTCCTGATCTCTCCGACTTCCAGCAAAAACTTTCTAGTGTTCTAAGCTACAATGAAAAACTGCTCAAAGAAAAGGAAGCTCTGAGTGAAGAATTAAATAGCTGTGTGGATAAGGTAGTAAACATAAGACTTTTTAACCATTATTGTATAGTGTATACCATAATGAGCATTTCTCTGTACAGTGGCATCTGGGCCTCCCATTTTAGCCTAATTGTTCCAAGCCTACTGTCCTAGTAGAACAACATTTCAGCTGGCCTTATGTGACCTAAGAATTCCGGAGGTCATGATTTTGACAGGAGTGTACATTGGTTAATAATTATTATATACAATAATATATAGTTTATCTCATTTTAATATATAACCATGTTACTTAATGTATATTATTTAAACATTTATTTATTATTGAGAGAAAGCACGAGCAGAGGCAGGGGAAAGGGGGAGAGAGAGAGAACCTTAAGTAGGCTCCACCCCAACCTGGGCCTCGATCTCACAACCCTGAGATCATGACCTGAGCCAAAATCAAGAGTCAGACCCTTAACCGACTGAGCCACCCAGGCGCCCCTTAATATATATTATTAAATATATCACTATTAACATATAATACAACTATGGTTGCTTTTAATAATCTGAGACCTGTTACATAGGCACTTTTTTTATTTTCCCTAGCAAATCCCCAAACACTGCTTTTGTCCCACCTGCCTTGATAGGTATTCCATATTTTCCTATTATGGTACTCTCTTGAGATTGGGTGGGGGGAGGTTATGGGGAGGGGAGAGGCAGAGAGAGAATCCCAAGCAGGCTCCATGCCCAACACGGAGCCCAACTTGGGGCTCCACCTCACAACCCTGAGATCATGACCTGAGCTGAAATCAAGAGTCAGACACCCAACCGAATGAGCCACCAAAGGGCCCCTTGAGATTTCTAATTGCCTTCCAACCTGCCATTTCTCGCCCACAGTGAGGCAATGAGAGAGAAAAATGGAAATTGCCAAAAAGAAGAGATTACTCAAAATTAAAGGTAGAAAGGGAGTCAGGAAAACGTCTTCTTTTTTTTTTAATATTTTATTTATTTATTTGACAGAGTGAGAGAGGGAACACAAGTAGGGGAGTGGGAGAGGGAGAAGCAGGCTTCCCTTGGAGCAGGGAGCCCGATGCGGGCCTCGATCCCAGGACCCTGGGATCTTGAGCTGAGCCGAAGGCAGATGCTTAATGACTGAGCCACCCAGGTGCCCCAGGAAAACAGCTTTCTTTTACCTTGCCCTGCTCCCCCATGTAAACAGTTGGTGCTTGATCTTTTCAGCATATACAGAGGTATAGAAATTTTGAGGCTAGATATGCGTGCAAAAATGCCCTGTTCCCTCTTTTCTTTTCCTGAAACAGTTGGCAAAATCAAGTCTCTTAGAGCACAGAATTGCCACTATGAAGCAAGAACAGAAGTCTTGGGAACAACAGAGTGAAACCTTAAAGTCCCAACTCGTGGCTTCACAGGAAAAGGTATGTGGCCAATTCTTGTTTCATCTGCCTAGTTAATATTTTCCTGGATATTCCAACAGAACTCCCAGTAGAAAGAATATTCCAGGTGGAATTGGCCTAAGAGGGCTCAGAATGATTCAACTTGACTAATACCTGTCACATGCTTATAGTATGATGAAATAATTTGAACAGTTCCCTCAAAGCTCGTTATTAGAATTATGAGATTATCTCATCATTATGAGATTACTTATGAAAGCTTGAGAATAATGTGTAGAAAGGACTGCTTGTTTCTCATTTAGAAAAAGGGTTCCTAAGGCAGATTCATGCCCTGTTAAAGATCTCTATCAACCTTACTTTTACAAATTTAAATTATTTTTAATTAAAATATATACTAGATGTTAGCATGGAGTAGGGTTCTGACAGCTATATATTTTCATTTTTAACTAAGAAGTCCTTTACAAACCAACACCACTGGCTAAAACACAATTTCTACAAAATTCAGTAAAGCCATCTTCTGTCATGCCATTTGGTTCTCATTGGTTCTGTAAGATACCACTTGCTAATATACCAGATGACTGTATCAGCAAGACCCTGTTCCACATCACTGATCTAAATATGACGTTCTGTAAATATACATAATATCTGGGGTTTCCACTGAGCTCCTAAAAAGAGCTGTATATAAATAAATAGAAGAGACCTTGGAATTCTCTTATCCTAGCTCATTCATTCCTGGACGTGCTTTGGTGAGACCATGAGGATCTGTGTCAAGTGTAAGATTGTTCTCATGATGCAGGTTCAGAGTTTAGAAGACACCCTGCAGAATGTAAACTTGCAAATGTCGCTGATTAAATCTGACCTACAAGTGACTCAGCAGGAAAAGGAGGCTTTAAAACAAGAAGTGATGTCTTTGTATAAACAACTTCAGAATGCTGGTGACAAGGTAATTTCTTTTTTATTGAGGTATAACTTTATACAGTAAGGTGCACCAATTTTAAGTCTATAACTTATTGTTATAGATGTATATGTATGTTTACATAAATGAACAACCTAGGGGTTAGGAGCTCCGACCCCCTGCGCAGTCAAAAATCCACATATAACTTCTGACTCCCCCAAAACTTAACTATTAATCATTAAGACTACTGTTGACTGGAAGTCTTATCAATAGTATAAACAGTTAATTAACACATATTTTGTATATTGTATTCTTATTGTATACTGTATTCTTACAATAAAGCTAGAGAAAAAATCATAAGAGAAAATACATTTACAATACTGTACTGTATTTATTAAAAAATCTGCATATGAGTGGACCCGTGCAGTTCAAACCTGTGTTGTTCAAAGGTCAGCAGTATATTTTACATACCTATCTATGTATGTGCGTATGTTTATATTTGTGTGAACACCTCCTAGCTCAAAATATAGACCAGTTCCAGCACCCAGCAGACTCTCCGGTCTCCCCTCCAGTTGATAACCGCAAGGGAACCACTTCTCTACTGTCTGTCATCGTAGGTTAGGGATGCTTATTTCTGAACTTCATATAAATGGAACCACAGTGACAAGGTTATTTTTTGTATTGTGCAAGACAGCAGACCATGCTGAGTTATTTTGTAGTAATAAAACTAAAACATTTCGATATTGTATAAAATGTGTCTCATTTTAATATATCAACGTGCTGCTTCACCTGTGTGCATAGAAATGAAAAATGGTATTAAAGATGTCAGCCTTGTGGAGATGTTAAGATTTTGTCCTACAGTAAAAGTAGGACAGTTATTTTAATCCAGTTATTTTATATCTTTTTATTTTTATTTTTATATATATATATATTTTTAAGTAGGCTCCACACCCAGTGTGGGGCTCAAACTAATGACCCTGAGACTAAGAGTCTCATGCTGTCTCCACTGAGCCATCCAGATGCCTTTTTATTTATTTATTTTTTTAAAGGAAAATAGTTGTTTCCATTTTTTAAAATTACCTCTGGGCTGACATCTTCCTCAAAATGAGATTGTAACTTTTTTTTCTTTTTCATGTTGTGGCTTAAAAAGCAAAATCCTTACCTACTTGTTACTTTTTTTAAAGCATTTTCCAGGATCCAAAAAATCACTTTGGTAGCTAAAAGCATATTCCGGAGTTCAGGCCTCAATTATATGGACAGTATGTGCTTTGGATTCTAAAAAAGGATCTGATTGCAAATGTGAAAAGAGTTTAGCTTGTGAAAACTTTGTTAGCAGTGTATTTTGAAGTTCCCTTTTGTTTCCTCTGTTAACCAAAAGAATAGTTATCTGGGGCCAAAGGGTTAACTTCATAAGGATGAAGCAATTTTTAAGGCCACCAATCTCTATGCACTTGGGTTCTATATAGAATCTGGACTTGCCCTACAGTCATCTTTGCTATTAGACTTGCTGGGGCTATTTTGCCAAAATAGATTTAGATTTTCATTCTAAACAGAGAATTTCCAAACCTTTTTAAAATCAGACTCCCAAAATACTGTTTTTATATCTGTGTATACAACACACATTCACACCTCCATTAGAAGACATGAAGAATCAAAGGTGATTGTCATTGAGTAAATACACTCAAAACAGCAGCTTGTTTTTAAGGCTTAACTCTGCCCTTTGCTGTTAAGAACTGGGTCCCAGAAATAGCCACCCATCCATCAGGATTCCCTACGCAGCAGCACTGGCTGACTTGGGACAAGATGGATCATCTGATAAAGGAGGAACAACAGCTACTTCGGCAGGAGAACGAGAGACTCCAAACCGTGGTGCGGAATACCAAAGCGGAACTCACGCATTCCCAGGAGAAGGTAAACTGAAAAGCTGCAGATGTGGTGTAGGTTTGAAAAAGATAGGAAGATGAGAGTTTGACATGATTGAAACGGTTCTAGGGTATGGATCTGAGTATTCTATGGCAGACTTATTTTAGAATGTATAATTCATCATTTACTAGCAAGTAATTTTACCCTGGTATGTTTATATAATTTTCATTCTGTATAATCAGTTCTATATTAAAATCAATGATTTTAATCCTCCTGTCCAGAATAGCCTCATGGAAATTATGTTAACTATATATTCTTCATTTAAATGGACTAGCTGCCAAGACTGGTAGTACAGAAATGGCAAAATTAGACTCACATCTTGTTGGGCTAACTCCTTGTAAGAGAAAAGGTACCCCTTTTTAAAGACTTGGCATTTCAAGGTGAGAATGGTCTCTAAAGAGGGTCTTTTCCAACCACTAAACGGATGTTTATATTCTTTACTTCTGCTAAGTAGCTAACCAACTATGCTGAACCTATGCTTAAACACTTCTTTTAAGGAGGAGCTCTCTGAAGAGCCACAGATAGTCATTTAGAACAGCTGCTCTGTGTCAGAAACTCTGCTCTCACTGAAGGTGCAGAGTCAACCAAGACAGACATGGTCGCTGTCCTCATGGAACTTGGTTGATATAAATGCATTGTTTCAAGTGCGAACAGTCCAGTACAAAGTGGATGGGACTGTCACCTCATTGACTCCTACAAGCTATGCTCCTGTCAGAGAGAAAGTGCCTGGGACTACATCTGTTTTCTTGACAGCCACGCCACATTGTTGACTCCCAGCCAATTGGAAGATCCAGAGGTCCCCTCTTCTCAGTCTGATCCTTACAGTCATTGGATTTTTAGACCCAACCAGACTAAAAATAGATTTACCTCGAAGGATCTTTTGAAATCCAAAAAAGTAGAGTTCAAGAATTGGCAGACTTGGGGCACCTGGGTGGCTCGGTCGGTTAAGCGGCTGCCTTCAGCTCGGGTCATGATCTCAGGGTCCTGGGATCGAGCCTGCATCGGGGCTCCCTGCTCAGCCGGGAGTCTGCTTCTCTCTCTCTCTCTCTCTCTCTCTCTCTCTCTCTCTCTCTCTCTCAAATAAATAGAATCTTAAAAAAAAAAATACAACAAAACCCAAGTGCTGAAAAAAAAAACTTCATTTTTTTCTTTCTTGCTAGATGACTATATTAACATTTCTTCCTCTCACGTATGTTCTTGTTAAGGTCCGTCAGCTGGAATCCAACCTTCTTCC
The DNA here is from genome assembly GCF_003265705.2 of Callorhinus ursinus. Taxonomy (NCBI): domain Eukaryota; kingdom Metazoa; phylum Chordata; class Mammalia; order Carnivora; family Otariidae; genus Callorhinus; species Callorhinus ursinus. The sequence continues at coordinate 25,777,132 of NW_027397070.1, read as the reverse complement.
CCCCAAGCACCAAAAACATCTGAACCCATCAGGTACTATGAAGCCCACAGAGCAAGAGAAGATGAGCTTAAAGAGAGAGTGTGAACAGTTTCAAAAGGAACGATCTCCTACTAATAAGAAGGTGAGTTTTAAGAGTTTATACCGTGTGTCTATTTCCTTACAATGATGTGTCCCTATGTGTATGTTTTTTTCCCTGCATGCTTCCAACAAAATGATTGATTACAGTGGAATATTTTGGTTCTTCCATCTATCTATACTTTTGTAATCTTATCAAATAGTATCATAGTTCTTTTTGATTCAGGGATGGTGGGAAAGGAGCAGTTAACTTTACGTATTCATAATGAAGATGCTTAATCTTCACTAGTAGTATAGCCTTTTAAGTTAGTAAAATTTATTTTTAAATGTATATATCCTGAATATTAGAAACATCTTAATATGGTCTGTATTAGCTACCTATTGTGATGTAACAAAACAACAAACATTTGTTGTCTCACAGTTTCTGTGAGTGGGGCATTCAGAAGCAGCTTAGCTGAGTGCTTCTGGCTGAGGGGCTCATGAGGTTGCAGTCCACACATCAGCTGGGACTGCATTTATCTGAAGGCTTCACTGGTACTGAAGGATCCACTTCCAAGTTCAGGAATGTAACTGTTAGGAGGAGGCTTCTGTTCCTTGCTGGCTGATTATAGAGGCCTCAGCTCCTCACTGCCTGGGCCTTTTCTCAGATCATGGCAGTGAGTAATAGGAGAGAGATTCCAAAAGCTGTGGTGCCTTTTATAAGCTAATCCTGGAAGTGACACACCATCATTTCTGCTATCTTCTGTCGGTCACATAGACTAACCCTGGGACAGGAAAACTCCGCAACGCTGTAAACCCCAAGAGGTGGAGATCAGTAGGGACCATCTTGGAGGCTGGTTACCACGTGGTTAAACCTCTGTAGCATCACTCAGTTTGCTTTCTGTACTTTGTTCCATGAAGTAAGAGTTCTAAGACCAGTGTTACCCTGGGAGTTCTGGTTGTTACTTGTTTTCTTTCTTTTTTCTTCTAAACTAAAATTCAGAGTTTTCACTGTTACCTTCCTCTTCTGAAAATTATGGTTTGTGTAAAAATCTGGGAAGAATGATGAACAATCAATTACTTCTGTTATAAAAACTGTATGAAAATGTTAAGTTTGTGAAAGTTATCATGACCATAGGCAGTAAGAAGACTGGTTTGTGCTCTAATGGGGAAATACCATTCAGTTTTAGGTATATAAACTTTTCAGAAAGATAAAGGGTTTCATCCAGCTGCTAAGGGAAAAGTCTAATGATAGTTTTAACCTGAAAAGCTTACATTTCTCTTTAACAATTTTTGCTCCTCTCCTCAGCTCTTTTTGATAGAAACCAAAATCAGCCTTCTACAAGTGTCATATATTTTCTACTTAGCAATATTCTGAATTCCAGGGTCATGTAGCTCATTACATTCCTCCTATAATAGAGAATTCTAAAAATGGATACTCACAAAATCTTCAAATTTCATCTTTAAAATTGAGAAAGGAGTTCTCCAACTCAGGTTTTATGTACTCTCAGTTTTAAACCTTTAAACTTTGCCTTAAGACAGTGTTTTTCCCACTGCAAATCCATAGTAGAGGATCATGAAATTGATTTAGTGAAACATCAGCCTTTTTTATTAATAAGATATGCTAGAAAATATCAGAGTCCATGGCTCACGGTAAGGATAAATTTCATTTCATGAAAGTTCTCTTTCAATGATATGTACTTATAATTGGTTATGGGTGTGGGCTTATGTCCTGGGTGTATTTCTTAGAGTGAGCAGCACTGAAGTTTGAAAGCCAGGTGCCTTCTGGAATCTGTTCCACGGAAGCAGTGGTGATTAAAAACTATCCTACTTAAATGTAATCAGTGCACTGAATTATATTGTTGTTTTCCTTCAGTGAGTGAACTCTGCTTTCTTCCAAGGGTTAAGATTTCTGACTAGCATAAATTTGTCAAAATAAAGTAGAGCAACTCAAGTGTGTTTGGTTTTTTTTAAAGGGAATTTTTTTTGTTTTTTAGCAGGTCAGTCAGATGAATTCCCTTGAAAGAGAATTAGAAACGATTCATTTGGAAAATGAAGGCCTGAAAAAGAAACAAGTAAAACTGGATGAGCAGCTAATGGAGGTAAGTTTTTAAGCAACTGGCCTTAGCTATGAAGAATATTTTAATCCACACATGTGCCATTTGTTGGCAGAGACCAGCATAGCATTGAATTCCTGTTATGAAGAAAAGTGAAAAAGTATGCTGCCAAGCCGAATTCTTTGGTCTGTCTTACCAAGTTTGATAGACGTTGTTGCTCATTACATAGTCACAGGAATTCATACTGCTTCAGAGAGGAAGGAATCATGTTGACTATTCTAAAATGCAAGGACTCATACCTCCACAAATTCAGGTGGCAGGAACTCTGTCTGATCTTGGCCAAGAGGCCCAGAGCTCCCCCACCACTGCTGAGGTTGTTACAGTTTCCTGACACCTCCCCTATTGTAGTGTTTTACAGATGGGTTGCTAACAACCTCTTTAGTTAGGAAATCCATGCAGGGAATTTGGGAGCATTAGCATTTAGAAGTTTAATCTTCCAGGGCTGTCATTGTTCATTACTACATTTGTAACTCAGCACTGCCTTGTGAGAGGTACATCTGTTAAAATATAAAAATGGAGTTGTAAAACTTGTCAGCTTGGACACTGAGTTCCCAGCCTACTAGACTGCTTTCTGAATACTAAATACAATGATAGGATATAAAACAACTTACGTACAAATCCTCCTTAATAATACAAATTTCACTGAGATATTTTGCTTGGGGTAGATGAAAATGTCATGTGGTGAACTGTAAAATTTATTTAAGGTAGAGAGACATGGGTAGAAAACATCTTTTTGTGCTCTTAAAAAGTTGTGTGTAAACAAATATTTTAGAGCCAGAATTATAGGATGAGAGAGATTAAATAGATGGTTTTTAAATGTGAAATATGGGCAGATATGTCACACTGACATTTAAATGACCACTGAGGTTTCTGCCAATTTTATGTTCTCTGATTTATCCACTAATAGGGAGATTAAACTATAAATAGTTAAATTCCAAACGCTTTTTTTCTTTCTCTGACAGCATATAATAAATGTGTTTCAAAGCTTGAGCTGCAGGCTGTGTTTAGATGTAGAGATGCTTTCTGATGAAATAATTGTATATTGTGATGAATAAGATATCTGAAGCTAAGCTCCACATGTCTCATACCAAATTGAAAAGTAGCAGGGTATACTTAGTCACTGGTAGATCCTCTCCAAATGTTCTGCCAACAGGCCCATTCATCTCCCACCTGCTCTAGCCAGCCTCAGAAACCCCTCTCTCTTCCTAACCCCACTTCACATGATTAGCTATCATAAGCAATTTCCTTTCATTATTTTTCTCCTTGATCCAGTAGTAAATATTTGCTAATGGATGAAGTGAATCGCATGTTCATGGCACTAGAGCTGAATAACTAAAGGAAAAACTTCAATTTTCCATTGGAACACTGAGAAGAACATCTCATACACTATTCTAATGAAACTTTCTTTAGGCAGTAAGACAGCTATTAACTCTGTACAGACCCATACAAATTGGATTCTTTAGCAGCTTTATTAAAATGTAATTCATATACCATATAGCTCACCTATTTAAAGTCTATACTTTGATGACTTTGGTATATTAATTTTTTAAATGGTGGTAAATATATGCAGAAAAGAATTTGCCATTTTAAAATTCAGTGGCATTAATTACATTCACAGTGTTCTACAGCCTCACCACTACTTCCAAAACGTTTGCATCACCCCAAAGACTCTAACCATTAAGCAGTAACTCTCCCTATCCCACCAGCCCTACAAAGTGGGTTTTTATTTATGTTCTGATATCTATAGATTAGGCCACTTTGGGGCACGTACAGTGGTTTTCACACCATTTTTTGTGCCCACCTCACCTGAGGGATAGGTACATTCCTCTGACTTGGCAGGGATTCTCATTGGGTTTGGGTGAGGGGCAGGCAGGGGTGGGGGAGATGTTCCAACATCAGAATCTTTGCGATCAAAGATTTTAGGAAAAGCTCTCTAGGCGATTCTAATCTGATGTATGTCCTCCCTTGTGGGAAGGAGTTTCTCCTCATCCTTCTTTGCCAGTTTAAAAGTCACTGATCTAGGGGCCACTGGCTGGCTCAGTTGTTGGAGCATGTGACTCTTGATCTCATTGTTGTGAGTTTGAGCCCTGTGTTGAGTGTAGAGATTACTTGAAAATAAAATCTTCAAAGAAAAAAAAAATCACTGAGCTAATACAATACATACCCATAGCCTAGGGCAATTAAATTCTTCCTTTTCCTGGTCTGGTGATGTGAGATCTTTAATTCCTATTCCAGGGCTTTTTCAACGACATGAGGCAATGTTCTCTCAACAACTGAATTTGAAGGTTCAAGAAAAGGGTTATAATCTGTATCAGCAGTTCTCAAGTCAGCCTAGCCAACAGTTCCAACACTTGAGCAACAAAATTGCCATTTGGAGATGCAGAATATAAACTATAAAAGTATTTAGTATCAGGTCCATCCAGACTACACCTAGAATGTTCTAAATAATTCTGTTGGGATAGGTGGATGTAAAGGTGGTAAGTTCACAAACCAGCCAAATCACAGTAGGTGAGGAAGCAGTTGCAGGATGAGAGCTATGAGACATTTTAAGATCTGTAAAATTGATATACAGAGAAATGTAAATATTGTCCTTTATAAGTTCTTACTGACTAGAGCGCACATGTTCAGGTATATAATATACCCAGTTTTAACTGTTCTCTTTTTATAACTCATACTTTTCTTCCTCTTTTTATGACTCCTGTAATTTTCTTTTGTTTTTGTTTTGTCTGTGGCTAACCTGTACCTAGAACTCTGTGGTTGGAACTAGCAGAGAAGGGTGCAGTTCTCTGCCTGAGATAGTGTGTGAAGGTAGAACATTCTCTTTCAATGAATTTCATAGCATGGAGATATCTCATTAGACTCCTTGTTCACGTAATCATTTTTACTGACTCTAACAGTAAATATATAAGAGCCAATATTCATTTTGCTTTAACTATGGAATATGTCTCTGTTTTCATGTACACCAGGATTTTCCTCAGTATTTAAAGACCTAGATGAAGAAAATCATCCTGCTGATATAAAATCATGGGATCATAATTCTCCCGATTTTTTATTCCTGAAAATAAAATGGTGGGTTTCTGAATCTACAACTAGAAGATTTCAAAATGGGTAATCTCCCACCTCAGAAATTTAGGTTTAAGGAAATGGATAGTGGCTCTGAAGTTTCATGACATTTAATTATAGTTGTGTCGTGGAGGGCCTTTTTCCCTTCTCACAAGCCTGGAGGAGCTGCTTCTTGAGTCTGGTACTTGGTCATGTTCATTGCATGCCTTCTGCGGGGTCCTCTATCTGCTGAATGTGTCGACAGATGTGGAGTGGCATGCCTCACTGGCCAAATGCAGTGCATTCTCCTTCTCCTTTTTCCTCTCCCCAGCTTTAGCATGTGATATACATATCATTTCCTCATGGTCTTGAACAAATACTTCTCCATATACTTCAATTCCCGGGGATTTTAGGATATCACCCTTTGTCCCAGAATTGCTTATCTTATAGTGCTATTTAAGAGTTTAACATTGGTAAACTAAAATAGGGTAAAATAATTTTAGATATGAGATTCTTTGGCTGTCCTGGAAAATATATAGTCCTTGAACATTTGCTTTTAAGAATCTTTATGAATGGTAAGTACAGTGGCAAAACCCTAAAGCAAAACCACTTTCTCCCCTTTGCTTACTCCAACCCTGTCTGCATTTTGTTTGTTTAACAAGGCATAATTAAATGTTCTAGTATAAGGAGACACTGAAGTAGAATTTAGACACATTATATATAGCATGTGCCTCATGCCCTTACAGTCACTCAAGAGTGAGGAAGTACAGTGTTTTAAGTCGAAAACTATATTATCTCCTAAGGAAAGTGACACTTCCCAATTACTTCTCAAGTCATGTACTGTCCTGTTTTCAAGTTACCAGGGGGTCTGAGAGGCCACTAATGAATCCATCAGCTTCATTCACTCTGCTTGACACTTTAAAGAGTAGCTCTGTGCTGCAAAGCACTGCAGCTGACCCGGGCTTTGCCTTTGTCGTCCAGAAGCAGCACCTGAGGTCCACTGTGATGCTTAGCCCATCCCCTCATGCTTGGGATCTCCAGCTGCGCCAGCAGCAAGCCTGTCCAATGGTGCCCAGGGAGCAGTTTCTGCAGCTTCAACACCAGCTGCTGCAGGCAGAGAGGACAAACCAGTGCCTGCAGGAGGAACTTGAAAACAGGACCTCCGAAATCAACACACCGCAGGTATGAGGCTCTTTCTTCCCTGCTGGTTAACTCAGCTCCCCTCATCTGGCCTGTTTATGGGAAAGTTATACCCATTCAAAGGTAGGGATAAAGAACCTAAATCTCTGTCAGAGAGCTCCATCTTTTACCTGTATGACAAACCCACAGAACTGCAGTGTTACTTGGGGGCTTTGTTTTGGTTTTTTTGCAGTGATGCTCTTGCACTCTTGTTCTGGGTCTCCTTTGCACATTCATAATTGATGAAGTATCAGGATCACTTGAGCATAGTGTACAACTGACCTAACGTTTTTGACTTAACATTTGTCTGATGCCAAAAATATTACACAATTCAAGTACAACTCTAGGATATGCATCATTAACAAAGCAGCCTGGGTTTTCCTGTAGAGGGGTACAATCTACTGAGTTCCATAGAATTCACAAGTGGGAACTTAAAACAACTAATAGAGTGTGTAGTCAGTGACTTGAGTTGATGTATTTCATTTAACTTAAGAATGATCAAGTTTGAAAACCTCTTTTTAAGAAAATAAATATCTTTTCCCTTTTCCTTTGAATTAGCCTTATCCTAGCTCACTACAGACACAATCTGATACAAGCTGGGTTTCCAAGTAGTTCTCTTGGGACTTCTGAAAAAGCTTGACTAGGAATGAAGCACCTTATGCTTTTTGCTTGCCCAATTTGTTTATTCAGAACTAGGAATAAAATAAAAAATATTCCTTAGTTTGTATAATTCTAAATTCGTTCTGGTTTGGATGCTTTTCTTCTGTTGTCTCTCAGTTGACTTTTCATAAGGAATTTCCCCACCTCCTTTTCTGTAATTGTCTCAGATTAGCACTATGATCATACCCTGGAGCAGTTCTGTCTTCCTCTGCTAGTAGTAGATACCTGTGCTTTGTCATGATATGCTTCTGTCAGCTAATCTTGTGAACAAAACCTTAAAATTATTTTTGTCTTCTGTGCTTTAAAAATCACGTTTTTAGAAGTTTCTGCTATTCCACTTCAGTTTCCAAATAGTAAAATTGTGCTGGTGGTGTGTTGAACAGATGCTTCAACAATGCATTACAGAACTGAATTATAAAACCTTGACCTCAGGTTTTTTTTTTTTAAGATTTTATTTATTTTTCAACAGAGAGAGAGCCAGCGAGAGAGGGAACACAAGCAGGGGGAGTGGGAGTGGGAGAGGGAGAAGCAGGCTCCCCGCCGAGCAGGGAGCCTGATGCAGGGCTCAATCCCAGGACCCTGGGATCATGACCTGAGCCGAAGGCAGATGCCTAATGACTGAGCCACCCAGGCACCCTTGACCTCAGTTTTTAACAGACATTTTAAATCAAAGGATTACGCGAAGATTTTATCTACTGCTTTCTCATAAACACAGTTTTCAAAGCATGCTCTTCTACCCCACCTGCCAGTGTTTAAAAACAATATCCTTTTACTCCAATTACTTCAGGATTAGATAGACAAAAACTGTTAAGATTTTTGTACTGAAAAAAAAAAAATTTCTCCAGTCAGATGGCAGAGTGGACTGCTTATTGCTCTCACTAGAATGCCACCGCACTCTCTCCTATTTCTGGTAACTGAGCTGCCACTAATTTTAAACGACAGAATATTGTTAGAATCTGCATGTTGTCTCTGTGTGTGGAGTGATGTGATGTCTTCTGCCTGTGTGTTGCCTTGCTTGCATACATAGTGTTCGTGTGCTTTTAAAAATTGTTTGCATTATAAATGTGTGAATTTAAACTCCTCCCAAAACATAATCTTGACATCAGGGTGAAGTGTACCACTTGCCTTCTCTCTCTAGGCCTTGCTACCGGAGCAGCGACCAGTGCATGCAGATTCCTACAGAAGGATTGGGCACCTGTGAAAACTGGGCTGCTATTGATGGCATTTCTTACCCTGGCAGATACTCAGACGCACACACCCATACACCCCGCGCACATACACACACAGACATAAGCTGAAAAACCTTTTGGAATCAAGTGCTCTTTTAAATTATTATTATTAGTATTGCCTTTGCAGTATTATGTCTCTTATTTATTAATGTAGAAATGACAGATTTTGTGAATCAAATTCACAAATTTCAGCTTGTTTTGAATCGTTTTATTTATACCATTTAAAGAGTGTGGACTTGAGATTCTTAAAAGGATGTATTCTATATATTTTCTCATTCCATATGCTGTAACTATTTTTAACAAGAGGTACTACTTTTATATATGGAATTTGAAGAAAATTTGGGTTATTTATACTGTTTTGTATAAGATGTATAATGCTTTTTTGACAGGAAAAAGGAAAATTTTGACAAAACAATAAAATAAATTTTAAATATATGACTGCCTTTGTTTTTCCTCTTTTGCCATGTTCCATGTTCTTTGAGTTATCTGTTATGGTTTTTTTTGTTTTGTTTTGTTTTGCTTTTTTTTTTTTCAGGCAAGTAGAAATCAGGCATTTTCCATTTACGTTTGAACTTTTAAAAAGCCATTATATCTTTTAAAATACAGTATTTTCTTTAAAGCTAGATGTTCTCAAGGCCTGATTTCTTGAGGTTTACTTTCTGCATTAGACTTACACATTCTACAATTTTTGACTTCAAATTGGTCACATGGTTTAGTTGCTTATATTTGAATAAATGCTGTTATTTTATCCGAACAAATTTGGCTTTCAACCCATGTTTGGTCATTCTGCATGCTTTCAAGAGGAGTTATATCATCAGCCATTAACATCTGAGTTTTGATGAACCTTTTAAAATCTGAAATTCCGTATGTGAACATTTTAGTGGCCTTCCGGGAGAGGCTGTTGGTTGCACTCTAAATCTCTGTGTTCTTGGGCTCTCCAGACCCCACGGAACTCCTTAATCCATCACTGTTGTGTGAGGAGAGGAGGGGCAGCCAGGGGTCTTCTTCTGCCCTATTATTTTATCTAGGAGTCGTGTGTGGGAAGAGGATTCTTAATTTTAAATCTTTTACGATAAACCCATCTTCCAGTGCAGATGTTTGCGTCACACTGACAAGTCAAATTGGGAAACAGATGACTACAGTAACTGGCAGGAAGAGGTTGATTGTTATGAGGAAAGGAACACTAACACCCTCACATCACAGTAACTAGCCATTTCACACAGGAGAAATGGACCTGCACATTGCAAGCTGATTGGAAATGTTAGGTGATCCTGAATAAATGCAGTTTTGTTTTATTCTTGAGAGACCCACAGTATGGCAAAGGCCCCAGTCACAGGTGGAAGGTTGATAACCATAGTTTCATTTACTTTGGATACCCATCTTACTAGAAGAGATGCACACAGGTACTAAATTATGGGTTTTAAGAATATGGCTTTTTCTCAGGGGAAAATGGTAACACAGGTAAGATTTTTTTTTTAATCTTTGATTCCTTCTCTGATAGGGTTTCTTTTCTAACATGCAACCCATGCAGTGTTCAGAACCCCCATTTCACCAGAAATCCACACTTCCAGTTACAAAGGCAAACATTTCCTGTCCTTTCTCTAGGCATCTTGTGGGGAAAAATAAATTACTAGTGTTTTTAGTATGGCATGATTTTCCAGTGATAATAGCCTTTTTTTCCTTCCCTTCAGGGAAACCAGGAGCAACTGGTGACCGTCATGGAAGAACGAATGATGGAAGTTGAACAGAAATTGAAACTGGTGAAAAGCCTTCTTCAGGATAAAGTGAATCAGCTCAAAGAACAAGTGAGCCTCCCGGGTCACCTCTACCCACCCACCTCACATTCCACTTTTAGCTCCAGTTTTCCATTCCTTTATCGCCATTAACTTGTTCACTTTTGTTGTCAAATAAAGGCAAATGCTACTACAGATGTACAGCAGAATTTAGGATTCACTCTCCCCCATACCACTCCAGAAGTATGAATTCTGTATTCTCTACATTTTTTTTTCCCAAAGCTCTTTTAAGGCAGGTTGGTCCACAATTTAAAAAATGTATGTTTGCTAACAGACTGACACGGACCTAATGAATTAATTCCTAACAAAGTTCAGCAGCTCAAATTTAATTTTTGTAGATTTTTTTTATTTGCCCAAGATAGGAAACATTCTATGGAAATAAACAGAAAATTTATGTTGGTAAAAAATTGGGGGACGATAAATGGAACTTTAGCTTTCCTGTTTGCAACAGCTATGATGACCTCAAAAAGTACTTAGGGCTATAACCAGACCCCAAAATACTGTGCTCTGAATTAGAATAGGGACCCAGAATTCCAGGACCACTATATGCAGACTGACCCTTTTCACCTGCTGGTGGCAGGTGTGGCCTGTGTTTAGAAAGTATTTGTGTAACCACGGATGACATACAAAAAAGGACTACTTTATAGGAACGTGTTGTAGTGCTTTGGAAACTGAAATTAAGAACTGAGGAGCGGGGGCAGAAACTGTCCAACCTGGTTTTCTAGATATATAAAAAGAAGAAGAATCCCAAAAGAAGGTCTTAATGCAGAGGTAGACTGGAACTTTCCTTTGCCCAATGTCTTAATCACAAAATGGAAAGAAAGTCTTACACAATACGCATTTATTCAATCCTTTAATCACTCACTTATTCAAAACATAGCTACTGTGTGCCAAGTCCTGTTCTAAGCACTAGAGATACAGCAGCGAACAAAACAAAATCCTGCTCATGTGGACTGTAATTCACTTACAAGGTATCGATCATTTGGCAAGGTAGTAATTTCAAAAACAAAGAAAATGGAGTCCACTTCAGCAGAGGGGAACATAGAGAAGAAATACTTGATCCAACTCAGGAGTTTAAAGCAAGTTTCCTGAAGGCCTCTTAAACCAAGTACTGATGCTGAGTAAGATCTGAACAGATGAAGAACTATGAGGACATTCTAGGCTATGGGAACATCATGTAGTTATGACAACATATGGGGTGTGGACATCTACAAACATTCTGGCATTAACAATTCATATGGTCCTGAAAGAAGCAGAAGAAACTAGAGCAATAAGGAGGAGTGGGCAGTAGAGAGCCCTAGGTGCTGAGCTATGGAGTTTGAATTTCATTCTGTAGGTGATGAAGAGCCATAAAAGTGTTTTTTAAAAGTAAGGAAAGAGAGAGAGTGGGATGAAAAGTTGTCTTAGTTTAATAGAGTAAGCTAGTATGTTACACCTGCCAAGTCATCTAGGTCCTGGGCTTCAGTGTCACCATTTTTATCATTGCCTTTTGAAATGCTAATAAATTAAGCTTCAGTTCATTATTCCCTAAAACCTCTATACTTTCAGATGCCCTGGTTAAAACTGGGTGTAAAATGAGGTATAACGAGGAAAGGGGTATTGGAATACATTTAATAGGAACCATAATAAAATTATCCCAAGGCTGCTGACCAATTTTCCCAGCCCAACCTAGACTATATCTTCTAACCCTAAAAATTAAAATATATCTTCTAGACAAGCTCTACTATGCAAAAGTGGAAGAGTTAAGGAAAAGTAACTGCCCAAATCTTACCTCTTTGTTGTATACATGGACCAAATTTTAAAATAAGCAGTAGGTTATAGCTATGGATGTTCTTAACAGATGCTTGAGCTTCCCAGAGTTAAAGTTCATACTCTATACCTCAGAAACTATAAAAGTATTTTGATATATTTTTAGAGAATGTAAAAGTAACACCTAATTTATTTAGATGGAAAAAGACTTTGATTTTTGAGCCTTTAAATATTAATATGTTCTTTTTGTTAGTGACTTCTACAAACATCATGCAAAGAAACAGCTTGGAATAAGTGGATTTGCTCTACTTGTATCCCTGATGCCAGGTCTGATGTTAAACCTGTGTTGTGAAATAAAAGAATATAATAGACGTCATTTGCCTTTATGAACAATTGTCCTAATGTCACACCCTTAATTACAGAAATGGAGTCAAGATGTTTCTGGTTCTGTTTCTAGCTCTACAAGAATACTAAAGCAGATGCAATGGTGAAGGATTTGTATGTTGAAAATGCCCAGTTGTTGAAAGCTCTGGAAATGACTGAACAGCGACAAAAAACAGCAGAGAAGAAAAATTACCTCCTAGAAGAGAAGATTGCCAGCCTCAGTAATATAGTCAGGAATCTGGCACCAGCACCACTGACTTCTACACCTCCCTTGAGGTCATAGCCAAGCCAAAGGATACACTCATATTTGTGCACTTTACTGAAATGGATGGAACATTTCAGTAAGTTCTCTCAACCATTTGTTTTTTAAACCTTTAATGGTTTAAAGTTAAGCTCAACCTAAAACTGCCAGCAACAGAACTGGTCTCCATTCATTATAATTAGTTTTTCTAAAGAGACTAAATTATTCCCAAGCTTTGAATTTTTTAAGAAATCCTAATAGCCACCAAAAAGATAGATATATGAACACAATGCAAGAGTCTTAAAACCCCAGTTTTGAATGAGTTTTTTTAAAAAATATTATATATAAAGCTATGTGTAAATTCCAGATATTTAAAGTTTGAGATCTGATTAGTCTATTGTTTTGATCTTTATTTAAAAAACAAATGTATGTCTTCTTATACCTTCAAATATGGAAAAGTCACTCTGTTTCTAATACTTTTTGTTCTTTGGTAACAGACCCTGGGCTCAATAACCACAGAGGTCAGAAAAGCCAGAGTCCATAATACTCTACCTTTTAACACCTATGACAGTATTACCACTCTTGATGTATTCTAGATGTAAAACTGATTTATTCAACTGCACTGTTAACTAATGTTAAAACTGTACTTTCTTTAAACATTTTTTTTCCTCCTTAGAAGTTTCATTCGGGGAGCTTATCTTCTAAAAAATGGATAAAGCCACGTTCTTAAAAGCATTTGAACTAAAGGGAAAGCATTGAACAAATCACTTTGGAGTAAACAGCTACTCTTAGAAGAGAGATGAGCAAACCATGTGGGTTTCTCTCTCAAGTCTTGGAGTTCATGAACTTATATTTAGGGTTGCTTCAAGAACTCAGGGAACAAATTTTGAATGGTCTTCCTGAAACACTGTAGGGCCTCTTTAAGAATTTGAAATGCATAAACCATGTGACCTTATTTGTCTTATATTTAGAGCTATACTATGATTTTTATTTCTATATTTTTGGTGAATTTACTCTTCTGAAAAGCCTTGATTTTAGAGTTAAAAACTTATGGAAGAGTTATTTGCTTGTTTAACATAGGTTAAAATTTCCATGCTTCCTATTCTTCTAACACTTCAAATCTGATCAGAAGAATTTCTTACTCTGAGGGCACCTGGGTGGCTCAGTCGGTTAGGCATCTGCCTTCTGCTTGGGTCATGAACCCAGGGTCCTGGGATCGAGTCCCACATCGGGCTCCCTGCTCAGCAGGGACCCTCTGACCCTCCCTCCTCTTGTGCTCTCTCTGAAATAAAATTTTTAATTTCTTACTCTGATAAGCACTGGCATGCCATCTGAGGTAAAAGAGTGCCAAGTAGGATTTTCCATTCAGTTCTCAAGACCAGAACTTTATAGAGCAGTCAACACTTTTAGGATGGGTAAATATTATCCCCCAAATCAAAGCTTTGCTTCTTAGCCTACTTCAGCCAGCCAGCCATTGGTGGAGGACTTATGTTTAGGACACTAACTAACAAAGCTCATTATAGTGACCTACTTGTTTTTGTGGAACAGCAATTAGGTAAGAAAAATTCACTCTGATGTATTCCTGGAAGGCCAAACCCATCGATTTACAAGACCGGTAACAGCAAAATCACACACCGCTTTATGGGCAGGGACAAAAGATTCACGAAAACTGCCTAAGAAGTCATATGATGTTTAAAAATCTCAACAAAACAATTTGCATCAAGCAACTTTCAGGTTCCTCGTGGCCTAACCATCTGTTGGTCCCACCTGACAAGCTAGGGCCAACACAGAAATCCTTACTCCAAGAGCTCTGACAAGGTATGGCCGTTTGTGCGACTGGAATTCAAACTCATGAAACCTTTTCAGGTCTGGATAGCCCTTACTATCAGAAAGTCCTGATTTCTCCCTGGAAAAATAATTAATTTTAATCCTTCCCTGTAATTACCCTTCAAAACATGTCACATCTGCTATCATGCCTTCCCTAATCTTTCATCCCAATGCAAACATTACTAGTCAACCCAACTACTTGTATGGCATTGGCTTTAACAGAGAATCTTTTTCACTTAAAACTGTGGATAGACCTAGGGAACTAAGGTCATAAATAAACTATGCATCTGTGGTGTATTTATGTGATATGCTTCAAGTTACTCAAGGTTATTACTATCAAAACTGAACACCAAGCAGATTTCTCAAATAACTGGCTTTAGCATGTGATCACGTGTTGTAATTTTTGTTGTTTTTTACATTACAAAAAGTGTAGATTAATTTCTCATAAATCTATATGTGTATATAAAATGCTGTATAATGAATGTAAATATGACTTTCTGGAAAGTTTTAGACTACATTTAAAATCCCTTTATCCAAAATCAAAATGCTGCTCAAATGATTAATTAAATCAACATCTAGGTGCTTTATTTCTTGTTTTACTGCACTTATAAAAGGGAAAAAGATCAACATGAGGTTACCTTAAATTTATACATTTGTGCAGCAGTTTATTTTTGTAGCCTAGAGTGGGAATTTAACTGGCAATTTATAATAGCATTTACAGCTTTTAAAAAATCTTTTATTAAAGAGATTAAATTTGAACTTAAATGTTTAGGTTTTGCTTTCAGACTTTATAATAGCAATCTTTAAAATCACTAGTTATGTATTCTTTTATAGGCATTTAGCTACTTGTTTATTAAAAGCACTGGTTAAACTTTCTTTGGCTTTCTTAAGAGTTATTTAAATTAGTCTGAGAAGATGGGATATTCATTTCAAGGAGAGTCAAGTTTGCCTTTGTGATAATATGTTACACTAAGACAAAGAAAATGTGGATCACAAAACCTGCACTGTTCTATTTTGCTTTCTTCTGCTTTTTAGAAGCCTGAACTCTTAAGCTCAAATTGTGAAGGGAGAAAAGTAAATGGGGTGGGGTAGAACCGATCACAGTATTTTATTTATTTTTCTAAAACCTGGATTCTAAAACTATTTTAAATGTGAATCCTTCCCAGAAGCTTCAAATACATTGCTTATATATTTAATCTTGAGCATATTTTACATAAATAGATTACAAAATCATAAGCTTTCACAACATAGAAGGAGTCTTACAGGTCTAGTGTTTCAATAATGTACAAATACCCAGATCAGGTATTATTATGAAGAACATTTTTCTTTAAGAATGAATAAAAAGTCCACTTTATGGTGGACTTTAACACGTGGGAATGAATTTTTTTTCATTTCTTTTTTTTCCTGAGGGAAGGAAAAGAGAAATATGTTGCTGTTGTCAGCATCTTAAAGGTATTCCCTATCAAGGCAAGGCTAAGTGCTTTGTAATAGTATTAAGCAAGTCTTGTTTTGAATGGATTACCTGTAATGGGTCATTGGAATGATTACAAGTAATGCCAAAAGCCAAGTCAAAGCCTAATAACCAAAGCATTCCATATTTAAAACTTATCATATCATATTTGGACCTATTTGAACATCTCAACACTCTAAAATAGAAAACTGTTTTATGGCATATGGATAGCTGTTTATTAAAATTAACCTTTTATTGCTCAGCTTTTTTGAAAGATTTAAATTAACTTTATTCTTATGGGAAGACATTTTCACACCATGATTTAAGGGAACACTAGTTTTGTGGAAAAAAAAACAAAACCCTGAGTTCATCAAAAGCCATCTATAGGATTCCTTTGAGATAAAAATTAATGTGTATGTGTTGATACCAACTTTGTATATTTCATCTTAGCCATTCTATCTTAAAGGTTTTAATGTGAGCTTAAAATGTAAATAAAGAATTTTGTAAACCTGGCTCTTGTTTTCTATATATCCTGAACTTTTATACAGTGTATGTTCATCATTGGTCTTTAGAGTAAAAGCATCAAAATACTGCACTAAACACACTCTACAAATGCAGAATCTCTGCATCCACCCCAGATCTAATAAATCATATTCATATTCTGCATTTTAAGAAGATTCCCAAGTGATTTGTATGTGATTTAGAGCACTGGGACTCCATTTCTGTCACAGAATTGAAGACTTTTACACCAGCAAGTTTGGGGTCCCTGTACCCTGTAGTGGTTCATAATTCACCTCCAGAATCCTGACTCAGCCTCAGGTGAGGCCCTACTTGGGATTTTGGGTGCTTTGGAGGTGACTTTGCTTCACTTCCCCATCTTTATGGGTGACTCAGTTGAGCTGTTTGTGAATGATGCGATATATACAAGTATAGACATAAAAGTCAGCCTGAAAATACATTAAGCCACTATGCTGAATACTGAAATGTAGAATGGAAATGGTGGCCAAACTAGACCCATCTCACAAGCCTTGTTTAATTATTTTCAAAGCTTTTATATCAGCCTTACACTGCCTTTAGGAGGCAAGAGCTATAATTATCCCCATTTTACAGATGAGTAAACTGAAACTTAGCAAAATTGTGACTTTTAAGTCCACACAGCCAGCTAAAAAGGGCACTCAGGATTTAAGACCCTGATTTGTCTGTATTAATATGTTGCAACACTTTTATCAATTTCTACTTCCATCAACAACGTGTTGACTGAATACCTACCATGCATACTATAAAGAAAAATGTAAATCATTCCTGGTTTTCTGTTTATGATTGGGTTGGGGTAGAGTAAGATTTATGCACAAAAAAATCTTAACAGTAGTAAGATGTATGCACAAAAAAATTAGAAAAAGTATTTATCCATACAGAAGATTTTGTTGAAGGATTCAGTACTATGGGTACTGAATAAGGAAGGATAAGGATAAGGAAGATTAGCATCTTCAGGTATTTTAATGTAAAATGGGGAAGGTTCTTCATCTACTGTGTTAAATATAATTGTGTATGTACTTCATTGAGATTAGTGTAACCTGTTTGTTTTGTAGTCTCTTATTCATCTTGCATTCAAAAAGTCATATTTTCCCTCTGATATTAATTTGATGTCCATTTTCCCATAATAATGGTTAGGTTTTATCCAAAGGATCAAAATTTTGACCTAAAGTATATAAATTATAATCTATTGATTAAAATGTTAAATTTAATCTAGATAAAATATGTTGTAAGTCACAAAAGTGGTTTTTATTCACTGTTTGGTTTTGCCTCATTTGCAGATCAGGAGAAATGACTGATTTAAACCTCTTCTTAAAAAAAAATTAAAATTCCACAAAGGCAAACTGTAAAACTGAATCAGTAAAATGTCAGCTAAAGAGTAGGCAACCAGGATGCCTGGCTGGCTCAGTGAGTAGAGCTTTTGACTCTTCATCTCAGGGTCATGAGTTCAAGCCACACATTGGGTATAGAGCTTACTTGAGGAAAAAAAAAAAAAGTAGGCAACCATGTAAAATAAAGCTGGATACCCTTATGTTAAAATATTTAATTTTAAACACTTGCATGAGATATGCTTTACTAGTTACAGCAAAGTAAAAATCTAACAGTCCTTAGAGCCAAGATGAGCATTCACCATTTTTCTTTCCTGTTAGGAATTTTATCTGTCTTCAAGATTTCAAGCAATACATAAGCACCAACCCAGTCCCAGGCACTAAGATGTTATCCACTGGAGTGGTGGGCAGTGGGAGGCATGGGGTGGCTGGGGGATAGACACTGGCGAGGGTATATGCTATGGTGAGCACTGTGAATTGTGTAAGACTGTTGCATCACAGGCCTGTACCTCTGAAACAATACATTATATGTTAAAAAAAAAAGTAGGAAGGGAAAAATGAAGGGGGGGAAATTGGAGGGGGAGATGAACCATGAGAGACTATGAACTCTGAGAAACAGACTGAGGGTTCTAGAGGGGAGGGGGGTGGGAGATGGGTTAGCCTGGTGATGGGTATTAAAGAGGGCACGTATTGAATGGAGCACTCTGGGTGTTATACGCAAACAATGAATCATGGATCACTACATCAAAAACTAATGATATAATGTGATTAACATAACATAAAATATATATATATATATAAAAGATGTTATCCAGTATTAAAATGCTATGGACAATAAAAATTGTCAATGTTATAAGAAGATGCAAAAAAAAAAAGCCTGTGGAAATGTCCTAGATTAAAGGAGACTAAAGAGACTTGACAACTAAATGCAATTACCTACTCATAGGTTGGAATTCTATATTGGAGAGGCCAACTGGATATGGATGGTACAGTAGAATATAGCCTTATATCAATTTTAAATTTAATGAAGTTGGTAATTAGTATGTTTATGTAAGGCTATATCCTAAGGAAATACACACAAGTTTTTAGGGATAAAGAACCATAATGTATGCAACTTACAAATGATTCAGAAACACAAAATTATACACATACACACAAGGACTCAGAGTAATGAAGCAATTGTGCCAAATGTTTAAAATTTTGGGAGGGGCACCTGGGTGGCTCAGTCAGTTGAGCATCCAACTTTTGATTTTGGCTCAGGTTGTGACCTCAGGGTTGTGGGATTGAGCCCCATGTTGGGCTCTGCACTCAGTGCAGAGTCTGCTTGTCCCTCTCTCTCTGCTCCTCCCCCCACTCCCTCAAGCTTTCTCTCTCACACATAAATAAATGGATTTTTTTTTAAATAGGGGAAGGGTATGCAAATATTTGTAATATTCTTGTAACCTTCTTTAAGTTTGCAATTATTTCCAAATAAAACATTTCTATCTACAACATATAGACAGAAATTTACTAAATGTGGTAGTGGGCACTTCAACTTTCCTTACCCTCATGGCAACTCTGAAGCGTAGATGGTATTCCAGTGGGAGAGAAGAGGAAACTGACTAGAAACCATGTATGGCAGCCTATCCATATGCCTATGGTCTATTATGTAAATTTTGGTAGAATTAGATATTTTTCCTATTTCCCTGGAAACATAGAAAATGGGAAAACGTGGGAGATGGAGGAATTTGGCAGAAGAAGTAAAGCCAGAAGAGCAACAAGGGGGTCCATAAGGTACAAGAGAAGCTGTTCAGGAAATTAATCCCCCCTCCAGACACAAAATGACAGTCCTTAAAGCAAGACATAAAGGTCAGTAGCAGCTCAGGATTAACAGTGCACCCTCTTCTATCTCTTCACTTGTTAGCACGCAAGTATTTATTTTTCCTGAGGTAGAAAACCCACTTTATCCATGCCTACAAATGCTTGTACTCTCCTTCTACCCTCTGGAGAATGTGACTCAGAAACTTGTGCCAGCAAGTTTAAGTAAAAGGGGATTTACTCTAAGAAATCATATTTGTTTCACGGAACCGTGAAGGGCAGAAAATACAGACAAGACTTCATGAGGTATCAAATCAAAGACCTTTGGTGCTCTCCCCTGCCACCCTGCCCCCCTCTCTATGCTTATCTATCTCTCATCACTCGGTCTCTTGTTTTTGTTTCTCGCTCTGCACCTGTTTGGTGGTTGGGGTGGGGGGGCAGCGGCAGTGTTTTCCTATCACTTTCCTGTTCAAATGCTAAATGGAGTTCAACAATTACTAAAATCTGGTTAGATTATGGAAAGACCCTTGCCGGGTCAATCAACTATGGACAGCAAGGGTCAGGGTCTTGGGGTATGGTACAAGCTGCAGAGGTTACCACATGAGACAAAATACTCTCATAGATAAGGGGTTATGGTGGATAGCGAGGGAAATCTGGGTTTAAGATGTGTAGACAGTGGATAAAAATGACTTCAAGGGTAGGATTTCAAAGAGATTTTTCTGTTTACTCACATTTTATGGAAACCTATTCAAAGATAAGTGCCATTTTAAAATGCCACCTGGTGACAAAAGTAGTTGCTCACTCTTGTTCATGTTATTCCTATCTTCTCTCCTTGTTCCCTGCCCCCAGGTCTTTGTCCTGATTCCTACATTTTCTCCAGATAGCACATACAGAGCTTCGTCAGGGTGTCCATCCAAGTCACAGTGGGTATAATAAATACCACCTCCCATAACCAACGTAAGCAGTGCAATCCAGTGGCAATGTATTAAAAATATTGACAGGGAAAGGCAAAAGTTAAAGGTCTTTTTAAAAATATAATTACAGAAGATTTAAATTTTGCATTAAGACCATGCATAAAAGAAATTCTATTGAAGTTTGTCAAGATATTTTCCTTTACTCTCACAATCTGGTGTAGGAGCCCCTCCTATGTGCTCGCATAAGCACCCTGTGTGTTTTCAGGTGAAGCTAGTACCACTCTGTGTAATTGCCTACTGACTTGTCTCATCTCCATTAGACTTTTAAGATATTCCCAATTCGCAACCCAATGAAAAAAAATGGTGCCCAATTAACACTCATTACACGGATGGAAAAGTGTATACATTTTTTAGTTTTTCATCCTGTAATGGCACTGCACTCACAGGAGAGTATATATGCCAATTGTCTTATGTATATGATTTAATGGTGCTCTTCTCAGTATTTAGTGTTTAATAAAGGGCCAAAATTTTAAGAATATATTAGTAAGAAGTTGCAGAAAATTTTCCAAGTAATTTAAGGAAAAATAATCTTTTAGGATAAAATCAAGTGCTATATTCCAGCAGTTGAAAGAATAGATTTCCTTTCCAGGCCCATAAATCACAATCTAATAACTGACAAAAAGTAGTAAAAGTTCATGACATTTACTTAGATTAATGGATTGTAAGACAGTATAACAAAATAAAGATCACTTTTTCTAAAGAAACGGTCAAAATTCTAGTGAATTCTTTTTGACAGCGATGCTGGGCTTAAATTATCTCACATAATGTTACAATTGCTTAATCTTTGCTATTCAACAAATTACAGCATTCTCATTTTTCTGGTAAAAGCAAAAACTGAAAAGTTGGTTCTGTTTGCATGCAATGGAGTCAGGCTTTGCCTCAAGGTTTGTGCCTGGATGTGATTTAAATGTCTTCCTACAATAAACTGTCACCCACCTGATTGAACCTAGCAATCCCATGATGCAAGAGGATAGTCTCTTCCCACCCACTTCTTTATTTCTATTTTTCTGCTCATTAGTACTTTAAAATGAAGGTAGGCAAGGACCAGGGCCACTTCAGAACAATTCATTAAAATTGTTTTCCAAAATGAAAAATAACTTTGCATCTTCTTAAATTCAAAGATGATACATGAATATTCCAACACAAGATAGAATTTTTATTTTTTAATGGAACTCATTCTTACAATTAGCTTCCCTATAACCTCCATTCACCAGGCTTAATTCCACATTTTGAAGCTAAACAAAAATCAATCTAATTATACTCCTACAGAGCAGTAGCTTCTCCCAATGAGAACTATTACAGCTCTACTATGTTTTCTCTCTTTCTATATATTTACAATGCCTTTTGGTGTTTCTAGTATAATTTGGTTTCTATTAATGTCTCCTTCCCATTTTACTCTTCTGCAGTTTGTCAATTAGCTCAATTCCTATAATTTAGTGATTTCCTTTCTTCTAAAAAATGTATTTTTTAAATTTTTTTGTACTTAAAAAAAAGAATATTCCAAAAAAAACTTTTTAGGGGTACCTGGGTAGCTCAGTCAGTTAAGCATCTGCCTTGGCTCAGGTCATGATCCCAGGGTCCTGGGATCGAGCCCCGCATCGGGATCCCTGCTCAGGGAGGAGTCTGCTCCTACCTCTCCTTCTGTGTGCGTGATCTCTCTCTCTCTCTCAAATAAATAAATAAATCTTAAAAAAAATTTTTAAAGCACTATAAAGTAAAAATTATCCCAAATCTTAAAACCCAGTAGAAGCCACTGTTAATATTTTGGTGAAATCTCTTCCAGACACAATTTTATGCTTATGTATGTACACATATGCACACATGCACAGTTACACAATTTTAGGTAAAGGACAGCATATGCATACATGTGTATACACATATACACACACATACATATGGTGTGCTCCATAATTCTCCTATGCAACAAATGTCACATTACTTTTCTTAACTAGTGTAAGTCTAACTTCAAACTCCTCAGTCTGTCAGTGACTGGTCTTAATTGGATGGTCCTCCTCCTTTTTAAGATTGTACAAGAATCCCATCTACTAACCTTTAGGCTACTACCCTCCATTACCCCCACTTATTACAGAATTTAACACCTGGATCATTACCTTGTTGATAACTATTCCTGTCATTATTCTTGGTGACTTCAATTTCCATACAAAGGACAAGAGTCCAAGGGAGGTAAAGAGTTTAGGCAGCAATTCTGTTGAGAAGTTGGCTGTGAAAGGAAGGAGAGAGAGTAGGAGGTAGATATGGCCCACAGAGAAAGCCTGTTTTAAGATAGGAGATACTTGGGGTGCCTGGATGGCTCAGTCATTATGTGTCTGCCTTCGGCTCAGGTCATGATCCTGGGGTCCTGGGATCGAGCCCTGCATCAGGCTCCCTGCTCGGCAGGAAGCCTGCTTCTCCCTCTCCCACTCCCCCTGCTGTGTTCCCTCTCTCACTTGTGTGTGTGTGTGTGTGTGTGTGTGTGTGTGTGTCTGTCAAATAAATAAAATAAAATGATAGGAGATACTTAAGTATCAAACTTGAGTCTAATGGAAATCAGACAAGTAAATGAGAGTAGAAAAGGAGGGAATACCCTAAATTGGTCATGACAAAGGTACAAAAAGGAAAGGAGTTTGAAGGTATGTCCAGGGTAGAGGTTTAGGGAAGAAGCACAGAATGTAAGCTAGGTGAAGAGAGCAGTGGGGACAGGAATTGCATGTGTGTAAATAGTTGACATATGTTGAAAAGTAGTAGAGTCAGTGTTTGGGGGTAAAGATTTTTTGAAGGGAGGGTGCTAAAATAGGTGAGTGGAAAGGTACAAAATGATGGTCAAGGAGTGGGATGTTAAAATAATTTCTGAGGTAGTACACATAAGGGTCATAAAGTGGGGAAAAGAAAAGATCAAGAGAAATGAAGAGATCAAGGACCTGAAAGGCCAAGGTTTGGGATTGCTTTCCGGTCAGATGTCTGTTCCTATCATTTCATCGAAACTGCCCTTGCCAAGGTCACTAGGAAACTCTTCAAGTTGCCCCATTCCAACTGTACTTGACATAACCTCCAAAAGTAGTCCTTCTAAAACAAAACTGTAGGCCACACTAAAACAAAATTAAACATCACACTCTTGTTAAAAGTCTTTCAGTGTCTCCCCATATCCTCAAGCTCGTCCCCATTCTTTAACATGGCTTACGTCCTTCACGCTCAGAACCTAACTTCCGACACTTGCTCCCTGCCCCCCATGCCCCACAATTCAGCCATACTAAACTTTGGCCAACGTCGCAAAGGACAAGGCTGTCTCTTGCTGTGCTGTGTCTGTGTATTGAGTAGGGAGAGAAAGGCAGAACAAATAGTTGCCTCTAATTAACCATGCTTGCCTCTTCTTTAAAGTATGAAATTGAAATTAAACCATGCATGGAATTACCCAAATTTAAGACTACATTCCCTGGCCTCTTCTGTAGCTGGGTATGGCCATATGACAAGGTTTTGGCCACTGATATGTAAGAAGTCTGAGAAGATGTCTGAAAGGGATGAGATATACCTTTCTTTTTGCCTTCTTTGTTCCTACTATCTGGAGTAAAGATGATGACTAAAGATCTAGCAGTTATTTTGGACCACGAAAGTGAGGGCCTCATCCTACAGATTGAAGAGCAGATCGCTGGAAAGGGCTGATATTGCTGACAAATTCATGTAGTTGTCATTCCATTCCAGCAATGGAATATTATTCAGCCATAAAAAAAAGAAGGAAATCTTGCCATTTGTGACAATATGGATTGACCTTGAGGGCACTATGCTATGTGAAATAAGTCAGAGAAAGACAAATGCTATAAGATTTCATTTATATGTGGAATCTAAAAACCAAAAACCAAGCTCATAGATACAAAGAACAGATTAGTGGTTTCCAGAGAAAGGGGGTGGGGAGGAGGACAAAATAAAAACAGGGTGGTCAAAAGGTACAAACTTCCAGTGATAAAATATTTAACTCACGGGAATGCCATTACAGCATGGCGACTATAATTGATAATACAGCATTGCATATTTGAAATTTGCTAAGGGTAGATCTTAAAAGTTCTCATCAAAAAAGCAAAATTTGTAACTATGTATGGTGACAGACATTAACTGGACTTATAAAGGAGATCAATTCAAATGTATACAAATAATGAATTGTTATGTTGTACACCTAAAACTAATATGATGTTATGTCAATTTTACTTCAATAAAAAATAAACTATTGAAGATCCCAAAAAAGTTTTGTTTATGTGGGTTATATTAATTCATATTAAACATATTGGAAATTAAGACAGAGAAATTTTTAAAAAATCCCTCTGGACATCTTTACATAAAAGGAATAAACTTTTAATTTGTTTAAACCATTGTTAATTTAGATTTTGTTGTCACATGCAGCCAAACCTAATCCCAGTGGAGACCAGGAAGTGGCTGGATATTGGGATGGCATGATGTGGTCTTGACCTTCTAACTTAAACCTAGAGAAGATGTAAGATGCATACCAATCTGGGGAAGATGGAGAAGACCAAGAAGGGTAGACTTAAATTCCATAGTAGTTTTCCTAGAGAGAACAGGGCTAATTTTATTTTAAATTAAAGGTGATCTATCTACTAGGGAAGGACAAAAGTGGAATCCTGAGAGAGAGAAAAGCAGCAGGCTGCACTGTTGAAATCTCAGTAAGTGCAGCAGTTTTATTTTTACATGGACATCCAATGTGACAGTCTCTAGATTCTACTTTTCAAGTAGTACTAACTTGCCTGTGCTTTGACCCTAAAATAAGATTGTCCTAGTTTCATTGAACAAAAGGCAGAACTAGACAATCACACATATGGTATTAGAGGGGTAGCCTTCTGGCACTACTACTCTAACATTTGCAGTAAATACATGAAATTAGGGTCTTCAGAAGAGAAGCCATGAGGTCTTTGCCCACAGATAGCTATCGTTGGACATAGACACAAGGCAGTGTTTTATAGATTTTCTCACCTACATAGGGACAGTCACTCACAATGAGGATCTAAAATGAAGAGGAGTCCCAAATAAGTAGTAGAATAAATTAAAAGAGCATCTTTGAAGATTCCCTTTGAAAGATCACTTAAGCTTTTTCTTATTTTCTAAGAATACAAAGTCTATCAAAAATAACTAGTGGAAACACAGTCCAAAAATTGCAGGATGCAGCAAAAGCAGTTCTAAAAGGGAACTTTATAACAATACAGGTCTCCTTAGAAAAACAAGAAAAATCTCAAATAAACAATCTAACCAGGGGCCCCTGGGTGGCTCAGTCAGTTAAGCATCTGCCTTTGGCTCAGGTCCTGATTTCTGGGTCCAGGGATCAAGCCCTGCATAGGGCATCCTGCTCAGTTGGGAGTCTGCTTCTTTCTCTCTCTCTCTCTCTCCCTCTGCCCCTCCCCACCACTCATTCTCTCTCTCTCAAATAAATAAAATCTTAAAAAAATCTAACCTTATATCAAAAGGAACTAGAAAAGAAGAACGAAGTCCAAAGTTAGTAGAAAGAAGAAAAAAAGATTTCAGAGGAAATAAATAAATAAAAACAATAGAAAACATTAATGAAACCAGGTGTGGGTTGTTTGAAAAAAATAAACAAAACTGATAAACCTTTAGCCAGACTCAAGAAAGAGAGATGGAAGATCTAAATAAATAAAATCAGAAATACACAAGAAGGAACAACAAACACCACAGAAATACAAAGAATAAGAAACTACTACAAAAAATTATAGGAAAACAAATTAGACAACCTAGAAAAATATGCAATCTTCCAAAACTGAATCAGGAAGAAATAGAAAATATGAATAAATGAATTATTAGTAATGAAACTGAATTGATAATTGAAACTCTCCCATCAAACAAAAATCCAGGACCAGATGGATTTACAGGCAAATTCTACCACACATTTAAAGAAAAATCAATATCTATTCTTAAACTATTACAAAAAATAGAAGAGGAAGAAAAACTTCCAGATACATTCTATGAGGCCAGCATTACCCTGATACCAAAATCAGACAAAGATAATCACCTCCCCCCCAAAAAAAACTACAGGGCAATATCCATGATGAACATAGATGCACAAATCCTCAAAAATATTAACAAACAGAATCCAAAAATACATTAAACGGATCATTCACCACGATCAAGTGGGGTTTATTCCAGGGATACAGATATAATTCAATATCAGCAAACCAATCAAAGTAGTATACCACATTAACAAAATGAAGGATAAAAAATCATGTATGATCAACTCAAATAATGCAGAAAAAGCATTTGACAAAATTCAACATCTGTTCATGATTAAAAAAAAAAACAGCTCACAACAAAGTGGGTTTAAAGAGAACATACCTCAACATAATAAAGGCCATATACGACAAACCCACAGTAACATCATACTCAATGGCGAAAAATTGAGAGCTTTCCCTTCAAAGTCAAGAACAAGACAAGGATGTCCTCTCTCACCACTTTTATTCAACATAGTGCTGGAAGTCCTAGCCACAGCAATCAGACAAGAAAAGGAAATAAAATGCATCCAAATTGGTGAAAAAGAAGTAAAACTTTCACTATTTGCAGATGACATAATACAGTACACAGAGAACCCTAGAGACTCCACCAAAGAACTTTTAGAACAAATAAATTCAGTAAAATTTCAGGATACAAAATTAATATACAGGAGTCTGTTGCATTTCTATACACTAATAATGAAGTAGCAGAAAGAGAAGTTAAGAAAACAATTTCACTGACAATTGTGCCAAAAATAATAAAATACCTAAAAATAAACTTAACCAAGGAGGTAAAAGACCTCTGAAGACTATAAAACACTGATGAAAGAAACTGAAGATGACACAGACAAATGGAAAGATATTCCATGCTCATGGATTAGAAGAACAAATATTGTTAAAATGCCCATACTACCCAAAGCAATCTACAGATTCAATATAATCCCTATCAAAATACCAATAGCATTTTTCACAGAACTAGAACAAATAATCCTGAAATTTATACACAACTACAAAAGACCCTCAATAGCCAAAGCAATCTTGAAAAAGAACAAAACTGGAGGTCTCACAATCCCGGATTTCAAGATACACTAAAAAAGCTATAATAATCAAAACAATACGGTATTGGCACAAAAAGAGATGCAGAAATAAATGGAACAGAGTAGAGATCCAGAAATAAACCTATGATTTTATGGTCAATTAATCTATGCCAAAGGAGACAAAAATGAGGAAAAGACAGTCTCTTCAATAAATGGTGCTGAGAAAACAGGACAGCCACATGCAAAAGAATGAAACTGGACCACTTTCATACACCATACACAAAAAGAAACTCAAGATGGATTAAAGACCTAAATGTAAGACTTAACCATAAAAGTCCTAGAAAAAAACATATGCAGTAATCTCTTTGACATCAGCCTTCTCATTTTTCTAGATATATCTCCCAAGGCAAAGGAAACAAAAATGAAAATAAACTACTGGGACTACATCAAAATTGAAAACTTTTGCACAGTGAAGGAAACTCTCAACAAAACTGTAGGGCAACCTACTGAATGGGAGAAGGTATTTGCAAATGATTTATCCTGTAAAGGGTTAATATCCAAAATATGTAAAGAACTTAAACAACTCAACACAAAAAAACCCCCCAAATAATCCAATTAAAAATGGGCAGAGGACCTAAATAGACATATTTCCAAAGAAGACATACAGATGGCAAACAGACATATGAAAAGATGCTCAACATCACTAATCATCAGGGAAATGCAAACCAAAACCACAATGAGAGCGGTGCCTGGGTGGCATGTCAGTTAAGTGTCCAACTTGGTGTCAGCTCAGGTCATGATCTCATGGGTTGTGGGACCAATCACACATCTGGCTCCGTGCTCACCAGGGAGTCTACTTGAAAGGATCTCTCCCTCTGTCCCTCCTCCTGCTTGCTCTTTCTCTCTCTCCAAATAAATAAATAAATCTTAAAAAAAAAAACCACAATGAAATATCACCTTATATCTGTCAGAATGGCTGGTATCAAAAAGACAAGAAATAACAAGTATTGGTGAGGCTGTGGAGAAAAAGTAATCCTTGTGCACTGTTTGTGAGAATGTAAATTGATACAGCCACTGTGAAAAACAGTATGGAGTTTCCTCAAAAAATTAAAAACAGAAATACCATATGATCCAGTAATTCCACTACTGGCTTTTGCCTAAAGAAAACAAAAACACTAATTCAAAAAGATATATACACCCCTATGTTTACTGCAGCATTATTTACAATAGCCAAGATACGGAAGCAACCCAAGTGCCCATCCATAGATGGATAGATAAATATGTGGTATTATATACACAATAGAATAGTACTCAGCCATAAAAAAGAATGAGATCTTGTCATTTGCAACAACATGCATGGACCTTCAGGGCATTATGCTAAGTGAAATAAGTCAGAGAAAGACAAATACCATATGTTTCACTTATATGTGGAATCTCAAAACTAAACCAAAAAAAGCAGAAATAGATCCATAAATACAGAGAACAAACTGGTGGTTTCCAAAGGGGAGGGGTGAGGACATGGGCAAAAGGGGGTGAAGGGGAGTGGAAAGTACAGGTTTCTAGTTAAAAAAAAAAAAGTGGATTTTCATTTCCTTCCTTTCCCCCAGTTCAACATTTCCCACCTCCCCAGGGCCACTTTATTGGCTGAGAGATTGTTCACTGAAATCTATAAATGAGATAAGAATGCTCTATGTTTTTCTTTAGGACACTTTCTCCTAGCTATGACACCACAGATCTCAGCTCATCACTACTAATTAACCAAGAGGCCAATCCCAAGTAGGAGACTTTAATTAAAACCAGACTAGTCACTCCTTGTTATAGTCATCACTTAATTCCTGGCCATCCCCTTAATGACGTGGTCCATGGTCTTCCTCTCTCTACTTCTATCACCATTCTTAGCACTTTTTAAATCACATAGTTGATATATCCAAGTCATCTGGCCTCATCTTTTCCTCTATCCCACCTTCTCATCGCGAATAATTTCACCGTATCTTAAATTTTTACTTCAAGTATCCAACTATTTGAATATCTATCTTTCCTCTTCTTTACTTTTAAAAGTCCTTTCCTCCATCCACTGGTCCTACCACTCTTTCAATGACCATCACAAAATCCCTACACCTACCACATGTTCTCATTTATCTCTTTACCCAGCTTATATTCCATGATCCACCACCATAATCACTCCCTTGAAAACGCAGTTTGCTTGAACCTATCTACCTTCATTATACCCACCTGGAACAACCCAAACCCTGGTTAAACCCAAGTCTCCCAATTATATATAGAACGCTCCCAATTATATATATAACCCAATTATACCAGAACGACTGAAAGTGACTGGAGAAAAACAAACGGCTGCTCCACTTAGTCTCACTTTAAATTTACCAACACCAATATCAAGTGAGCCTTCAGCATTGCTTAGCAATTCCATTGCATTTCTTTAGAAATCTGATTTCCTATTATCTAAGAAAATGGGTTTCACATGTTCTCTCTATTCAAATCTCCAATACTCCCATTCATCTTCCTTACTCTCAACAAAAACTTAATTCTCTGAGAAGTTAAAAGGAATCATAAGAAAACTACCTCATTTACCCATCACCAATTCTACCCAGCCCCCTGCATCTCTACCAATAATTTTACAATGAATGAACTGTCCCTGTTCCCCAGGCCAACATCTTTGTAAACTGGATCTTGTCCCCTCTTATCTTCTCGAGGACGTTTTCCTGCAATTATTCTTTCTCTCTTATATACCCAGGTATTATTTCTCTCTTGTTCCCATAAGTATCTCTCCCTTTCTTCATGATTCTTCTAAAGTCCCTGGGAAAAAAGTGAGCAATTTTATTCACAATTTCTCTTACTCTTCAATTTATTTTGTCTTGGAAGGCCAGAAATAGCTATTAGATCTTCATTTATTTTAGGATTCCACACAATTCTACCTTTTTTTTTCTCTAGTACAAAGATTTCTCTTCATTGGCAGAGAAGACAGAAGCAAAATAGGCATATGACACTATCATTTGCACATCTCCCCTTCAGGTGCCTGATTTCTCAGATCATAAATTTTTAAGGAATTCTCTGATTGTCTTTAGCATATTTGCAAGTCCAAGGTCATTTTAAAAATTCTTGGTTTTTAAGAACTTGGAGTGCCTGGGTGGCTCATTCGGTTGAGCATCTGACTCTTGATCTCAGTTCAGGTCTTGATCTTAGGGTCATTAGTTTAAGTACCTCATTGGGCTTCCCACTAAGGGTGGAGCCTACTTAAAAAAATTCTTTATACATTACTCCAGGCCTATGGGACATTTGTATATTCTTACTTGATTATAGTCCTACCTTTTCATCTTTTGTACAATTTTTTTTGACACATGAGCTCAAGGAAAATCTCTCTCTTCTACCATTCAAAATTTAAATAGTTCTCTTTTTACTTTCTTTGAAAGTATTTGCATTTGTACTTTCAGATTTTGAGAGTTTGAGACTCTTTTTTATTCCTCTTTCCCTCCAAGATTTCATGCCATATAACACTGCTCTTTGGTGAAATAAGACTTTTTACAGTCTTGGCAATATATTTGACCATGTCTAATTTTTCTCTCCTTAACTATTAGAATTCTCTAACATCAGTTTTCCTGTCCCCACTGGCTTTTGCCAACAATTCCTCTTTATTGCTTGGCATTAAGTACAGAGTAGCAATCCTCCTACTTGTTGTTTCTGTCTTCTTAGTAATTTTAACCACTGGTGAACATTTCTTTTGGTTGCCTAACATGGACCAAATACTATCACTGTCATTACATTGTTTTTATTTTCAGAGGACATTGTGACATAAATATATATTTTTTTCAGATGAAGAAATGGAGATTCAAAGAAATAAAGTAACAAGTAATATTTTACCTATTTGATCTTATAGACAATATATTAATCTAGAAGCTAGAAATACAAACAAAACACAAAGTCCTTGGGATTTTTTAATATTGTAGCAAAGAGACAATCTGGCAGAAGACAGCTTCACAAAACCTGAATGTACTGAAAGTGGAAGGTGGGTGGTCCAGACAGTAATACTGGAATATATCAGAAGACTTCATGTTACCTGACAAAATGGATGTCTACTATAAATTTGATGACTAGAATTTATAAGGAACACAAACTAAGGGCACACTGGAGAGAGCAACATGGAGTCTAGAGTATCAGAAAATTTCACCACAATAAGAACAAAGTTAGGAATTTCTCATTCAGCTTCTTACTATAAGAAGCTATATAGGTACAATTAGTTGTAGCAACGTGGTTTAGAGCATTAAGTCAGAAAATTCTAGGATGGAGAAAAATCTGAATTTAAATTCTCACCATGTCACCTACTGGTTGAATAGATTTGAAAGAGTTACTTAATACTTAAGCTCTCAGACCTTGATTTGCTGCATTTGTAAAATGGGAATAATACAATAATGTTAATCTTAAAAGACTTGTGAGGTCACATTAAGATATACTTAGCATGGTACCTGGCACAATAAAAGTTAAATACGTATCAGCAGTTTTCAAAGTGTAGTCCATGGAAATGAAAAGTCCCCAAGATCCATTTCAGAGGGTCCTCGAAGTTAAATGATTCATTTCTTAATAATACCTTATTTGTCTTTTTAACTATGGTGACATTTGTACTGACTGTGTAAAAGCAATGGTGGGTTAAAACTTATGGCATCTTAGTATGAATCAAAACAGTGGCACCAAACTATACTATACTAACACTCATAATTTTCTCAACCACATACTCTCAATGCTGGAGGAATAGTAGGCAGTTTTAGTTAAGGATTTCCTCAATCCTTGATGAAGCAATAAAAACTTAATTTTATCCAAGCTTGACCCTTCCATATACATCTTTTTAGTATTCTGTGCAATGAAATAAGAAGTACCCATAAAAAACTTCTCCATACAAAAAAATGATGGTTATCTCAATGAAAAAAACTTATGTGATTCTTTGAGTATGTGAAACTAACTGCTTTTTTCATGAAACACTTTTTACCTGAAAGAATGATGGGCATCAGTAGCAAAACAACAATTTGATTAAAAAATGGGCAAAGTACACGGAATAGACATTTTTCTAAAGAAAACATTCAAATGGCTAACAGATAAATGAAAAGGCACTCAACATTACTAATCATCAGGGAAATGCAAATCAAAACCACAATGAAGCAGACATGATGTCAACATCAATTTATGACAAAAACTCTCAATAAAACAAGTACAGAGGGAATGTACCTCAACATAGTGAAGGCCATAGATAACAAGCTCACAGCTACCATCATACTCAATGGTGAAAAGCCACAAGCTCATCCTCTAAGATCAGGAACAAGACAGGGATGCCACTTTCAGGCAACATAGTATTGGAAGTCTTAGCCAGAGCAATTAGGCAAAAATAAAAACAAGTAAGAAATAAAAAGCATCCAAATTGGAAAGGAAGGTATCACCATTTGCAGAGAACATGACATAGAAAACTCTAAGTACTACACAAAAAAATTACAACAAATTAATTTAGAAAAGTTGCAGGACACAAAACTAATACACAAAAATCTGTTGGTTTCTCTACACTAATAACAGATCTTCAGAAAGAGAAATTAAGAAAACAATTCCAAGTACATCAAAAACAATAAAATACCTAGAAATAAATTTAACCAAGGAGGTGAAAGGTCTATACACTGAAAACTAGAAGACACTGATTTAAAAAAATTGAATACAAGACAAATAAGTAAAAAGATATTCCATGCTGATGGACTGGAGAATATTACTAAAATGTCTATACTACCCAAAGCAATCTACAAATTCAATGCAATCTCCATCAAAATCCCAATGGCATTTTTCACAGAAGTAAAAAAAAAATCCCAAAATTTGTATGAAACCAAAAAGACCCCAAATAACCAAAGCAATCTTGAGAAAAACAGCAAACCTGGAAACATCATTCTCTCTAATTTCAAACTATATCTCAAAGCTAATCAATATAATATTGTAATGGTATAAAAACAGACACGCAGATCAGTGGAACAGAACAGAGTGTCCAGAAATAAACCCACACATATATGGTCAATTCATTCATAACAAAGGAGTCAAGAATATTGTCTCTTCAATAAATGGTACTAGGAAAATTGGAGAGCCACATGCAAAAGAATGAAATGGGACCACTACCTTACATCATATACAAAAATTAGCTCAAAATGGATTAAAAACTTGAACATAAGATCATAAAATTCCTAGAAGTAAATGGGTGATAAGCTCCTTGAATAAGTCTTGGTGATGATTTTTTTGAGTATGACACCAAAAGCAAAAGCAAGAAAAGCAAAAATAAACAAGCTTCAGCACAGCAAAGGAAAGCATCAACAAAATGAAAAGGCAACCCAATAACTGAGAGAAAAATAATTGCAAATTATTTATCTGACAAGGGGCTAATATCCAAAATATATAAAGAACTCATACAAGCAAAAACCAAAGCCCCAGTTTAAAAACAAGAACTCTGTATTTTTCTTTTTTTTCTACAATGAACATGTTATAGGATTTCTACAGCCAGAACTTATTTTTCTTCTTTCTTTTTAGAGACCTAATGGCAGAAGTGAAAGCTAGAAAGACAACGAAAATGACCAAGATTTCAGGAATTCTATTGCATGAGAATTGATCCAAATTAACTAAAATCCCACATTTTATGTAGCAAGGGTTAAATGAAACCTCAGTAATATTAGTTGCATTATATTAACTTACTCCTAATTGCCAGACACCAAATAGAGGTAAATAAATTATGTAATTGAAATTTCAAAATAAAATAAAATAAAAATTTGTTGAAAATGGCAAAAGATCTTAGTAGAGATTTTTTCAAAGAAGACATCAGATAGCCAGCAGGTACAGGAAAAGATAAAATTCATATCATTAATCACAAGGAAAATGTAAGTCAAAATCACAGTATCACCTCACACCTGTTAGAATACTTACACCCCCCCCCCACACACCACAGGAATATTATTCAGCCATAAGAAAGAATGAAATGTTGCCACCTGTGACAACATGGGTGTACCTTGAGAGGCACTGTGCTGTGAAGTGAGTCAGACAGAGAAAGACATGCTGTATTATCTTATATGTGGAATCTTGGGTGAGGGGAAGCTCATATATATAAAAAACAGATGAGTGGTTGCAAGAGGCAGGGGGTGAGGGTCAGAGAAATCAGTAAATGGTTTATGTTTTTGTTATTTTTTTAAATAAATTAAATTAAAAAAAATTTTTAGAAACACCATGAGGTATCACCTCCCACTTGTTAGAATGGATATCATCAAAAAGATAATAGTAAAGGTTTGCAAGGATATGGAGAAAAGGGAACCCTGTGCACTGCTGGTGGGAACATAAATTGGTACAGTCACTCTGGAAAAACAATACAGAGGTTCCTCAAAAAATTAAAACTAGATGGAACAGAAAGACCAAAGACAGGAGTTAGAAAAGTAGGAAGCACAAAAGCAGTAAAATCAAGTGTATCTATAAAAATCAGTCAAAGGGGGCATCTGGGTGGCTCAGTCGGTTAAGCGTCTGCCTTCAGCTCAGGTCATGATCCTGGAGTCCTGGAATTAAGCCCCATGTCAGGATCCCTGCTCAGTGGGAAGGATTGGGGTTTGCCCCACTCCTTCAAGGAGTCTGCTTCTCCCTCTCCCTCTGCTCCTCTCCCTGTGCTCCTCCCCCCACTCATGCTCCCACACTCTCTCTGTGTCCCTCTCTCAAATAAATAAAACCTTAAGAGGAAAAAAAAGAAACAGCTATTAAAAAAAATCAGGAAAGGGACCCACAAAATAAAAGGATGTGAAGTATGACACCATATACCTAAAACATGGGGGGAGGGGGGAGAAAAAATTTAGTGTTTTTATATATATTAACGTAAATGTATAGAAACATATAGAAATATATAGAGAGGTGCGCCTGGGTGGCTCAGTTGTTAGGCGTCTGCCTTTGGCTCAGGTCATGATCCCGGGATCCTGGGATCAAGCCCCGCATTGGGCTCCCTGCTCAGTGGGAAGCCTGCTTCTCCCTCTCCCACTCCCCCTGCTTGTGTTCCCTCTCTCGCTGTGTTTCTCTCTGTCAAATAAATAAATAAAATCTTTAAAAAAGAAAGAAATATATATATAGAAATGTATATACATGTAATTTTGAGAGAGAAGGGCATTGGGGCAGAGGAGCAGAGGGAGAAAGAGAATCTTAAGCAGACTCCACACCCAGCATGGAGCCTGATGCAGGGCTCGATATCATGACCCTGAGATCATGACCTGAGCCCAAATCAAGAGTCGGATGCCTAACCCAAGTGAGCTACCCAGGTGCCCCTATATTACAGTATTTTATATTTCAAGTTTTTAAATTCTAGTTAGTTAATGCATATGGTAAAAATTGGTTTCAGGTGTAGGATTTAGTGATTCATCACTTACACATAACACCCCGTACTCATCACAACACCCATCACCCATTTAGCCCATCCCCCACCCACCTCCCTCCATCAACTCTGTTTCTCCTCTATGGTTAAGAGTCTCTTATGGTTTGCTTCCCTCTCTCTCTTTTTTCCCTTCCCTTGTTCATCTGTTTTCTTCTTAAATTCCACATGAGTAAAATCATATGGTATTTGTCTTTCTCTGACTTACTTTGCTTAGCATAATACTCTCTAGCTCCATCCATGTCATTGCAAATGGAAAGATTTCATTCTTTTTGATGGCTGAGTAATATTCCATTGTATATATACCACATCTTCTTTATCCATTTATCAGTTAATGGACATTTGGGCTCATTCCACAATTTAGCTATTGTTGATAATGTTACTATAAACATGTGCCCATTTGAATCCGTATCTTCGTATCTTCTGAGTAAATACCCAGTAGTGCAATTGCTGGGTTGTAGGGTAGTTCTATTTTTAACTTTCTGAGGAACCTCCATACTGTTTTTCAGAGTGGCTGCACCAGCTTGCATTCCCACCAACAGTGTAAGAGGGTTCCCCTTTCTCTATATCCTTGCCAGTATTTGTTGTTTCCTGTGTTCATTTCAGTAATTCTGACAGGTGTGTTGTGGAATCTCAAAGTGGTTTTGATTTGTATTTCCCTGATGATGAGTGATGTTGAGCCTCTTTCATGTGTCTGTTAGCCATCTGGATGTCTTCTCTGGAAAAATATTTATTCATGTCTTCTGCTCATTCCTTAACTGGATTATTTGTTTTTGGGGAGTTGAATTTGATAAATTCTTTATAGATTTTGGCTACTAACCCTTTATCAGATACATCATTTGCAAATATCTTCTCCCATTCTTAGGTTGTCTTTTAGTTTTGTTGATTGTTTCCTTCACTATGCAGACGCTTTTTATCTTGATCAAGTCCCAGTAGTTTATTTTTGCTTTTGTTTCCCTTGCCTCTGGCAATGTTTCTAGGTAGAAGTTGCTGCAGCTGAGGTTAGCCGAGGTTAAAGAGGTTGCTGCCTATGTTCTCCTCTATGATTTTGATGGTTTCCTGTCTCACATTTAGGTCTTTCATCCATTTTGAATTTATTTTTGTGTATGGTGTAAGAAAGTGGTTCCGTTTCATTCTTCTGCATGTGGCTGTCCAGTCTTCCCAACACTATTTATTGAAGAGACTGTTTTTTTTTTTTTAAGATTTTATTTATTTGACAGAGAGAGACAGAGAGAGAGCACGCACAAGTAGGAGAGTGGCAGGCAGAGGGAGAAGCAGGCTCCCCACTGAGCAGAGAGCCTGACCTGAGGCTCAATCCCAGACCCTGGAATCATGACGTGAGCCTAAGGCAGACGCTTAACTGACTGAGCCACCCAGGCACCCCGACACTGTCTTTTTACCATTGGGTATTCTTTCCTGCTTTGTTGAAGATTAGCTGACCATATAGTTGTGAGTCCATTTCTGGGTTTTCTTTTCTGTTTCATTGATCAATGTATCTGTTTTAGTGCCAGTACCATACTATGTTGATGATTACAGCTTTGTAATATAGCTTGAAGTCCAGAATTATGATGCCTCCAGCTTTGCTTTGCTTTTTCAGGATTGCTTTGGCTATTCTGGGTCTTTTGTGGTTCCTTACAAATTTTAGGATTGTTAGTTCTAGTTCTGTGAAAAATACTGGTGGTATTTTGATAGGGATTGAATTAAATGTGTACATTGTTTTGGGTAGTATAGACATTTTCACAGTATTTCTTCTCCCAACCCGTGAGCATGGAATGTTTTTCCATTTCTTTGTG
Source organism: Callorhinus ursinus (assembly GCF_003265705.2). Lineage (NCBI taxonomy): Eukaryota > Metazoa > Chordata > Mammalia > Carnivora > Otariidae > Callorhinus > Callorhinus ursinus. Next base: position 25,739,529 of record NW_027397070.1, on the reverse strand, counting down.
TTCTCTTCAATTTCTTTCATAAATATTCTATAGTTTTCAGAGTACAGATCTTTTACCTCTTTGGTTAGACTTATTCCTAGGTATCTTATGGCTTTTGGTGCAACTATAAATGGGATCGATTCCTTGCTTTCTCTTTCTGCTGCTTCATTATTGGTGTATAGAAACACAAGAGATATCTCTACATTGATTTTTTTTATTCTATGTCTTTTTATTTTATTCTATTTTATTATGTTATGTTAGTCACCATACATCACATCATTAGTTTTTGATGTAGTGTTCCATGATTCATTGTTTGCATATAACACCCAGTGCTCCATTCAATACGTGCCCTCCTTAATACTCATCACCAGGCTAACACATTCTCCCACAACCGTCCCCTCTAAAACCCTGTTTGTTTCTCAGAGTCCATAGTCTCTCATGGTTCGTCTCCCCCTCTGATTTCCCCCCACTTCATTTTTCCCTTCCTATTATCTTTTTTTTTTAACGTATAATGTATTATTTGTTTCAGAGGTACAGGTCTGTGATTCATCAGTCTTACACAGTTCACAGTACTCACCATAGCACATACCATCCCCAATGTCCATCACCCAGCCACCCCATCCCTCCCACCCCCCACCACTCCAGCAACCCTCAGTTTGTTTCCTGAGATTAAGAATTCCTCATATCAGTGAGATCATATGATACTTGTCTTTCTTTGATTGACTTATTTTGCTTAGCATAATACCCTCTAGTTCCATCCACGTCATTGCAAATGGCAAGATTTCGGGGGTTTTTTATGGCTGAATAGTCCATTGTGTGTGTGTATATAGGTGTGTGTGTGTATATATATCTATATATACACATACCACATCTTCTTTATCCATTCATCTGTTGATGGACATCTTGGCTCTTTCCATAGTTTGGCTATCGTGGACATTGCTGTTATAAACATTGGGGTGCATGTACCCCCTTCGGATCACTACATTTGTATCTTCGGGGTAAATACCCAGTAGTGCAATTGCTGGGTCTTAGGGTAGCTCTATTTTCAACTTTTTGAGGAACCTCCATACTGTTTTCCAGAGTGGCTGCACCAGCTTGCATTCCCACTAACAGTGTAGGAGGGTTCCCCTTTCTCTGCAACCTCGCCAACATCTTTCGTTTCCTGACTTGTTAATTTTAACCATTCTGACTGGTGTGAGGAGGTATTTGATTTGGATTTCCCTGATGCTGAGTGACGTTGAGCACTTTTTCATGTGTCTGTTGGCCATTTGGATGTCTTCTTTGGAAAAATGTTCATGTTCTACATTGATTTTATATCCTGCAACTTTGCTGAATTCGTGTTTCAGTTCTAGTAATTTTTTGGTGGAGTCTTTCAGGTCTTCTATGTAGACTATCGTGTTGTCTGCTAATAGTGAAGTTTGGCTTTGTCCTTGCCAATTTGGATGCCTTCTATTTCTTTCTGTTGTCTGATTGTTGTGGCTAAGAATTCCAGTACTATGTTAAACAGTAATGGTGAGAGTGGACATCCTTGTCTTGTTTGTGACCATAGAGGGAAAGCTCTCAGTTTTTCCCCCATTGAGGATGATATTAGCTGTGGGTCTTTCATATATGGCCTAAATGATATTGAGGCAAATTCCCTCTATCCCTTTGTTGAAGCTTTTTATCAAGAATGGATGCTGTATTTTATCAAATGCTTTTTCTGCATCTATTAAGAGGATTTATGGTTGATCCTTATGATAAGGATATATTTATCCTTTCTTTTATTAATGTGGTGTACCACATTGATTGATTTGCAAATATTGAACCACCCCTGCAGTTTAGGAATAAATCCTACTTGATCGTGGTAAATAATTCTTTTAATGTACTGTTGGATTTGATCTTGTTGAGAATTTTTGCATCCATGTTCATCAGGGAAATTGGCCTGTAATTTGCCTTCTTAGTAGGGTCTTTTCTGGATTTAGACTCAAGGTAATACTGGCTTCATAGAATGGATTTGGAAGTTTTCCTTCCATTTCTATTTTTGGAACAGTTTGAGAAGAATAGGTATTAACTCTTGTTTAAATGTCTGGTAGAATTCCCCTGGGAAGCCAGCTAGCCCTGGACTTTTGTTTATGGGAAATTTTTGATTATTGATTCAACATCTTTGCTGGTTATGGGTCTGTTCAAATTTTCTATTTCTTCTTGTTTCAGTTTTGGTAGTTTGTATGTTTCTAGGAATTTATCCATTTCTTCCAGATTGCCCAGTTTGTTGGCATATAATTTTTCATAATATTCTCTTATAATTTGTATTTCTGTGATGTCAGTTGTGATCTCTCCCCTTTCATTTGTGATTTTATTTGGGCCCTTCCTCTTTTCTTTTTGAAAAGTCTGGTAGGAATTTATCAATTTTATTAATTCTTTCAAAGAACCAGCTCTTTGGGACACCTGGGTGGCTCAGTCATTAAGTGTCTGCCTTTGGCTCGGGTCATGATCCCAGGGTTCTGCATTAGATCTCCCTCTCCCACTCCCCCTGCTGTGTTCCCTCTCTCACTGTCTCTCTATGAAATAAATAAAATCTTTAGGGGGAAAAAAAAAAGAACCAGCTCTTCATCGATCTGTTCTATTGGGTTTGTTTGTATATTGTTTATTTCTGCTCTAATCTTTATTATTTACCTTCTTCTGCTGGCTTTAGGTTTTATATGCTGCTCCTTTTCTAGCTTCTTTAGGGGTAAGGTAAGGTTGTGTATTTGAGACTCTTCTTGCTTCTTGAGGAAGGCCTGTATTGCTATATACTTGTCTCTTATGACCGCCTTTGCTGCATCCCAGAGGTTTTGGACTGTCATGTTTTCATTTTCATTTGCTTCCATGTATTTTCTCACTTTCTTATTTAATTTCCTGGTTAACCTAATCATTCTTTAGTAGGATGTTCTCTCTCTCTCTCTCTTTTTAAAGATCTTATTTATTTGACAGAGAGAGAGAGCATGCACACACAAGCAGGGGGAGTAGCAGGCAGAGGGAGAGGGAGTAGCAGGCTCCCTGTTGAGCAGAGAGCCCAACGTGGGGCTGGATCCTAGACTCTAGGATCATGACTTGAGCCAAGATAGACGCTTAACCAACTGAGTCACCCAGGCGCTCCTAGTAGGATGGATGTTCTTTAACTTCCATATACTTGTGGTCTTTCCAAATTTTTTCTTGTGGTTGACTTCAAGTTTCATAACATTGTGGTCTGAAAATATGCATGGTATGATCTCAATCTTTTTGTACTTGTTGAGGCCTGATGTGTGACCTGGTATGTGATCTATTCTGGAGAATGTTCCATGTGCACTGGAAAAGAATGTGTATTCTGCTGCTTTAGGATGAAATATTCTGAATAGGTCTGTTCAGTCCATCTGGCCCAGTCTGTCATCCAAAACGATTGTTTCCTTGTTTATTTTCTACTTGAGCATCTGTCCATTGCTGTTAAGTGGGGTGTTAAATTTCCCTACTATTATTGTATTATTAACAAACTCATTGATATTAATTGATTTATGTTTGGGTGCTCCCAAGTTGGGGGCATAAATATTTACAACTGTTAGATCTTCTTGTTGGATAGACCCTTTAATTATGATATAGTGCCCTTCTTCATCTCTTTTTACAGTCTTTGGTTTAAAATCTAATTTGTCTAATATAACTATGGCTACTCTGGCTTTCTTTTGATATCCATTACCATGATAGATGATTCTCCAACCCCTCTCAATCTGGAGGTGTCCTTTAGGTCTAAGATAAGCCGCTTGGGGTGCCTGGGTGGCTTAGTTGGTTAAGATTTGCCTTCAACTCAGGTCATGGTCCCAGGGTCCTGGGATCGAGCCCTGCATTGGGCTCCCTGCTCAGTGAGGAGTCTGCTTCTCCCTCTCCCTCTGCCCTCCAATTGTGCTTTCTCTCACTATCTCAAATAAATAAATAAAATCTTAAAAATAAATAAAAATAAAATGAATCTCTTGTAAGCAGCATTTGGATGGCTATTTTTTTTAAATCTATTCTGATACCCTATATCTTTTGATTGGCGCATTTAGTCCACTTACACTCAGAGTAATTATTGTTAAGAATTTTGTGACATTGTATTACCTATAAAGTCTCTATTTCTGGAGATTTTCTCTGTTCCTTTCTAATCTTTGTTGCTTTCAGTCTTTCTTTCCCACTTCAAGGGCCATCTTTAACATTTCTTGCAGGACTCGTGTAGTGGTTACAAACTCCTTTAGTTTTTGTTTGGGAAACTCTTTATCTCTCCTTCTATTTTGAATGACAGCCTTGCTGGATAAAGTATTCTTGGCTGGATATTTTTCCCCTCAGCACATTGAATTTATCATGCCACTCCTTTTTGCCCTGCCAGGTTTCTATGGAGAGATCGACTGCTAACCTGATTGTCTTCCCTTGTATGCTAGGGATTTCTTTTCCTTTGCAGCTTTCAGGGTTCCTTCCTTAACTCTGTATTTTGCAAATTGTACTACAATGTGTCTTGGTGTTGGCTGGGTTTTGCTGAATTTGATGGGAGTTCTCTGTGCTTCCTGGATTTAGATGATCATTTCCTAGGGGCGTCTGGGTGGCTCAGATGGTTGAGCATCTGCCTTCAGCTTGGGTCATGATCTCCAGGTCCTGAGATCGAGCCCCATGTTGGTCTCCCAGCTCGGCAGGGAGTCTGCTTCTCCCTCTGCCTCTCCCCATTTGTACTCTCGCTCTAATAAATAAATCTTTTAAAAAAAATAGATGACCGGGGCGCCTGGGTGGCTCAGTCGGTTAAGCGGCTGCCTTCGGCTCAGGTCATGATCCCAGGGTCCTGGGATCGAGCCCCATGTCCGGCTCCCTGCTCAGCGGAGAGCCTGCTTCTCCCTCTCCCTCTGCCTGCCACTCTGCCTACTTGTGCTCTCTATCTCTCTGTCAAATAAATAAATAAAATCTTTAAAAAAAATAGATGACCATTTCTTTCCCCAGATTAGCAAAGTTTTCAGCTATAATTTGCTCAAATAAACCTTCTGCCCTCTTTTCTTCTCTTCTTCTTCTGGGACTTCTATGATACGAATGTTATGACACTTTATGGAGTCACTGAGTCCCTAAGTCTACATTCATAATCAATACTTTTCTTTCCCTCTTCTTTTCAGCTTATTTTCCATAATTTTATCTTCTATATCACTGATCTGTTCCTCTGCTTCATCCATCCTCATTGTCATTACATCGACTCAGTTTTGTATCTTGGGTATAGCATTTTTTCATTTCGACCTGACTAGCTTTTAGCTCTTTTATCTCTGCTGAAAGGGATTCTCTAGTGTCTTCTATGCTTTTCTCAAGGCCAGCTAGTATCCTTATTTTTTTGGGCAGGGGGCGGGGGGGAGGTGTTCAGAGGGAAAGGGAGAGAAAGGATTTTAAGGAGGCTCTATGCCCAGTGTGGAGCCCGACATGGGGCTCAATCTCACAACTCTGAGATTATGACCTGAGCCAAAATCAAGAGTCAGACACTTAACTGACTAACTGACAGAGGCAGCCAGGCACCACTGATTGTTGTTTTAAATTCTGGTTCAGGCATATTACTTATCTGTTTTGATTAGTTCTCTGGCTGTGACCTATTCCTGTTCTTTCTTTTGGGGTAAATTCCTACATCTCATCTATTTGTCTAGGTCACTGCTTTTTGTGTGTTAGGAAAGCTTGTTATATTTCCTGCTTCTGAGAGTAATGGCTATATTATTAATAAGAGGTCCTATACTGTCCAAGGCCTGATGCTTCAGGAAGTATTTCAGACTGTGCATCCTGCTGTTGTGTTTTGGTTGCTCTTTCCCTCAGGTCAGCCCTCTGCAGAGTTTCTCCTTGCCTACAGTGGGTAATGTTTGGACCTTGTCCATATTGTGGCAAATTTTAATGAGGTATGTTTTGGTCTGCTTGTTAAGAGGCTAAGTCCTATTTCCCCTATTGCTGAAGCTTTGCAGCACTCTATGATCAGTAGATTTGGTGTACAGGAGGAGTTTGTGCTTGTCTTCTGGGGGATGGGCCTGCTGCACTGCTTTTCAGGCTGACTTGCCATAGTAAAGATGCACCTGCAGGGCGTGGTGCGGGGGCGGGAGGGGAAGAGGTGGTGCTTGGTGCAATTGGCTTCAGCCTCCACTGGGGATGTTGTGTTGCTCACTGAAATCTGTCAGTGTTGATGGGGGGTGGCATCGCCCCACTCTCTTGTCCCCTAAGTGGGGAGTTCATGCCCACCACTGTTCAGGAAGCCCTCACAGAAGAGCAAACAATCTCCCCTCTTGCATCCCCACCTTCTGTCAGATCCCTTCCTTCACTCTGTCTGTGTCCAAGCTGTCTGCTTGGCAGGCAGCAGAGTGCTCTTGTGTTTTATCTCAGGTGCATGGCTGGGTTTGAAACTCCAGATTTTAGGGACCCAGTGTAGGGTGGACCCATGTTGATCCTCTGGGGGTGGGTCTTGCCATGCTGCAGCTGGTGCCAGTTAGTCCTGGAAAAGCAGTTATACCATCATGCAGCAGCTTGGAGTGTATGGTAAAGCACAGCAAAAAGCAGGTACCAAGGTTTGCTGCCCTCAGCAGGTGTCTCTGTTCCTATACTAATGAACACAGCAGCATGTTGGCACCCACCAACTCTTTGGTCCTCTGAGATGCCCCACCACCTCTCCCAAATGCACTCCAAGAAGGGGAACTGTCTCTCCCAGTGCTACCCAAACCACACCGTCTGCTCCCGGGCCTCTGCCCTCCTTCCCCACAGGAGCATCACTATGCCCACCAGGCTCCACCCAATGGTGGTGCGGACTTCTAAAATTTCAGACTTTGGGCTCCGCTGCTTGTAAAAACTTGTGATAATCAGCTGCTCTAGTTTTCCCAGTCAATAGTTTTTGGGAAGTGTTTCTCTTATGCAATCCCCTGCATGCTGCTTTCTGTTTCTTTATTTCTCTCCCTTCTCTCTCTGAGATCAAGGCTCCCTCCCCCTGCAGACCCATGATTCCTTTCTCCCCAGAATCACATCTCTGCACCTCCTATCTTCTACAATGTGGCTTCTTTACTCTCTCTAGTTCTGCAGTTTGTTCTTTCAGCATTCATATCAATTTCTTGGGTGTTTGGAATGATTTGATACTTCCTTAGCTGTGTTTGAGGTACGAGTCAAGCCTAGGGTCTACCTACTGCTCTGCCATCTTAATTCCTATTTAATGCTTTTAGAATGGGTACAAACTTAAGCAACCATCCACTTAACAGCGACTGATATATGCATAAGATGCCCTACATAAGCCTAATGGTAAGCACAAAAATTTGTAATAGATCTGCAAAATAAATAATAAATAGGAAGGAATTCAAGTATATCACTAAAAAATACATCAAACAAGAAAAGAAGAACAAGAGAAGAAAGGGACAGAGAAGAACTATAAAAACAACATTAGGGCGCCTGGGTGGCTCAGTTGGTTAAGCGACTGCCTTTGGCTCAGGTCATGATCCTGGAGTCCCGGGATGGAGTCCCACATCGGGCTCCCTGCTCAGCGGGGAGTCTGCTTCTCCCTCTGAACCTCTTCCCTCTCATGCTCTCTTGCTCTCAAATAAATAAATAAAATCATTAAAAAATAAATAAATAAATAAAATCTTTAAAAAAAACCCACTAAAACAAGTAACAAAATGGCAGTAAGTACAAACCTATAAATAATTACTCTGAATATAAATGGACTAAATGTTCCAATCGAAAGACAGTGTGATAGAATGGATAAAAAAATAGGACCTATTTATATGCCCCCTACAAGAGACATACTTTGGATGTAAAGATACATGCAGATTGAAAGTGAAGAGATGGAAAAACATTTATCATACAAATGGATGTGAAAAGAAAGGCAGAGTAGCAATACACAATACTGACATCGGACAAAATGGGCTTTAAAACAAAGTCTGTAAAAAGAGACAAAAAGGGGTGCCTGGCTGGCTCAGCTGTTGGGCATCTGCCTTTGGCTCGGGTCATGATCCCAGAGTCCTGGGATCAAGCTCCACATTGGGCTCCCTGCTTGGCGGGAGGCCTGCTTCTCCCTTGCCCACTCCCCCTGTTTGTTCCCTCTCTCTCTGTCAAATAAATAAATAAATAAATAAATAAAATCTTTAAAAAAGAGAGACAAAGAAAGAGACTACATAATCATAAGGGGAACAATCCAGAAAAGAGAAAACAATTGTAAATATTTATGCACTCAATAAAGGAGCACCCAAATACATAAAGCAGCTATTAACAAAGGAAATAATTGACAGTAATCCAGTAATAGTAGGGGACTTTCACCTCCCACTTACATAAATTGATAGATCATCCAAACAGAAAATCAACAAAGAAATGGGCTTTGAATGAGACATTGGACCAGCTGGACCTAACATATATTCAGAACAATCCCTCCTAAAACAGAATACACATTTTGTTCAAGTGCACATGGAATATTCTCTAGAACAGATCACACGTTAGGCCACAAAGTAAGTCTCAATAAATTCAAAAAGATTAAAGTCATATTATGCATCTTTTCCAACCACAATGCTTTGAAACTAGAAATCAACCACAAGAAAAAAGTCTGGAAAGAGTACAACAAATAACATGCTACTAAGCAATGAATGGGTCAACCAAGAAATCAAAGAGAAAATTAAAAAAAAAATACGCGGAGGCAAATGAAAATGAAAAAGAGTGGTCCAAAAGCTTTAGGATGCAGCAAAAGCTGTTCTAAGAGGGAAGTTTAAAGCAATACAGGCCTATCTCAAGAAGCACGAAAAATCTCAAATAAACAACCTAACATTACAGCTAAAGGAGCTTAGAAAAAGAAGAACAAACGAAACCCCAAACCAGTAGAAGGCAGGACAGAAACAAGATCAGAGCAGTAATAAACAATATAGAAACAAACAAATAAAAATCAAAGAAACCAGGAGTTGGTTCTTTGGAAAGACCAACAGAATTGATAAACCTTTAGCCAGACTCATCAGAGAGAGAGAGAGAAAGAGAGAGAGAGAAGGGACTCAAAATCAGAAATGAAAGAAGAAAAATAACTGACACCTCAGAAATATAAAGGATTATAGGAGAATATTATAAAAAACCATAGGCCAACAAATTGGACAACCTAGAAGAAATGGATAAATTCCTAGAAGCCTAGGACCCTGGGTGGCTCAGCCAGCTAAGTGGTCTGCCTTCAGCTCAGATCATGATCTTGGTATCCTGGGATCAAGCCCTGCGTCCAACTCCCTGCTCAGAGGGGAGTCCGCTTCCCTCTCTCTCTCCCTCTGCCCCCCCCCCGCTCATGCTCTTTCTCTTTCTCTCCCTCTCTCTCTCAAATAAATAAAATCTTAAAAAAAATTCCTAGAAACCCATAATCTCCCAAAACTGAATCAGAAAGAAATAGAAAATTTGAACAGCAGTGAAATTGAATTAGTAATCAAAAAATTCCCAACTAACAAAAGTCCAGGACCAGAGGGATTCACAGGTGAATTCTACCAAATGAGAAGAGTTAATACCTATTCTTCTCAAACTATTGCAAAAAATGGAAGAAGAATGAAAGCTTCCAAATTCATTCTATGAATGAATTACCATGATTCTAAAACCAGATGAAGTCACTACAAAAAAAAGAGAACTACAGGTCAACGTCTCTGGTGACCATAGATGCAAAAATACTGAACAAAATATTAGCAAGTCAAATCCAGTAATACATTTAAAAAAATCATTTACAATGATCAAGTGGGGTTTATTCCTGGGATTCAAGGGTGGTTCAATATTCATAAATTGATCAGCATGATACATCACACCAACAAGAGAAAGGATAAAAACCATATGATCATTTCAACAGATGCAGAAAAAGCATTTGACAAAGTACAACATCCATTCGTGATAAAAACACTCAACAAAGTGCATTTAGAGGGAACATACAACAACATAATAAAAACCATATATAAAAAACCACAGCTAACATCACACTCAATGGTGAAAAACTGAGAGCTTTTCCCCTAAAGTTAGGAAAAAGACAAGGGTGTCCTCTCTCACCATTTTTATTCAACATATTTCAACATGGAAGTCCTAGCCACACCAGTCAGACAAGTAAAAGAAATAAAAGGCATCCAAAATTTGGTGAGGAAGAAATAAAACATTTCACTATTTGCAGATGACATGATACTATACATAGAAAACCCTAAAGACTCCACCCAAAAACTACTAGAACTGACAAATGGATTCAGTAAAGTCACAGGATATAACATCAATATACAGAAAACTTTTTCATTTCTATACACCAATAATTAAGCAGCAGAAAGAGAAAGTAAGAAAACAGTCTCATTTACAATTGCACCAAAAATAAAATACCTAGGAACAAACTTAGCCAATGAGGTGGAAGACCTGTGCTCTAAGGACTATAAAACACTGATGAAAGAAATTGAAGATGACAACAAATGGAAAGATATTCCATGCTCATACATTGGAAGAACAAATACTGTTAAAATGTCCACAGTACCCAAAGCAATCTACAGATTTAATACCATCCCCATCAAAATACCAACAGCATTCTTCACAGAACTAGAACAAATAATCCTAAAATTTGTCTGGAACCACAAAAGATCCCAAATAGCCAAAGCAATCTTGAAAATGAAGAACAAACTGGAAGTATCACAATCCCAGATTTCAAGATATACTTCATAGCTGTAGTTACCCAAACAGTATGGTACTGCACCAAAAAAGGACACATAGATCAGTGAAACAGAGAGCTCAGAAATAAATCCACAATTACATGGACAATTAATCTACCACAAAGGAGGCAAGAATATGCAATTAGAAAAAGACAGTCTCGGGGGAACCTGGGTGGCTCAGTTGTTAAGCGTCTGCCTTCGGCGCAGGTCATGATCCCAGGGTCCTGGGATCGAGCCCCATGTCCGGCTCCCTGCTCAACGGGAAGCCTGCTTCTCCCTCTCCCCCTACTTGTGTTCCCTCTCTCGCTGTCTCTCTCTCTGTCAAATAAATAAACAAAATCTTTAAAAAAAAAAAAAAAGAAAAGAAAAAGAAAAAGACAGTCTCTTCAACAAATGGTGCTGGGAAACCTGGACAGCCACATGCAAAAGAATGAAACTGGATCACTTTCTCACACCATAAACAAAAATAAACTTAAAATGGATCAAGGACCTAAATGTGAGACTTGAAACCACAAAAATCCTAGAAGAGAGCACAGGCAGTAATTTCTTTGACATTGGCTGGATCAACATCCTTCTAGATCAATCTCCTTAGGCAAGTCAAACAAAAGCAAAAGTAAACTATTTAGACTACATCAAAGTGCGAAGCTTCTACACCGCAAAGAAATAATCAACAAAAAAGACAACCTACTAAATGAGAGAAGATATTTGCAAATGCAGTATCCAATAAGGAGTTAGTATCCAAAATATATAAATCAGTTATACAATTCAACACCAAAAAATAATCCAATTAAAACATGGCAGAAGACATGTATAGACATTTCTCTAAAGACAACATACACATGGCCAAGACACGTGGAAAGATGCTCAACATTATTCATCATTGGGGAAATGCAAATCAAAAGCACAGTGAGATATCACCTCACACCTGTCAGAATGGCTAAAATAAAAAATATAAAGAACAACAAGTGTTGGCGAGGATGTGGAGAAAAAGAAATCCTTGTTAGTGGGAATGCAAACTGGTATAGCCACTGTGGAAAACAGTATGGAGGTTTCTCAAAAAATTAAAAATAGAATTATGATATGATCCAGTAATTCCACTACTGGTTATTTATTTATCCAAAGAATACAAAAAACACTAATTTGAGAAGATATATGCACACATATGTTTACTGCTGTTTATTTATAATAAACCAAATTTGGAAGCAACCAAAGTGTCCATTGATAGATGAATGGATAAAGATGTGCTACATACATACATATGTATAATGGAATGGTCCTCAGCCATAATAAAGAACGAAATCTTGCCATTTGCAACAACAGGGATGGATCTAGAGAGTATAATACTTAGTCAAATAAGTCAAAGACAAATACCATATGACCTCATTCATATGTGGAATTTAAGCAGCAAAACAAATTAAAAAAGAGAAAACCAAAAAAACAGACTCTTAAGTATAGAGAAAAAACGGGTGGTTACCAGGGGGAAGATGGGTGGGGGGATGGGCAAAAAGGTGAAGGTTAAGAATACACTTATCATGATGAGCACTGAGTAATGTACAGAATTGTTGAATCACTATATTGTACATATGAAACTTCTATAATACTATGTTAATTACACTGTAATTAAAAATTTAAATGGAAACATTTTAAAAAATTAAAACTATATCATATCTGGCAATTCCACTTCAAGGTATTTATCTGAAGAAAATGAAAACACTAGGTCAAAAAGATATCTGCACCCCCATGTTCCCTGCATAATAGCCAAGACATGAAGCAACCTAAAGTGTCCATCAAGGGATGAATGGATAAAGAAAATGTGTTGTGTGTGTATGTATCATGGACTATTATTCAGCCAAAAAAAAAGGAGAAAATCTTGCCATTTGTGACAACATGGATAGATGTTGAAGGCACTATGCTAAGTGAAATAAGTCAAATAAAGACAAATACCATATGGTCTCATTTTATGTGGAATCTTAAAAAAAAAAGAACTAAACTAAACTCATGGAAACAGAGTAGATTGGTGGTTGCCTGGGGTGTATGATGGGGGTGGAGGAAATGGGTGAAAGTGGTCAAAGTGTACACATTTCCAGTTATAAGATGAACACATTATGGGGATGTAATGCACACCATGGTGACTATAGTTAACAATACTGTGCTGTATATTTGAAAATCACTAAATGAATAAGCCTTAAGAGTTCTCACCTTCCCCCACACACACACTGTAACTACATAAGGTGATGGATGTGTTAACTAAAATTATGTTAATAATTTCAAAATATATTCAAATATCAAATCATCAAGTTGTACACCTTAAACTTACAAAGTTACATGTCAATTATCCCTCAATAAAGTTAGGGGGGAGAATGATAGGCAGACAGACCATAGTTATTCAGACTTTGATATCTGGACAGTTCCTTGAAAATGAAGGAAGTGAGCCTACAATTTTAAGAACAATAACTGACTATATTTGTTGTCAATGGCCAAATTTAAGCTTTCAAGAGAAAGTTAGAATTCTGAAAAAACTTGTACCTGCCATGGTGACTTTGATAGCTTCCCGATACTTAAAGACTTCTGGGTTAAATCAGTGGTGATCTTTATGAATATGATTTTAAGGTATTATATAATGATATGTATCAGAATGAGAAGACGTGCACAACTTGGTAACCAATATTTGACCAATGCATGAGGTTATAAAATCTTGCCAAGGAGTGCCTGGGTGGTTCAGTCAGTTAAGCATCTGACTCTTGATTTTGGCTCAGGTCATGATGTCAGGGTGGTGAGACTGAGTGTGGAGCCAGTTTAAGATTCTCTCTCTCTCTCTCTTCCTCTGCCCCCACACTGCCCACCCCCACTGCCGCCACCCAGCTCATGCAGTGTGCACTCAGACTCTAAAAAAAAAAAAAAAAAAAAATCTTGCCAAGATAAAAGATCCAAAGTTCAGGACAGACAGTAGATATTAATGTAAGAGGGCCCCAAAAAAGTTCATTGGTTTCTGATGCCACATTACAACTTACTTTTGAGAAACTACTATTTGTTGAATGTGGTTTAATATCAGTGACTAATATCCACAATTATCTGAAAAAGATATTAAAATATTCCCTCCCTTTCCAACTACTTAATATGTGAGGCCAGGCGTTCTTCACATAACTTCAACCAAAACAATGCATACATACAACTGATTGAATGTAGAAATAGATGAGATAATTCAGCTATTGTGTATTAACCCAGACTTTAAAGGGATTTATTTTTTATTTTATTTTTTTAAGTAGGCTCCATGCCCAACGTGGGGCTTGAACTCATGATCAAGAGTTGCATGCTCTACTGACTTAGCCAGCCAGGCACCCTTAAAGAGATTTCTTTATAGCTCTTCTCACCGAATATTTTTGTTTTGGAAATATGGTCATTTTTTCACAAAAATATGTTATTTCTGTTAACATATAATGGCCTTATTATAAAATAATACTTTAAAATTGTTCTCAATTTCAATTCTAACATGGTGATTAATATTGATAAATATAATCCATATAAGCAAAATCTCTTTGAGGTCTTCAATAATTCTTAAGAGTTCAAAGTAGTCCTGATACCAGAAAGTTTGAGAACAATTACTATACATTATTTATAGTTAGCCTGCAGACAAATGTAATTTTATCAACATTGGTGTTATTTGATCTCTTTCTCACCAAAGAATACATATTTCTGATATCATAAACCATTGGTTTTAAATCCATATCTCACTCATTTTTCCAGAACCAGAGAAAAAGATTGATTACATAAAGAGGAACACAAGTGAAGATGACAATTTTTTTTCATCAGAAAGAATGCAAGCAATCTATTGGAATAACATCTATATAGTACTAAAAGAAGATAAAGGGGTGCCTGGGTGGCTCAGTCAGTTAAGCGTCTGCCTTAGGCTCAGGTCATGATCCCAGGGTCCAAAGTCTGGCTCTCTGCTCAGTGGGGAGCCTGCTTCACCCTCATCTCCTGGTTCGCTATCTCTGTTTCTCTCTCAAGTAAATAAATAAAATCTTTAAAAAAAAAAAAAAAAAGAAAAGAATATAAAGAAGAATCTAGCCCAGAATTCCTTACCCAATGAAAAAACAGAAACAAAAAATTGTTTAAAAATGTCAAAGGGCTTTCTCAGACATAAACAAGCTGTAATGTTGTATCAACAGTAGACCTACACCACTAGAGATAGTAAAGGAAAACTTTTACATAGGTAAAGTAATTACACCAATTGGAAATCTGGATCTAAACAACAACAGCAACAAAAAGTGAAGAGTACTAGAAAGTCTAACTACATGGACCAATGTATTATTTTTCTCTTGCTGCTGTAACAAATTACCACAAATTTAGGGGCTTAAACAATTTAGTTCTGAAAGTCAGAAGTATAACACAGGTCCCATTGGGCTATGATTAAAATATTGTCAGCGCTGCACTCCTTTCTGTATTCTCTAAGAAAATCCATTTCTTTACCCTCTCTAGCTTCTAGAGATCACCTACCATTTTTTGGCTCATGGCCCTTGTCATCTTCAAAGCAAGTAATGTTGAATTTCTCTGACCCTTTTTCCATAGCTGCAGATCCCTCTGAATACAGCTGGGAAAAGTCCTCTGCTATTAAGGGCCCATATGATTAAATTGGATCCACCCGAACAATCCAGGGTACTCTCCCCATCTCAATACCCTTAACCTAATCATGTCTGCAGAGTTCCTTTTGCCATGTAAAGTAACATACTCACAAATTCTGGAGATTAGGATATGGACATCTTTGGGGTTCTCTTTGCCTACCACAAATGTAGAAGACTTAAGCACTATCAGCAAACGTGAATTGACATTCATAGAACATTCTACCGAACAGCAGCAGCATACACATATTTTTCATGTGCACATATTTACCAAAACAGACCACGTTTTGGGGTGTAAAACAAGTCTTAATACATTTAAACAGATTTAAGTCATATGAAATAAATTATCTTTTAAAGGACTTTTACTAAGTATGATAAACTCACAAACTCAATAAATAAACCCAATCAAAATTGACAAAGATTTGAACAGGCACCAAATAAGAATGGCAAATAGGCATAGGAAAAAATGTCAACATCATTAGTTATTAGAGAAAGGCTAATTAAGATCACTGGGAGATATCATTACATACCTATTACAATGGCTAACAAAAAATGAATAGAACAAGTGTGTGTGAGGATGTGGAGTAGCTTGAACTTCCACAAACACTGATGGTGAGACTGTAAAATGCTACAACTACTTTGGAAAACAGTTTGGTAGTTTCTTACAAAGCTAAAATTGTATCTATCACATTACCCAGACACTGCTTTCCTAGGTATTTAACCAAGAGAAATGAAAGCACATATTCACATAAAGGCATGTACATGAATGTTCACAGCAGCTTTTATAATGGCCCAAAACTGAAAACAACCCAAATGTCCATCAATAGATAAATGACTGAAGAAATTGTGGTTATGTTCAAACCCAAAACTACTAATCCAATGAAAAGGAATAAATTCATCCAATGACATGGATGAATCTCAAAATATCTGAATAAAAGAAACCAGAGAATAAAGAGTACATTCATGTAATGTATGTAACTTCATTTATACAAACTCCAAGCACCTGAAATCTCATCTATAGTAACATAAGGCAGATTAGGTGGGAGGTTGTGGAAAGGAGCAGAAAGGGGAGATACAAAAGGGGACAAGGAAACTTTTTGGGGTGATGGATATCTTCATTATCTTAATTATGGTGATGGTTTCTCAGGTTTTATATGTGTCAAAACTTACCATACTTAAACACATACAATTTACTGTATGTCAATTTAGCTCAAAGCCATTAAGAAAAAAAATAAAAGGGTAATAATAAAAACGTGTTAGAACACAGGTGGCAAAAGAATGAGGAAGAATGTGTTAATCATTATCTATATCCAGGTGTCTGCATATTAATCTGTGTAATATGATGTTTCTATTTTTCCTTTAATTTTTTCCCATTGCTTCTCTCATTTTGTAACGAAATAGTATAATGGGTCTGCTAAGTTTGTCCTTTTAGCATGAGATATTAGGGATTCTTGATATATTTACTCCTACTACTTGCTTTCCTTTTTTTCTTAACTCCAAAACACATGATATGATACTTACCTAACTTCAGAGGGCTCAAAGTAAAACTTACGCACTTCTTTAAAAAAAATTCAGGTCAAATTTTTCTTCAGTAACTTCTTACTCTATTGAAATTCATCAATTTTGTTAATAAACACTTTTGTGGATCTTTCGGGGTCTGGAGACTTTGTGAGATGAAAAGAGAGGCAGAGGGTATATTCTGTACCCTAGAAAAGTTTACAGACCATTTATATGAAAAAGGACATGAACATAAACAAGTGAAGATTAAAGAGACACACTCTCACACAATGTGATAGGAAATTCAGCGATCAAAACTTTGAAACTGTTTGCATTAGTTTCTTATTTACAAATTACCACAAATTTAGTGGCAGAAAACAAAATAAATTTATCACTCACGGTTAGAAGTTCAAAATCCATCTCACTGGGCTAAAGTCCAAGTGTCTGCGCAGCTGGTTCCTTCTGGAAGCTCTGAGGGGGGAATTAATTTCCTTCACTTTTTCAGCTTATGGACGATGCTAACATACGTTCCTTAGCTCATAGCTCTTATATCACTCCAAGCGCTTGCTTTCATTGTTACATCGCCTTCTATTCTTATGAGGACCCTTGTGATTCCATTGGGCCCACCAGGAAAATCCAAGATACTTTCCCCATCTCAAGATCCTTAATTTAATCACATCTGCAAAGTTTTTTTTACCATGTTAATGTATTCACAGGTTCTAGGGAATAGGATGTGGACATCTTTGGGGTGCCATTATCTAGCCTACTACACTCTGACCCAGAGATTCTACTTCTAAAAGTTTAATCCAAAGAAATGTGTGCAGGGATTCAACTATAAGGATGTTCACCTGAGAAACCAATCAATGACTTGATGTAGAAGAATTTCTCCATATCTTTAACAAAAGCTATACTGCTGTCCTTTATTTGGGCTGTCCAGCCACGGATCCTCATAGCATACTCAGTAGTGTCTGGAGCTCAAATATTAGTTATTAATATTACTATTAGAATCCAATAAGGTTTGGGATTTAGATGGGAGCAGTTTTTATGTGACAGATGATATGTGTATGGGGTAAGAGAAATGAAGACAGTAAAGAAAGTAGCTTGAAATTCCTTCTTCCCCCCTACATTCTCAGCCATTGTAAACTCAAGTAAGAAATATCCTCAATGTTGTCACTGGAAAAATTGTTGATACTATAATTAAGAAAATTCTCTTGGTTGCCAGATATGATCATTCAGTTCTATTAATTATCATCTATAAGATAATCAGTCCCTGGCATCAAGTCTATATGTGCTCTAAATTTGGAGGAGATTATTATGGAAATTCCAAGCATCAATCTGTTTAGAGGCCTAATAGGACTGTGAATTTAACAATGCAATACATTAGAGAAATACAGTATTTGAATGTTACTACGCGTAAACAGAACTTCTCAATAGAAGTTAATGGAATTCCTTTTTCGCAATGGGTTTGCCGCCAGAACACAGGTGTCGTGAAAACCACCGCTCAACCTAAACCAAAATGGGAAAGGAAAAGACTCACATCAACATCATCATCATTGGACACGTAGATTCGGGCAAGTCTACCACTACTGGTCATCTGATCTACAAATGTGGTGGGATCGACAAAAGAACTATCGAAAAATTTGAGAAGGAGGCTGCTGAGATGGGAAAGGGCTCCTTCAAGTATGCCTGGGTCTTGGATAAACTGAAAGCTGAACGTGAACGTGGTATCACCATTGATATCTCCCTGTGGAAATTCGAGACCAGCAAGTATTACGTGACCATCATTGATGCCCCAGGACACAGAGACTTTATCAAAAACATGATTACAGGCACATCTCAGGCTGACTGTGCTGTCCTGATTGTTGCTGCTGGTGTTGGTGAATTTGAAGCCGGTATCTCCAAGAATGGGCAGACCCATGAGCATGCCCTTCTGGCTTACACACTGGGTGTAAAACAACTAATTGTTGGTGTTAACAAGATGGACTCTACTGAGCCACCCTACAGCCAGAAGAGATACGAGGAAATCGTTAAGGAAGTCAGCACCTACATTAAGAAAATTGGCTACAATCCCAACACAGTAGCATTTGTGCCAATTTCTGGTTGGAACGGTGACAACATGCTGGAGCCAAGTGCTAACATGCCTTGGTTCAAGGGATGGAAAGTCACCCGTAAAGATGGGAATGCCTGTGGAACCACACTGCTTGAAGCTCTGGATTGCATCCTGCCACCAACTCATCCAACTGACAAGCCCTTGCGTCTGCCTCTCCAGGACGTCTACAAAATTGGTGGTATTGGTACTGTCCCTGGGGGCCGAGTCGAGACTGGTGTTCTTAAACCTCGGATGGTGGTCACCTTTGCTCCAGTCAATGTTACAACTGAAGTAAAGTCTGTTGAAATGCACCATGAAGCTTTGAGTGAGGCTCTTCCTGGGGACAATGTGGGCTTCAATGTCAAGAACGTATCTGTCAAAGATGTTCGTCATGGCAATGTGGCTGGTGACAGCAAAAATGACCCACCAATGGAAGCAGCGGGCTTCACGGCTCAGGTGATTATCCTGAACCATCCAGGCCAAATCAGTGCTGGATATGCACCTGTGCTGGATTGTCACACGGCTCACATTGCTTGCAAGTTTGCTGAGCTGAAGGAGAAAATAGATCGTCGATCTGGAAAAAAGCTGGAAGATGGTTCCAAGTTCTTGAAATCTGGTGATGCTGCCATTGTTGATATGGTTCCTGGCAAGCCTATGTGTGTTGAGAGCTTCTCTATCCTCCTCTGGGCCTTTTTGCTGTTCGTGACATGAGACAGATGGTTGCTGTGGGTGTCATCAAAGCAGTGGACAAGAAGGCAGCTGGAGCTGGCAAGGTCACCAAGTCTGCCCAGAAAGCTCAGAAGGCTAAATGAATATTATCCCCAATACCTGCCACCCCAGTCTTAATCAGTGGTGGAAGAACGGTCTCAGAACTGTTTGTGTCAATTGGCTATTTAAGTTTAATAGTAAAAGACTGGTTAATGATAACAATGCATCATTAAACCTTCAGAAGGAAAGGAGAATGTTTTGTGGACCATGTTTTTTTTGTGTGTGTGTGTGACAGTTTTAAGTTATTAGTTTTTAAAATCAGTATTTTTTAATGGAAACAACTTGACCAAAAATTGGTCACAGAATTTTGAAGACCCATTAAAACAAAAGTTTAATGAGAAAAAAAAAAGAGAAGTTAATGGAATTCAGAGGCCTTTTTGCAATACATTAATTATAAGGAAGAAATCTAGTATTTTTATGCTCTTTATTTATACTATCCTTTCCTCTTCCTCTTCTACTAATTTCCGAGACATTCCCTTCACCCTTTTTCGATGGCTCATAGTTTATTCTTGCCAGATTCCTTGTCTTCTAACATGCTGCCTTCACATTCCTTAACTTTCTCAATTCCATCTTTTCCACTCTACTCCAACTACTGGCTAATGTTTCACAACTGGTACCTTATCATTCAAAACTCATAAAATTCCCCTCTGACTACAACCTCCTGTTCATGTCCTCCTATTTCCTCACTCCGCTGAATCTGCTTTTTGTCTACATTGTTATTTCTAGTGCCTCAATCCTGATCAGTATGAGGGAAACAGCATCACCAGCCAAAGGCAAAGGATCCTGATATTTAATGTCCTGTTTAGACCTGTCTTGACTAAATGCATCTGGATTCAGTTTTTAAAGATACTAAGCTCTTTAAAGTAAAAAATTTTAAAGACGTATTAATATAAGAAAAATGCAAGACAAATTTAAAAAATTGACAAATCTTGGTTTGTTGGATTTCATCCTCAAGTACGTCCTTTTCAGAAGGGCCATGCTGTTGTAGTCCCACAAGTTTTTCATGTTTCATTGCCTTTTTTTTCTGAAACTTCAGCTTTTATCATCTTAATTTGTTACAGATTGTACGTGTTTCTTAAATTCCATCTTTTCCTAGGTACTTCCTCCTAGAGTTCTCTTAATTCCAATTCCAATTGGGATTGAGTTCCAGTTGTCCAATTGTGATACATAGACTTAAATTCATTACTCTCCTGGGTTAGATTCACTATTTCTTTAATCCTTATTTTTCTTTTTGTTTTGCTTGTTCTTTGTGTGTGTGAGAGTTTATTCTCCCATTTTGTTAGAACACACCTTCTGGTAACTTACTAGAATAGGATATATGGGAAGTACACGTTCTGAGTTCCTTCATGCCCAAAAATGTCTTTCCTCTCCTTTTGCTTTCTAGTAACACTTTGGGTGGATATGGAATTGTAAACTAAAATTGATTTTCCTTCATTTATTTGAAGGTATTGTTCCATTGTTTTACAGCAATCTTTGTTGATGATGAAAAATCTGATGCTAGTTTGATTCTCATTCCTTTATAATTGAAGTTGCCACAAGACATGAAATAAAGTAGAGCATTTGAGGCAGGAAGACTCTGAACAGGCCCCGGAGTAGGCCCCAGGCTGGAGTAAGAGAAGGCAGTATTAAAAGACTAGTGAAATCCCCATTAGCTACTGAAGGCAGATGAATATTTTGTCTCAATTTCTATTTGGGACTTCTGGACATCATCTTTATAGGAGGACTCTGCATCAGCATGGGGTAGCTACAGCAAAAGAGAAATAGTGGTATGGCTTATTTAGGCAGATGGAGTAGAGATGTATCCCTTGGCTCCCATGTAGTGAGGAAAGATGCAGGTGTTTCCACATTAGATACATGTCAATAGCGACCCTCCCCGCCCCCCCCATAATGACAGCCCTGGGCAAATTTGTAATGACTTCTCAAAAAAAACTTACTGCAGGCCAAGTAAAAGTTGTTAATTACAAAGAACAGTTAAAAAATAAAACTGAAAGTGGCTGAATATAAGACCCAGTTTTGGAAAAAAAAGTTGCTAGGGCTAGAGAGGCAAAGATACAGAAGGGCCTAGAGGACATAAAACTGAAGTCAAAGGCTACCATTGTCAAGCTACGAGACTCATTTTGGCTACCTGTCAAGGTTTCAGAGGACCTCTAAATCTAGGTAATAACAGTATATAGGAACAAGAGCTACACTTAGGGACAGAGCTTGACTCTTTTTGATCAGACTTACTATACTAAAACTCTACATTATTGGGGGGGGGACTCATCAGACACTAAGAATTTGGGAACCCATCTAGTTGCTAATATTAAGCATTTATATTTTCAAAACTGTGTAAACATCACACATCCTTATCCTTCATAGGGAATAACTAAAGCTTCTGCCTCCAAAGGGTAAAAACAAAACTTGGGAGGCTTGAAGAGCCCTAGATCCTTACATAATTATTACTTCCTCCTGATTCGGATTTCGCTTATCTTGTTATCTGACCAAGAAGAGTGGGTTAGAGAATAGACGCTCCTCTCCCTTTTCTTTCTTTTTTTTTTTTTTTTGAAGAAGCTCCGTATGTAGGTCTTACTTCCATTTGGTCCTTTCTTGAACAATCCTTTATCACATAGTTCACCCTTTCAAATTACACACTTCTAACAAGAGAAAGTAAAAATAGCATAAGAACCTTGGCTTTCTTTGAATGTAGTGATCAGTCATGTAATTTTATTTTTATGCTAATGATTTTATATAATGCTGACATTGTAACTTTTACTTTTTTAGTGAAAACAACAATATAAATATTTTTAAAGATGAGAAATCACTTATATGCCCACTGTCCTACTAGGGCAACTGTTTTTAATTTTTGTATATTTCCTCCTGCCTATGTGGCACAAAACTATAGGGCTGAAAGACCCTTTGGAAATCAACTAGTCCAATTCCTTCATTTTCAGATGAGAAAACTAAGACTAACAGAGCTATGAGGTTAGCCCAGAATTATACCTTATATCACTTTCTTTAAAAGAAATTTTAATCCTAAATTAATAAAAAATAGTTAAGACATGAGTAACTCCCTAATTTATTTTCTCCACTGAGAAAGCAACTGCAAGGGGGAAATATCTCTATTATGCAATATAGTATTAGTCTTATCAAAAGCAACATCTGGAAAATGATAGCTGCAAAGTCTGGATTCTTTAATAAAAGCTCCCAGAAGTCCAGGAACTTCTAGAAAACAGATGTGATTTCAAAGCCTCTGGATTTAAGGATTTGTATTCAAAATTTACATAACGCTATGCATTTGGCTACTGCTGAGCCTGTCTGCAGATTGTGGATTCTGGAATGCATCCTCCTTGGTAAGATAGCAAATTATAACTCTTAAAAAAAGAGCACCTAATTGAGTCTTTCTCTGTGCTGTAATTCAAAGAATTGAAATAGCACTGAAAAGGGGAGTACTTAGTAGGGAACATGGATGGCTTTGCCCAAAACAACGTGTTAGAAAGAGTCTGGACTCACATTAGTGGGATTCTTACTGTGTCACAGCAGAAAAAGGCGCAACATGGGAATAGAAAACTCCAGTTCTGAGACTAGTCTGACTCTATCACTAACCAGGAATATAATCTGAGGCAAAACACTTAATTTTTCCAGTTTTGTTCCCACATGCATAAAATGAGGTGAGCCTAGCTGGTTTCAGAATTCTTTTCCAACTATAAGATTCTGATTCTTTCTCTCATGTATGTAAAAGCTAGCCTGTATTTCAGTCTTTGGGAAAACCCCAGGTGTTGAGAGCTGGCTTTATTAACAAAGTCCTAAGACTCCTTTCGTTCTCTTATCCTTTTGAGGTAAGCCCTGGGCAGAAACCTGACACTTTGAGTGCCCCCTTCCCTCCTTCATCTCCCGCCTCCATACCATCTATAACAAAACCCCATTGTCTCCTCATTTGTTTCATCACTCCTCTTCATCCACATGACCAGTACTGCAGTACCAGGCCTTCTTATCTGAGCCAGGAACAAGTCTCTGCTTCTCTCGTGTTCTTCTCAGTGTATAATTTGCTATTCTATTGAGCTCTCTGTTCTATCATTAAGATTTACATACCTACAGGAGTGATCCTTGATTTCTCTTTCTCTCACACTTCATATTCAATCTGTCAGCAAATCCTGTTGGCTCTGTCTCTAAGAGACGTCCAAAATATGAGCACTTCTCATCCTCTCTACTGCTGTTACCCTGGTCCAAGCCAGCAATAGCTTCTGACTGATCTTCCTACTTTCACCCTTGTTCTCTATCAATCTATTATCAACACAGCTTCCAAAACAATCTTATTACAACATTGTTAGATCACGTCACTTCCCTGCTCAAAGTGAAATTCTGTGCAATGACCCACAAGGCCCTTGATGCTCTAGCCATTGTTACCTAACTTATTTCCCACTATGCTTCTCCTCTGCTTCAGCTACATAGACTTTCTTCCTGTTCCTCCAATTTGCCAAGTAACTCCAATATCTCCTTCTCAAGAGCCTTCTCCAGGGATTCTGTTACACTGCCTAAAATCGCAGACCCTCTTTTTCTTGTTTTATTTTCACCTCCACAGTTGTTACTATGTAACACAGTATGTTTTACTTATTTTCCTTCTTTATTGTTTCTCTTCCCCATGAGAGTAGGGATTCTTGTCTGTTTTGTTTATTGCTATATTCAAAGCATCTAAAACAGTGCTAGCATAGTGGATGCTCAACAAGTATTTGTTGGTTATTGAATTAATTGTGAGAAACTCTGTACCAAGGCAACATAACAGCATACAAAGATGGAGACAGACACTAAACGTCTCATCGGTTTGTTCATGGCAAAACAAATTTGATCCTCTTCCTAATCTTATGTAGTAAAAAAAAAAAAAAAAAAAATCCTTGCCTTTTAATTGTTTTACATCTCTTTTAAGATTTTTTTGATCTCAGGGAAAGCATTCTCCATTATCAAAGCCTTAATCTGTTCAGTAGGGAATGGATCCTCTTATTTTCCAAATGTTATTGTGTACATTTGGCAGCTCCTCTAAGTCAAACAGAAGAAACTAAGCTCTGTTTTGAATTAAAAATTTCAGTTCTTGACCTTTAGTACTCAAAATCCTAAAAAATTCTAAGATTGTAATATTAAATTCCAAGTGGAAATACGTGGCTATTCAATGTAACAATGAGAGGGATGATGAGATATTATGCTAACATCAAATTTATCGAAGAGGTAGTATAAACTCCATTTTGCTTTTTCCCTCTGTTTTTCCTTTATCAGAGAGGCACACCCTGGCATACAGGAGATGATTGATTAACGATTTCTGGACAGATTAGTGTTTTCAAGAAAAAGAGGCATCTTGAATTTTTTGTCACCGCACTAGCCTGGGGATTGTGGTCTTTCTTTCTTTCTTTCTTTTTTTCTTTTTTTTTTTTTTTTTTTGTCTTTCAACTCTATTCGCATTCTGCGTTATCAGGGACCTGAATTTACCAGCCCAAGAAACTCCGGGAGGGACGTCCTCACACAAGTATGACGACGGGAACGCTTCTCCGGGGGGCGTCGCCCGCTCCCTCAAGGTCCCGGGGAAACATCTGTGGGTAGAAGGGGCTCCACTGCAAGAGCGCGCGACGGCCTCCCGCGCTCAGTCTGGCAGATTTGGTTCTTGTCTCTCGACCGCAAGACCCGCTTCTCCTCCGAGGAGACAGAGGGGCCGGCCCGTTAGCTGACAGCGCCGCCCGGCGTCCCGCAGCCCGAGCCGCGCCCCGGAGCTGGGGTGGGGGAGGGGCGGCGGCGGCGCTCGCGCTGCGTCGAGTTTCCCAGAATTCCCAGCGGCCGCGGGGAAAGTTTACGGGACGTAGGCGGCGGCGGCGGTAGCGGTTACTAGGCGGCCCTCCGCGGACCATGGCCCTGGCCGGGCGTTTCTGGCCTCTGCTCACGGAGTTCTCGGGCAGCATCGCGGAGCGAGCAGATTTCCAGGAAGGAACTGACAAGTGACTGAGTTGTAGCCGGCGCGCTTAGCGCCCCGAACATGCGGCAGTCCCTGCGGGCGACCCCGGGCTGCGGAGAGGCAGAGGCGGCGGCGGCGGCGGCGGCGGCTCGGGAGGGGAGGAGGCGGCGGCGCCGGCGGAGGTGGCGGCGGGGCCGGCCGGCGCCCTTCGCGGAGCCCTAAGGAGGCTGCTTGACGCGGCCTGGGGCCTCGTCGACAAGGATGCTGTCCCGAAAGAAAACCAAAAACGAAGTGTCCAAGCCCGCTGAGGTGCAGGGGAAGTACGTGAAGAAAGAGACGTCGCCTCTGCTGCGGAGTGAGTGTCGGGCGGGGCGCACCCACACCTGGCCCCAGCGGCAGCCGGGAGCCTGGCGGGCGCCCGACGCGGCTCCCTGCGGCTTCTCTTTCCTGTTGGTCTCTGTGAAATACTGTTTTTAAAAACTGTATTGTGCCTGAAGTGGTGGTCATTGTTTGAAAGCCGATAAAGTGTAAGAAGCTTAGATTAGTCCTTCCCCCGTGGGCCTCCCTAAAAATAACAAACTTTCCTGTTCCCCCCCAGGGCAGAGTGTTGTTTCGTTTTACTAGAAGAGGTTCTTTGGGAACACTTAAATTGCTGATTCCCTGATGCTACAGGGGTGAAAGTGATTAGACTGGGGCACACTTTTTCCTCTTCTAGATACCTCGAGATATGCCTTGTGTTTGCAAACATTTCGGGTGTCACTCGTGGTGCAGGAAGTTGTGCGAACTCGGGCAGAATTCCTTAGCCCTTTTGCGTGCTGTAGACGTGAGGAGGTGACAGTTGATCGTCACTGTTGTAGCCGCTATCCAAAGCCTCATCAGTCTTAGAGAAGCCAAAATCATGTGTGTTTGGGTATTTAAGTGAGAATTGCTTCAAATACCACCTTCCCTCCCCGAGTCCAAAAAAAAAAGGCGAAGTACGCAAAAATTTCTATCGTACTTTAGGAGAAATTGCCAAAAAGTTTTTTTTTTTTAACTTTAATAGTTTGTGTTTCTCTCTGCCTCCCCGCCACACTTTTCAATTTAAGCATTTGACTCTGTTTTTTCAGCTGTATCTTTTGAATTTTAAATTCTTGCTTTTGTGTTCAAAACATTTGTGAGGTAAGGAACTAATATTTTCATGTTCATACTGCATAGTGGGCACTTTGTGTAAGTGTCCTTCTTCTCCTACAAATCTTGTGACTTAAGCATTACCTCATTCTGTAATTGGGAAAGCTGTTCATAGAGGTTCCTAGTATTTACCCAGGATCACACAGAAAGGTGTGGAGAGCATGTTTTTTAAATAATAACTACATCATTAGCCTTAGATATTTATCCTTGCATTTGCAGTGCTTTCTTATAGAACAACAAAATAGATCAATGGGTACATCAGTAACCAGAAAAGTGATTTTTATTTATTTATATTTTTAAAGTTCATTTGTTTAAGTTATCTCGACACCCAGCATTGGGGCTCTAACTCACAACCCTGAGATCAAAAGCAGCTCATTCTTCCCACTGAGCCAGCTTGGCACCCCTGAAAACTGATTTCTTTTTTTTTAAGATTTATTTTTTTATTTGAGAGAGAGAGAGAGAGAGAGAGAACCTGAAGGGGGGAGGGGCCACGGGAGAGGGGAAGAGAGTGCAGCAGACTCTGCTGAGCTGGGACAGGGGACTTGATCTCACCACCCTGAGATCACGACCTGAGGCTGAACTCAAGAGTCAGAGGTTTAACTGACTGAGCCACCCAGGCACCCCATGTTAGCTATACTTTAAAGCAAGTTTATTTGGATATTAACTTCTGTCTAGAGTTAGCTTCTGAAGCTTATTAATATCAGTGCTGTCTAATATTGTTTACTTAATAAATGAATAAGTTTCCAAATCTAATTTTTTTCATGTTATAAAGTTATTTGCTTTGTAACCTGGCATGTCTAAGCCACTTAAGTTCTGTATTCAGAAGTACTATATCCTGAAGGCAATTGTTCTACTGTTATCTTCTCTTTTGAATTATAATTATGTGTTCTTAAGGGAGCCATAGTTTCGGGCTTGGCATTTAAAAAAAAAAATCTATTTATTTATTTATTTGACAGAGAGAGAGAACATAAGCAGGAGGAGGGGCAGAAGCAGACCTCCCCCTGAGCAGGGAGCCTGATGTAGTGCTGGATCCCAGGACCCTGGGATCATGACCTGAGCTGAAGGCAGACACTTAACCAACTGAGCCACCCAGGCGCCCCAGGCTTGGCATTTTTGAACTGATTGAACATTTGTATGCCTCTTTGAAATGAGATCTATTTATTTTTTAATTTTCATAGCTAAATTTTTTACTTTCCAACTTTTGATTACTGTACTAGTATTACGTAATTCTGAGAGGAAACCAGATTATTTTAAAGTCTTTTTAAAGGAATCCACTTTTACATGTTTGGGAATAGCATTATGTTCTGTTTTTTATTTTTGAAATTGTGTTTGCTTGTAAAAGGATTTTTGGGTATTTTGAAAATGAAGTGAAATCAGCAAAACAATAATCTTAAATTATGTTGGTAACTGTATCTATTTGTTAGATTCCTTCTTATTTTTGCACATTTATTCATGAGTATTTCATTAACCATAATTAAGCTTACTGACATTTCATCATGTTATGTATGGTGGTATGCAGAATACGTTTGATTGTGACTAAGTGTACACATACCACATTCATACAAATTATAAATTCATTTGAGTGGGAAAATACTAATTAAATTAGCCTTAATTTTAAAATACCCAAGGACTATCTTAAATCAGAATTTTAAATTGTGTTTGCTTAAGTTCATTGAAATTTTGCATTTGGGGGTAATAGATGTAAATGAACAAATTTTGAAAAGTGTAATTATCACTTACTGAAGTGGTCATTTTACTCTTTGTTTTATTTTATTGTAGATCTCATGCCTTCATTTATTCGGCATGGTCCCACAATTCCAAGACGAACTGATATCTGTCTGCCAGACTCAAGTCCTAATGCCTTTTCAGCTTCTGGTGATGGAATAGTTTCAAGAAACCAGAGTTTCCTTAGAACTCCAATTCAAAGAACACCTCATGAAATAATGAGAAGAGAAAGCAACAGATTATCTGCACCTTCTTATCTCGCCCGGAGTCTAGCAGATGTCCCTAGAGAGTATGGCTCTTCTCAGTCATTTTTAACAGAAGTTAATTTTGCTGTTGAAAATGGAGACTCTGGTTCCCGATATTATTATTCAGATAATTATTTTGATGGTCAGAGAAGGCGCCCACTTGGAGATCGTTCACATGAAGACTATAGATATTATGAATACAACCACGATCTCTTCCAAAGAATGCCACAGAATCAGGGGAGACATGCTTCAGGTAACTTAAGATTACAAATCCTACATTAGTTTAGATTTATTAACAATTAAAAAGATGCTCTTTTCTGGATTTTCTTGGGAACCCAATAGACACTCCGAGAAAAATACTTTTCCATTTTGCCGGTTTTCTTAAGCCAGCTTGCAAATAATTAGTAATCTATACTGAGTGAAAGAATTTTGTGCCCATTTATTTTATTAACTCATTGTATAAAAATTTAGTACTTACCTGAAGGCTATCTAGACTATTAACACTATGAACCTTGAAAACCTAGAGAATTTAATGTCTACAGTTGGATTGAATCTAGGTTTAGGTTTGATAGAATGGGAAGGTTAGAGTTTCAAAGAACCTGGACTTAAACCTAAGAAAGGAAAGGTGGATAGGAAGAATTGGGCGCGGTAAAGGATACCGTGGGCAACTGCATCATTCCTCAGCTACAGCCTGCACTGTTTCTCCTAGCAAAACTGTTTTCCTAGGCCAGTAATTATTTCCCAGGTTGGTCACAAAGACTTACTGTCAAATGGTTAATTGTGTGTTGTCTGTCCTTTTGTTGTTCTTTTAGGAATAAAAATACTAGCCATATAATTTTTTAAAATCTGTTTTCCATATTTGCTAACTTGGGAATACTTGTACAAGGAACAGAAGAGATAGGAAAAATGCACAGTTCTACTTTATTCCCAGAGTACTGGATTACACTAGGTAAACCGAAGCAAGCTGAAAATTAAACTTTTTTATCTAATTGTTTTTTTCCTGGTAAGTTGCAGGCTTTAAATCTTGGCAGGATAAAAATAAATCCATGAGACATTTACTTTTTAACCTATGAAACTTCAAACAAAGTAACTTAAAAACAGTTTGGCTCAGTCTGTTAAAGTGTCTGACTCTTGATTTGGGCTCAGGTCATGATCTCAGGGTCATGAGATCGAGCCTGGCATCGGGCTCCATGCTGGGTGTGGAACCTGTTTAAGATTCTCTCTCTCTCTCTCCCTCCCCCCCCCCCTCTCTATCTCTCAAAACAACAACAACAAACAAACAGTTTGGAGCAGGAATGTAGAAAACATTCATTTAGTATTTTGGGGGGTAAGGGGTAGAGGAAGAGGGAGAGAGAGAATCTTATGTGGGCTCCATGCCCATTGTGTCCCGATGTAGGGCTTGATCTTACAACCCTGAGATCATGACCTGAGCTGAAATCCAGAGCCAGATGCTTAACTGACTGAGCCACTCAGGTGCCCTTATTCATTTAGTATTAATCATTTATGTGTCTAGCATTTTCTCTGACCTTGGTTTCTGCTCTCTGGTATCTTATTTGGGGAACAAAACCAATATATGCACAGTAATCACAGAACAGTTGTTATACTTTGTGGTACTGACAGTAAGTGCAATAGGGAGTTGGAAGAGAGATCAGGGTAGGCTGGAACACTTAAAGAATGATACATGGAAGAAGTAGAACTTGAACTGTGCTTTGAGCTTGGACTTCAGAATAATGGGGCAGAGGAAAGGCATTTTAGATGAAAAATTTGGAATAGCCCTTGCTGAAAACAGAGTGAACATGTAAATCCAAGGAACTCTGTAGTTCTACTAATTTGAAGAAAGAAGATGTGAGGTAGAAAGGAGATTTGTGGTCCAACAATAAGCTGAAGGGTTTAAATTTGAATCAAACAGTTTAACAACAAAAAATAAATTTGAATCAAACAGAAGCCATTGCAGATTTCAAAGACAAGTCATTTTTATGAAAGCAGTGTTTAAAGATTACTAGTTGTACTCAGGATAGATTGCTAGAGAAAAGATGACTGCAGGTACCGGTGGTATTGGAGAGGAAGGGCAAGTCTGTGATGCTTTTAAGGGAAAAATGAGACTTAATTATGGGTTTAGGAGAAGTAAATCACTGGAGTTTTGAAAACTGAGGAATAATGGAGAATAGTTGGTAAAAACTTATTTTGTGAAAGCTGACATTGGAATCTCATTGGGACATCTGAGAGGAGAGGTTTTCTAGGCATATAGAAATGAGCATGGATGAGCGTCTTTTTGTTTTTAAGATTTTTTTTTTTTAAGTAATCTCCCCCCAGCGTGGGGCTGGAACTCACAATGCTGGGATTAAGAGTCTCATGCTCCGCCGACTGAGCCAGCCAGGCACCCCAGTGCCTTTTTGTTTTAAAGAATGTATAGGTTAAAGGATTAGACAGTTGCATACTTTGGTGTTTATTTTGGCTGTTTCTAATATCATAAGTTTTAAACCTCAGAAATGATTTGTTCCCAACCAAAATAGTAAGTTTTAAAAAATAAACTCATTTTTTAGAGTAATCGCTGCTTACTGTAGAAAATTTGCAAAAGGCAGAAAAGTTAAGGGAAAGTGACCATCAGGCCAGAGATTCGTTGTATTTCAGTTATTTCCTTCATCTTTTCTTATGGTATTCTTTTTTTTTTTTAACGTTGTGATTATACTCTGTACAGTTTTATATCCCTGCTTTTTACTTGAAAGAATTTCTTAATGTTACATACTATTTAGGGATAGTTTCACTGACTTCATAATCTTTCATTTGGTGAATGTTTGGAGGTTATTATTTTAAATGTTAATGAGGACCTGACTTAGGCTGCAAACATTTAGAAAGGGGAGAAGTGGGACACATCTGCATTGATGGGACTTGGCCACAAATGGGATATGAGAGATAAGGAAAAGAGAAGATTCAGATAGGATTAGCATAGGTGGTTGACTAAGTGAATGAATCCAGAGATTTCAAGTCTGGAGTCTAAAGACAGTTTTGGTGGCTGAGAGGTAGCAGGAATAAAAGCTTAAAACAGTTTGTTTACCATAAATATGGATTGTTCTTCACACTTACTTTTATCATGTGTATTTATATTGCGAACATCACTGAGAACTCATAACACTTTTCTGCCTAAATGAAAGTATGAAGAATTAATAATGCCATGTTAAAATATTGTTTTAAAATTCTGATTCACAGAGTGTCGTTGAGGAAATACTGCAAGAACTAAATTTCTACTGATCCTCCCAAGTGCCAGTCTGACATAGTTTTTATCAGTTTAATGACAGATTTCAAAATAACTTTCCAATCATGAACTAGGGATAAATAAAATACAAGTTAATTGGATACTTTTTCAAACTAAGGAGTCATTTTTAAAAAAGATTTGCATTTATTAGAGTGATAATGTGCTTGAGAAATTTCACTTAATAGCATTAATTTATATCAGGGCAATAAGATTAAATGTTTTACCTTTTAGAGAAAAACAGTTCTCTTTTGAAGGAGTCTGTTAAGTGTCAGGGAAAGATTAATAACCAATTACTAACCAAGCAGAAAAGCCTAACAGCTGTCTTTTCCAGAAGGAAAAAATCTGAATATGAAACAATAGCTGGAAGTTTCTTGAATTCATCTTGAAAAGACTTGAAACCATGTTTTCAAGATTAATGCTGAAGAGAATTCAAGGAATTAGAGTGAATGGAAAGGAGAAAGTAAGTTTGTGGGAGGGTAAAGATGTGCTATAGACAGATTTATTTTCACAACCTTTAAATTTTGATTGTTGTTACTAAGGTAGTAAACATTAGGAAGATAAGAAAATAGTTTGGTAATGACTTAATGCAAGTAGTGTATCCTGCCAGTTACTTAGACCTTCAGGAAATACCTTATCTTAAGGGTTAACTTTTTTATTTTATTTGGCAGAAGCCAAAAACAGGTTGTATAATATCGCAGGGGGTTTCAGGGTTTACCAAGTTCTAGGTTTAGCAGTGAAATCTGACCTTTAACATTTTGGCCAGTGTACTGGGCAGGCACCTACTCTATGTGCGAAAGGAAGGAATTTAGCTGTTAACAGGAAGTCTTCAGTTAGAGTACTAAAGGCAGAATGAATTCCTTTTTTTTTTTCATTTAAATAATTTGGTTCTATACAGTTTTAAGTAACAGACTTTTAAAACTTTTATTTTTAAAGATGACTAAAGAAATCAGGTTACCAAAATCAAACTGAAAAGTGTCAGCCTTTACAAAAAAACACCGAAATAATGTTTACTCCCAAGAAATGCATAAATATTTAGTGAACCCAGAATCATCTTTGAGAAGGGGTTAATAAATTTTAGGGACACAACTTTATTTGTAATTATTTTGCAGAGGAGGAGAAAAGGTAGATCTCTTTATCAACATCTTAATTGTAACGTGGGCTATGGCATTTAGCATTTATTACCCTGAAGCTTGTGGACCTTCATTAGAGTTCCAGATTCCATTTTCTCTGTAGCCACTACAAAATTAGTAAACCAGAATTTTCAAGCTTTGTAAGGGCAGGTTTCACAGATATCTGCTGGTTTGTATGAGATTAAATTCTTTGGTGACATATCTAGTAAAGTCTTGGTGGAGAGACAAAATAATACTTTTATCCTAGTGTTTGGGTAATAATGTATTGTTTATGAATGTATTACTTTATATACGTGGAAGGTGTTTGCACTTAATCCCTACAAATTGAAGTTATTCTGAGGATTATGAATGCCATTCATTCTTTTCTGGGACTAATTGAAATAATAGAAAACTTAATATTTTTTCCTTGTATCTCAGAAACAAGTTCTTATTTTTCCACTGGTTCAATTCAAAATTGGTAGCTTGTTTTTTCTTTTATTATGAGCAGTCATACTTTTCTTTGAAGAATTACAGTTGATCTTTTGTTTGTTGATTACTTTGTTAGTAATAAATTTGTCATTTGTATACCATTCTGTGGCTTTGGAAATAACTTACTTGAACCTTTGTTTTCTCATCTGTAAATTGGTAGTGATTCTATTACCTATAGAGCTATTTTGAATATGAAATAATTTGGAAAAGGGTCAGGGACAGAGGAGACACTCATAATTGTTAGTATTCATGCCTTTTATAAGAGTGTTTTGTGCTCTTCTATGCTTTTTCCAGATTTGACATGTTTGGCTATTGAAGTTTCAACTTTCTAGCTGAACTTAGAGCAGAGGTCTCATGTGTTAGAGCTTAATATAGCTTTTTTTCCCCCCTGTCTTCTGGACCTATTTTATTACTAGGAATGTTTTGTTTTAAATCTGATTTTTAGTCTTTTTGTATTGTACATTCTTCTCTCAATAGGTTTTATAAAATTATCCCAAATAGTTTGAAAAAAATTAGTGCACATGGCACTTTCAGAAAATACAGGTGGAGTGTATCATGAAAAGGTTAGGAACCATGGTTTTAGATGGCATTGGTAAAGCTGATGAGCCTGTTTGGAACTTTGAGGACATCTTGGCTCCCTTATCAAATTGTTGAGGTTTAATTAAAAAAAAATAAGAATTTTTACAGAGGGGTCTGTGTGTTTCCTCTAAATATGAATTTCACGTTTTATCATAGTTTAAATCTGGTATTTGGTACCTAATATTGTTTAAATGTAGAGGTGTATGTGCTTCTAGATTTAGGCAAGTTCAGTATATGGAAATTTGGATTTTCTAAGCAGATGAATAAAATTGTCACAATTTTAAGCTCGAAGCTTGTACAGTTTTTATTACTTTATTATTTTTTACTGTAAGAGTTTTTGTTTTTAAAAATGTTTGTATTTAGAAATCTGTTTATATATTTCCAGGGGGACCTCTGTTGGGCCAAAAAGTTTTCGTTCTTATGAATAACTCAATATGAGTACAAAGAATTGACTCTAATTTTTTTTAAATTGCTATCCTTGGTTATGGCCAGTAGTACAACATTTTTAATGATGGAAGTATGAGAAAATATAAAGCCATTCCATGCTTTAAAATGTGATTTTAAAGTCATTTGCTATGTGCATGTCTTTAGTACATTGGCTTATTTATTTTTTGTTTAAACATTTTTTCTTTAAGTACAGAAACTGCTTAAGCTACACTTATTAAATAAACCTTCAGGTTGCAGTTTGATAGAAACCAAGGTCCATTTCACCAAAAGGCTTGTTAGCTTTGTTTTGTTCTGTAGTTCCCATATGTTTTAGGAAATATATGCTTTTCTTCTCAAAGGATACTGTGACTGTGTTTATTTTCTTTCTTGCGTTTCTCTTTTTGCCAAAATAGTTCATAGATGCTGTTGTATACATTCTGCTGCATCAGTTCCAGAGACACATAATGACTAATTTCTCTTTTTGATCCTAAAATTGATGATGGGATCAGATGTCAGCACAGTTCATTCATCACGAAGTTCTCCATCGGCCTTTTCCCTGTTGATTTGACAGCCATTAATGATCATTGGGTAGATCCAGTATTTCATTAGGTTTTGCAAATGGCGATACCCTAATTCTGTCATTTCTTCTTGCTTAGTTGGAATTCTGTAATAAAGAACTATCTCATCAATTATTTGGTTGCTATTCATATAAGAAAGGATAAATACTAAATCTTTCCCTTTATTTAATAGTTTTTAGAATAATGAATTGGCACCCTAGCTGCCTCC
This sequence comes from Callorhinus ursinus, assembly GCF_003265705.2. Lineage (NCBI taxonomy): Eukaryota > Metazoa > Chordata > Mammalia > Carnivora > Otariidae > Callorhinus > Callorhinus ursinus. The sequence continues at coordinate 25,704,265 of NW_027397070.1, read as the reverse complement.
AAAGGTAAACAGTGAGTTTTTATTTTTAGTATCTGTGAACTCAAAATTTTTTTATTAACTCCAAGTTTTATTTGGATTTCGCCAGTTTTTTCATTAATACCAGTTTTCTGTTCCAGGATCCAGTCAGTACCACATTGAATGCAGTTGCCTTTTTCTCCTTAGTGTCCTTTGTCTGTGACAGTTGCCTAGTCTTTTCTTGTTTTTCATGACCCTGATAGTTTTGAGGAATACTTGCTAGATATTTTGTGAACTGACCTTCAATTTAGATTTTGTCTCATGTCTTTCTCATGATTAGATAGGGCTTTTGGTTTTTGGAAGGAATAAGCACAGAGGTGAAGTATCCTCATCATGTGAAATATAGGGAGATACTTGTATATGTATATGACATTACTGGTGATATTAACAATCATACTTGGTTAAGATTTGCCAGGTTTCTCCATTGTAATGAACACTGCATGTTTGTTCTTCCAGTTTTTGTCTTCATCTTTATTTCTTTCCTGAGCACAGCTTTTATCTCTGTTGCCTTACCATCTTTTGGATTCTTGCTTTTCTTTGTGGTCTTCTTTTAGAGAATTCATTGCTTCCTTTTTTCTCTTTTAATGGAGAATTTAGTTGCATTTTTTTTCTGCTTTGGGACAATTTTCTGAATGTTCTTTTTAATAAATTTGTACCTTTTTTTTCAAAACTAATTTTTCTTATAGATTGATGTTGTGCTATTCTTATTATACATATTAAGCAAATTGAGTTTTCCTTTGCCAGTTATTTGAAATCACTTCCTATATTGCTGGAGAGGGTGGAGGATTGTGGAGGGACAAGGAGAAATTACCAAGGTAGTGTTTTGGGCTAACTAGTTTTTCACAGTGCTCTGTTCTTATTTCGACTTCTTTACTGTTCTTGCTCTGTCTGACATGCTTTTGGCAGTTCTCACATGTATATTGAATTAATAGAAGTTTTTATCAAGATAATTGTACATCAACAAGGAAAAACTCATGCAGAGCTCAATCTGTGTCATTAATCTATGGAAATAAACTAAATAAATCTTGGGGTGATTTTGTTATACACAATTACTGTTCTTATGTGAGAATAAAACGATGCAGCCAGGGTATTCTTCCCCCCACCCCAAATAACAAACAGTAAACTTAAGGTTTTTTTTTAAGGTACAGAGTTCTGTGAATTTTGATATAAATAGATAGATCGATCTACGTAATGCCAACACAATCAGTTTATAGAACATTTCAGTCACCCCTAATAATTACCTCATTGCTGTCCCTTTGTGTAGTGTTCTTTGGTCTGTGACAGTTGCTTGGTCTTTTCACCCCATCCCTAATTCCTGGCAACCACAATTTTCTGTCCTAGTAGTTTTGCCTTTGCAATAATTTCATATGAATGGAATCATATAATTTATAGACATTTGAGGCTGTCTCCTTTCACTCTGTGTAATGCCTCTGAGATTTATCCATGTTGTTGCATGTATCAATAATTAGTTCCTTTTTATGGTAGATTCCACTGTGTGTCTGCTGGTTTACTCATTCTCTTGAAGGACATGTGGGTTGTTTCCATTTTCAACACCATAAACATCCCCATACAGGTTTTTGTGTGAAGAATCATTTTCATTTGTCTAGGTTAAATATTTGGGAATAGAATTGCTGCATCATATGGAAAACATATTTAACTTGATAACACCTTGCTGAAGTGTTTTCCAGAGTGGCTGAAGTATTTTGCATTTCCACCAGCAGTGTATGAGAGTTTCAGTTGCTTCACATCCTCATTACAACTTATGTTGTCAGATTTTTTTTTTCTTTTTTTTGGCCATTCTCAAAGATGTGTATTGTCCTCTCATTGTGGTTTTAATTTGTAGGGTTTTTTTTAAATTAGCAATGTCCCTGATGGTTAATATGATTTGAGCATTTTTTATCTGCTCATTTACCATCTATATATCTTCTTTGAAGTGCCTGTTCAAATCTTTTGCCCATTTAAAATATTTTCCTAGTGTTTTGAGAGTTCTTTATGAATTCTAGATTAAAGTCCTTTGTCTAATTTGTGACTTGTAAATATTTTTCCCAGTCTGTAGCTTGATTTTCTTTCTATTAACAATGTCTTTCATAAAGCAAACTTTTTAAATTATGATAAAGTCCAATTTACCAATATTTTTATTTCATGGATTGCACTTTCAGCATCATGATTAAGAACTCTATCTAATGAAAGGTCATGAAAATTTATCCTCTTTCTTTTAAAAGATTTATAGTTTTTATGTTTACATTTAGATATATGATCCGTCTTTTTTTTTTTAAAGATTGTATTTATTTAATTGATAGACAGTGTTCGAGGGAACAGAAGCAGAGGGAGAGGGAGAAGCAGGCTTCCGGCCGAGCAGAGACCCTGATGCAGGGCTTGATCCCAGGATCTGGGGATCATGACCTGAGCCGAAGGCAGTCACTTTAACCAACTGAGCCACCCAGGGGCCCCTCGATATATGATCTGTCTTAAGTTCATTTTTGTAAAAGGTATAGATTGTGATTAATTTTCTTGCATATGGACTCCAGTTGTTCCAACACCATTTGTTGAGAACTACCCTTTCTCAATCAAACTGCCTTTTTACCTTTGTTAAAAATCAATTGATTGTGTATGTGTAGGTATATTTTGGATTCTTTGTTCCATTGATCTGTCTGTCCTTTTGCCAATACCATACTGTCTTGATTACAGTAAGTCTTAAAAATCACATAGTATGAGGGGCACCTGGCTGGCTCAGTTGGTAGACCATGTGACTCTTGATAGTGGGGTCATGAGTTCATGCCCCACGTTTGGCATAGAGATTACTTAAGAAAAAAATCAGGTAGCATGAATCCTCCAACTTTATTCTTATTTTTAAAAATGTTTTTGGCTTCTCTAGTTCTTTTGCCTTTCCATATACATTTTAGAGCCTGTTTCTGTCTGTATCTACAAAACTCCTGCTGGAATTTTGATTGGAATTATCTTAAACTTAAAGGTCATTTCAGGAAGAATTGTCATCTTAACTATGTTGAGTCTTCCAATCCATTAACATGGTAGGTTGTCTTTCAGTTCTTTCATCACTGTTTTGTAGTTTTCAGTGTACAGATTCTGCACATAATTTGTTGTCTGTATTTTGTTTTACTTGTATGTAAGTATTTGATTTTTTGGAGCTATAATAAGTGGTATAATTTGTTTCCAGTTGTTGTTAATAAACATACTTAATTGATTTTTGTATGTTGACCTTATATGTTGCTACTTTGATAAATTTATTTAATGGTTCTAGGGCACAGCTAGATTATATTTAAGAAATTATAAACTGGACACAGTTTTACAAGTTTATTTTTGCTGTTTTAGGTGAAATGTCAAATCTTAAATCTTAAATGTGAAATTTTATTTTCTTCACTTTTCTTTAAGCAGTGTACATATTTAGTAGCTTTGCTAATAGTTAAATGTTTGTATAGCCTGGTGATAGACGCATCAACCAAAACTAATTTCAAAGAGGGAGTCTTGTTCCTTCTTTTTGTAATTAAATTTTAGTAATACTGGCTAGTTTTATGAAAATTCTTATTTATAATTATAAAATCATGAATTTTAACAGAAGAGTATAATTAGGATAGTTAATTTTGTGACTGTTTCTCCGGATGTCATATTTTTTAGCTTTGAATAATTGTTCTATTCCTTCTTTTTCTCTCTTCCTCATAAGGTATTGGGAGAGTTGCTGCTACATCTTTAGGAAATTTAACTAACCATGGTTCTGAAGATTTACCTCTTCCTCCTGGCTGGTCTGTGGACTGGACAATGAGAGGGAGAAAATACTATATAGATCACAACACAAATACAACTCATTGGAGCCATCCTCTTGAGCGAGAAGGACTTCCTCCAGGATGGGAGCGAGTTGAGTCATCAGAATTTGGAACCTACTATGTAGATCACACAAATAAGAAAGCTCAATATAGGCATCCCTGTGCTCCTAGGTATAGTATCAATTTTATTTTCAACTTTTAGTTTTGAGATTGTCTAATGTTAGATTTTGAGCTCACATTTTCATCAAAGAGAAGGGCATCCTAAAGTTTGATATTTGAAAGCTTATGACATTTTTCTTTGGATTTATATTTAGTAGTGATTTTAATAATTAAAAAAAACTTTGGGGCACCTGGGGGGCTCAGTCATTAAGCATCTGCCTTCGGCTCAGGTCATGATCCCAGGGTCCTGGGATCGAGTCACACATCGGGCTCCCTGCTCAGAGGGAAGCCTGCTTCTCCCACTCCCCCTGCTTGCGTTCTCTCTCTCTGTCGAAAAATAAAAATAAAATCTTAAAAAAAAATTAAAAGATCTTTGTAAAACAACCTCAAAAAACATAATCAGTATTCGTATGATCAGATTCTGCTTTAATATACCAAAATGTTTTTATTGTAGATACCCAGAAATTGAAATAATTAAAACATCTCTCTTTCCATTTAAAATTCTATAAATAATACAGACCTCCCTCCTAATGTGTCAAAATATACTTCTGAATGATAGCATCTTGCTGTTTTATTCAGTTTCTGGCTGTGTTCTGTTTCTTACTGTGAAAGAGAAAATTGGAACTGTACAAAACATCCCAGATCTGTTTAATAAATGTAGCCAGTGATCCTTTGGGCTTATCAGTAGGTCTGATGTGACCAAACTTTTAGCCCTGTGAATATTGTAGCCAGTTGTCATATGTAGCTATTGAGCACTTGAAAGGTGATTAATCCAAATTGTGGTGTGCTGTATGTAAATGTAAAATTCACACACACTAGATTTCAAAGTACATTTAAAAAAAACTAGTACTAGCTTAGTCATGAAATAGCAAATAAATTCCTGTTAACTACCTCTGAGCCATAAAATTTAAAATGGGTAGAGTATCATCAGCATGTTGATAGGTGTTCTTAGTATCATCTAGCATAATACAATCTTTGGTTATAGCAGACTTTTTTGCATTTTTTAGAACCATTAAAATTGTTGTGAAAATACACTTTAATATTATCCCCTAGAAAACTAAGCTTTATCATTATTGTATCATTTGACATATTTGGATTTATTCAGTTTGGAAAAGTTTCTTTTCCCAGCGATTCCATTTAGTGGCACTCAGTGTTTATTGAACAACTGAAATTGTCATCACTTCAAAAGAACCAAACCAACTGCTCTGCCTGTGTTGGGCTCTGGTCCCTTTGCCTACTCTCTAAACCATTTCAGGCAAGCTCCCTAGTCTCCATTTTCAGGCCCCCTCCTACCTGATTATGATTCCCACCAAGGGCAGGGATGAGTGGAACTCATCACACAGACAGGCACATAGTGGGAATGCAGCCAGATGTTTGTTGACTAAGAATGATGGAAAATGCAAAAAGGAAAAAAAGAACCAAACATGATTACAGATTACTGTCACCAGGTGGCAGAAGACTGTGGTCCACACAACCAGATTTGAGAGTATATTGAGCTGACTTTTCTGTTTATCATCAGTAACCTTACATTATTATAGAATTGTTATAGTTTACAAGGCATTTTCACAATTTGCTTCTCTTAGCAGCTCTGTTAGCTGACATTAAACCAGAGAGAATAAACACCTTTCTTAAGCTCGCATAGATAGTATTAATAACTATTTTTGATTGTCTCTATTATGCTAATCCGAACACTTGACTTACTAGCTCATTTATTTACTGTTGAGAACAATCATCTTTGGTATGAATTTATTCCAGTTTTACAAATAAGAAGGCTGAAGCTTAGAGAAATAAAGCAGTTTTGCCCACATTCATATAACTTGTGAGGTGGCCAAACTAAGGTTAACTCTCAGGCATATGAGACTTCAAAGCCTCAGTTCTTTCCCACCCCCCAATTGTGCTATCAAAGAATATTTCACTTTGTACCTACTTCGTACCTTCTTATGAAAGAGATAAATATAAAATTGCAGTGCCACTTGGACATTGATCTTTAAATTGTTAATCACAGTCTAACAATTATCTTAAACCTAGTTTAGTATTGCAGTGACCTTTTCTGATATACACATAAATATTGATGTGTGGAGCAGGCTCTTCCAGTTTTGTCTCCTATTCTGGAATAGATCACTTTGGCCTCCCAAATTTCAGTCTTTAGGCTTCAAGTGGTTCAGTGCTTTTTCCTTAGCATTTTCCCATATAACAACTGCCTCTCCACCTAGCTGTTCTCTCTATCCCACCAGTTAGGCCATTAGAACTAATTAAAAGCATGGTCTGTTTTTTCTTTTTGTTTTAAGTCTCTGTGATTTAAAATAGGTTCTAATCAACTCTAACTCCCATATGTTCTCATAATTTGGTAAAAGCAGAATGGTTATTATGGATAATTCAAGCGCAGTTCTCATTCCCTCTGTACTGCATATTCCACATCCTCTTTTCAGCCTAACGGTGGAAGAAAGTATCCATTCTCATTCTGAGAGAAACTATCAGCCTTTCCAATATAAATTTACAGCTAATTACTAGTTATTACTGAAAATTACTACTTTTAGTTTTAAGCCTTGGTATAAAGGTTATAATTTAGCTCCAAATTTTTTATAGCTTCCTTTCAAGTTCCTTGAAAAGAATAAATACCAGACAGAAGAAATCTCTTAAAAATATGTAAAGATTTTGGGTACCTGTGTGGCTCAATTGGTTAAGTGTCTGACTTCAGCTCAGGTCATGATCCCGGGTCCTGGGATTGAACCCCACTTTGGGCTCCTTGCTCAGCGGGGAGTCTGCTTCTCCTTCTCCCTCTGCCCCTCCTCCCACTTGTTCTCTCTCTCTCTCTCAAATAAATAAAATCCTTAAAAAATTATATGTAAAGATTTAGCTTAGGTTTATATCCATCACTAATGACCTACTAATTTCCAAGAGAAGGTGGATTTTACTTTACCTTATGGTGTGGTAAGGAAAAAAAAAAAAGACTTCTGTTTTTTTAGGTGGTAGAAGGAATTCAGTTTGGGCAAGAGGCACATTGAAAAACATTTAAATATTATTTGTTCTTTACAATTTCTTGTTTAGAGCCTTTATCCTGATGAATGTCGATTCTTTTTTCTTAGCGTACCTCGGTATGACCAACCCCCTCCTGTCACATATCAGCCACAGCAAACCGAAAGAAATCAGTCCCTTCTGGTACCTGCAAATCCATATCATACTGCAGAAATTCCTGACTGGCTTCAGGTGTATGCTCGAGCCCCTGTGAAGTAAGTGAATTTATAGCATAGTTTTGTTGAGGGGTGAGTGGAGCCGGAATGGAGTCTCTGGGATGCTTAACCCACACAGAGCTATGTTTTTTCTCTTAATAATATTGGGCTTCTAAATAATATTTTACTTAAGGAAGGGCTATCACAGCTTATAAAGTTTGAAAATCATTGACTAGAAATGTAAGTTCTGCAAACATTTATTGATTCTTCACTTTCTTTGTATGCAGACCTATGTTAAACTAGGGATACAATAAGAAGCTTATGTTCTCCGAGGGGAGATTAACTTGTAAATAAGTGATACATACCGTGTGATAAAAGTAAGGACCCAGGGAAGTCCTAGGTACAAGGATGAAGCAGCAGGACGTTGGGGTGTTGAGGAAATAATACAGGTAATGGTTGCAAGTTCTGGGATGAGATGATTTGAGTTCACGGATACTTTTTAGCTGTGTAACCCCATGCAGAGTGCTTAACTTAGTTTTGTCTTCTGTAAATTGGGGATAGGAATAGTGCCTACTCGTAAGGTTAAGAATTCAATAAAATAGTGCATCTAAAGTATTTTTAATCACAATACCTTGTACATTAAGAGAGCTTAGTAAAGATGATGATGATGATGATTGGGGGCAGAGGTATAGAATAGCGGTCAAGATCCCTCAGGAAGGAAACTGAGTCTCATTTCTGGCTCCATCATCTACATACTGAATGACCTTGAGCAAGTCACTGAACTTAGATCTAAGTTTTTTCCCCTCTACTGAGCTATGGGGGATAAGTGATCATGCATTTTAAAGCACATGGCACAGTGGCTGCCTTGCATAAGCACTTAATATGGCTTCTTATTATATGAGTGGAGCAAGGAAAGCTGCTCAAGAAGAAAATACGTGGGGTAGTTTTTAAAGATGCCTGTGAATTTGCCAGGCTCATTGAGGATATTTATTGGGTGCCATAGTAGGCACTATTCTTGAAATAGAATTGTGAATAAATGAAATCTGCCTCAAAGAGCTTCTGTCTTCTGGAAAAACAGAAGTAGATATTCAGATCAATAACCCAACATGATAAGGATTAGTAACACTGGTATATTCAAAGTGCCATGATTTCAGAAAAGGGTGGTTTTTTTTTTTTAAAGATTTTATTTATTTGACAGACACAGCGAGAGAGGGAACACAAGCAGGGGGAGTTGGAGAGGGAGAAGCAGGCTTCCCGCTGAGCAGGGAGCCCGATGGAGGGCTCGATCCCAGGACCCTGGGATCATGACCTGAGCCGAAGGCAGACACTTAATGGCTAAACCACCCAGGCGCCCCAGAAAAGGGAGTTTTTGAAAGCAAATAGTTATTGATTATCCATCACTTCCTGTGTATCTTATGATGCTAAACTTTTACATATGTTATCTCATATAATCTTTCCAAAAACCATTTTACAGGTTAAAAAAGTGGAGACTATTAAGTGGTAGATTTCGAACCTTTATCTCTAGTTTCAAGGATCATGCTCTTAATTTTTGTCATTATTAACTCTTATTTAATGAATGATTACTATATACTGAGCAGATATTAAATTACTGTTAAACTTTGCTAGGCATTTCATATATGAGAGCATGTACTTTAACAACTCTGTAAGGTAACATTTCGTTCCTGGTTTTTGTAGCCTTACTCTTTCTTTTTTTATTTCAGAAACCAAAATTAACAGCATAAAATAGCCCAAAGAAGAGTTTTAGATAGTTTAAGATGATTGGACAGTGAATTTGGGAAAAAAGTTAAATATTTGATACTCAAATAAAAGGAATGTAAAACCTTTCATATATACTTTTTTGAAATAGTAACTTTTCCATAATTTTAAAGAATGATCATTGAAATAAAATTTTCAAGGGGTTAAGCCAACTCTGATCTAAATTTTTACCATAATATGTATTTACCAACTATGTTGGGTGGGGGCTCATGCATGCATATATGTACGCCTTTAGCCTAGGGATTTTAGAAGTTATTTTTTTGGCTTAGAGCCATTTGTTTCTATTGGGTTCTTTTCGGGCTTTAAATTTGAGTAATTTGTTACCTCAAGGATAAGTCTCATAATTATTTGATTATGATTCTGCTCATTTAGGCCAGATTAACATTCTTCTAAAGTTATTGGTCATTTACTATGAAATATTTATTAATTTTTGGCCAACATAAACATTCTTCTCAGTCTGAAAATTCAGTTGTTAATCTATGGCCTGATGTGGAGACAAAACCATCTTCCAGGGCTCTAGTCCTAACGCATTGGTTCTTTTTTTCCCCTCTAAGTCAAATTTAAACCTTGATAATATAATTTTTAAAAAGATTTTAATTATAGATATTATTTTGCAAGATATAAACCATGCTTTTCAAAAGTTTTGTTTTAGTTTACTTGAAATTAGGTACACATTTATCCATAGACGTTTAGCTTGATTTGGTGTCTAACCTACTGCAGTTTTTTTATCTGATCCTACCCATACAGTCTAGGAATGGAGTAAGGAATGATGGCAGATGGACTTTTCTTCCCTTTTTCCCTCTCTTCTTTCACTCTTGATACCACTTGACCAACCAGTATGTATAGCCTTTGTATGCTGATCTTATGCCATATATAATATGTGTTACTTATATTTTCCTTAAGTCTGGAAGAATATATGCCCAACTGTTAAATTTTCTTATTTCTGGGAATTGATGAGATTGAGGAGGGTTATTCTTTCTACTGTATAGTCATCATTAGGGAGAAATAACACAAAAAGCTTTCCTTTTTGGGGGAAAAGATCATACTTAAATGGAATTCCTTGCTGCTTATGAAAAGAAAGACTCCCAAAGATTATAGTCCTTTCAATTCTGGTTCTGTGGGCTAGCTTTAAAACTTTAGGAAATGAGCAACTTAGTTTTTTTTTTGCCAAATAGGTCAGGACTCTCAGAATGAGCCATACTGAAACAAGAGAGCAGGTACTTCTTTACTGCTTAAAAACTTAAAATGAGAGTTCTTTCCTGCATAAAAACTTAAAATGAGAGGTTTAGGAACCTGTTGCTTTTTAGTTGGCCCAAAATTTTTGTCTCTACAGAAGATGGAAATGGTTGATATATAGTCAACAAAGGATGAGCTGTTATCTGTGACGTAGATAATGAAGAATCATTTATTTAACAAAAGGAGAGGTTTTTTTAGTCAAAAAACTAGCATGTTTTTTCCCTTTGCTAAACAATTGCCAATCTTCTAACTTCCTGAAATGTTAAAAATTCTATCTCTAGCAGCAACTCACCAAAACAATTTTTGCATATACTTCCGAACTTGACTTAGATTATATTCTAAATTTTTATTTATGAATTTAACTAAAGTTATGTTTCTGAAGCTCTCACAAAAGTCTGTAATGTGTCCTACAACTGTAATCAAGCTGAACTACAGAATAAATACTAAGGTTAGTATATAACAGGAAAAAGACCATCAGGAACATATGTACTTTCCATTATTCCTCACACACACCCCCAACACCAGTCCCCAACAGTACTGCGGCATGGATTGTATTTTATTCCTATGGCTTGGCAATCCTGCAGTGTCACCATTGCCCCAGCTCTGGGTGAAGGTAGAAAGGAAGAGTGGGCACACCCTAGGAGGGCAGGCACAGGGACTTAGGCTACATTGTGATCCCTGGAGCTGGAAATAGCAGCACTTTTGGCTCCTTAAAGACAGCATCCACTGGAGTGTGAACACATTTTTTGTAGGATTATAGCAATTGATGTTTGCATATATGGGTTACTTATAAGTAGAATACTGCCCTAGGAAAAACAGCTGAAGTGATACAATAAGCATAAGGCTACTGAAGTAGTTTACAGCCTATTTTCTGAATGATTTACCTGCGTGTGTGTGTGTGTGTGTGTGTGTGTGTATAAAGATTTTATTTATTAGAGTGTGCACGTTAGCACACGAGTCGGGGGGGGTGGAGAGGGAGAAGCAGACTCCCTGCTGAGCAGGGAGCCAGGCAGCGCTCAATCCTAGGACCCTGAGATCATGAAGGCAGATGCTTAACCGAATGAGCCACCCAGGCGCCCCACCTGTATATATATTTTTAAAGATTTCTTTATTTGAGAGAGTGAGCACACGGTGGGAGGAGCAGAGGGAGAGGGAGACAAGCAGACTCCCCACTGAGCGGGTAGCCCAATGTAGGGGCTCAACCCCAGGACCCCGAGATCATGACCTGAGCCCAAATCAAGAGTCTGATGACGCTTAACCAACTGAGCCATCCAGGCACCCCTACCTGTATATTTAAACCATTAAGTGACTAAAAATTAAACCTGGGGAATCAGATGATTTGTCTAGTTAAGAAGAAAAGAATGGGAATTTTATATTTTTTCCTAAGAAACAACAAAACAGCGTATTGGGAAGTATTACATGAGAAGGTAAGTAATTCCCATAGAAAACAGCAGGGGGCAAGATTTTGGAAGGCAAATGGGTGCCTTGCATACTTTTCTCATCTGTGCTCTTCTAGAGCACTTTTTCTTCTTCCCAAAGGATTTTCTCTAATTATTCTGATTGTTGCTTCTACCTTAATCCTATTTTTGATGCTAAATGCTGTGATTGGGAAGTCAGAAAATTGCCTGAAGCTTTTTTTTCCCTTTTTTTAAAACTTGAATGCTTATACAGAATGATGTTCATATCTTAAGAGTATGTTATTTACCAATTGAGTCTTCTCCCTTTTTACTTGCTAGAAAGTACACAGATGATAAATGTGCTTTAATGTTCTTATAATTCAACTGGCATTCAAAATTTAAGCATTTTGAATCAATAGACATTGCTGAAATGCCCATTAGCTATGGAATTCTGACTCTAGAGGATGAAGATTTTTTGACAGGAATTATGAATTTGTTTCAAACAAATAAGATCTTAAGCTACATGAATAGCAGAGGTTCTAGGAAACACAACTGTTACTTCATAGAGGCTCATTGAGTATTTCTTAATGGTATCTCTCTAATTTATGTTGGAGTTTCCCACTAAAGAGAATATAAAGCTTTCTACCAAGTATACCTATTAGATTTGCAGTACTCAAGTAATTAAGTAGGTAAATTTGGGATCCAACAAGGTATGTTTCTTTTGTGGTTCTGCATATTGTACTCCTGGTATTCCTGGTTACACGTACCCAAGTTGTACAGAAATATAAGTCAATGTGCCAAGCACAGTCTGTGGCTCATACTGACTGCTCATTATTTGTTTACTGTTTCTCATTTTAAAAAACCATTTAAAAATATATATTAGAGAATCCTTTTGGAATAAGATGTTAAATGAATTATCAAAGGATCATTGGGTAGGAAATATTATAAATGACTATTAAAAATAAATTTACTAGAATTTACAATCAAAGCTTCTGATTATATCAGAATGATATATGATTTGAGAAGTGTAACTTCACTATCATACAGGTATTTGACCTGCTGTAGTTCAAGTTCTTTGTCTAATCTCAACATTCAAAACTATGACTCTGAAGTAGTTTGGTCCGTAACACTGCCTTTCTCGTTTTTTGGTCACTAAACAGTTTTGCAAGAAATATATGGCCTCTTTAGGTTCAGTTTTTTGATCTGTAAGATGGGGAAGTTGGATCAGAGTGATGTCTTCAGGTCTTTCAGTTAAGAGTGTAAATTAAATTACTGTTTTTGTTGCATACTTCCCTGTCAGTATGGGATCAACTTACCATTGAAGGAGGACTAAAAGGCCTTCTGAGATATATGTAAATACAAGCTAACATGAGTCCTTCCGCACATACTTCTACAGTATACTTACTCTCATTTTGAAAATAACTTATTCTTCCCTTTCTGCCTGATTTTGTTTTGTTTTAATCAGCCTCAGGAAAAGAGCCCACGAATGATGGTTCCTCTTCATTCCTTTTAGTTCCTTGTTTGCTGTAGTGAACAGCATTCCTCACAAAGTTCTGTCAACACTAATAACACAAGTGACTTTGCCCATTTTTATATATTGTCTTTGGGCATAATATGGTCTAAAGCATTCTTAAGTTTCTGACAATTAAACTTGAGGTGAACTTATGAATAGCGTAGAATATATATTCTTCTGAAATTATAGAACCACAGGGGTTTGAAATCTGTGTTCATTGTTGTCTAATGTTAATAGTAGAATAATTGATAAAGAAATCAGTATTTTTTAACTTAAATTGAAATGAAGTAGTATCAGCAGTTTTCTCCTCCCCCTAAAAAAATAGTATATTTAAGTAAGTTAACAACGGAGTTATTTTTAATTAAAGCTTATGGTTTGTTTAGATGTAATAAAGTTGATCTTTATAAAAATAGATCAGTTTGTTGCTGTAAATACATATTTATGTATGTGTTGTGAACATATGCATGATTATGTTTTAAAACAGATATGACCACATTCTGAAGTGGGAACTCTTCCAGCTGGCTGACCTGGATACATACCAGGGAATGCTAAAGTTGCTTTTCATGAAAGAACTGGAACAGATTGTTAAAATGTATGAAGCCTATAGACAGGCTCTTCTCACAGAGTTGGAAAACCGGAAGCAGAGACAGCAGTGGTATGCTCAGCAACATGGCAAGAATTTTTAAGTTAATTTTTTAAAAACAATTTAAGTTTTGTAAGGGCTTTAAAGTATTTTCACAGATAAAAAACTGCAAACAAGTACTTTGGTTAATAAAGGCAGCTTTTTGGAAATTAAAAGTTCTAATTTTACATGTATTTTGTTATTAAAAATATTTTGAGAAAAAAATGATTAAGAGCCGACACAGCAAACACTTCTAAATGCTATATATTAGAAACTGTTTTGAATATTCTCAGTGAAGACAAATGCAGCAAGAAATGTCTCATTATAACCAGATATTAAATAGGAATGATCACTTGGTAAACTCGGACAGTAGCAATATCTTTCTTTAAAAAACAACTTCTGCAGTATTTAAAAAAAAAAAGATGTGTACTGCTTTAATGTGGAATATTATCTGGAATCAGTTGGTTTAAATATTACCATTGTGCAGTTCAAAACACAGAATGGGATTTGGGACCTTAATTGTGATAAATGTATATGTATATAATATATAGGGTTCCCTCCCAAAACGTAAAGAACCCTTTTAAAACATGTTGAGAACATATTTTTTGGTATGAAAGGGTAAAGGACCTGTAATTTTTTAGGAATAAATGTAGGCATAATGTCTTAGCCTGTATGGGAAAGGTGTGTACAGCACTCAAAAGTTGCTATCATTTCCTTACTTTTGACCAGGGCTCTTAATTTAGTACCATGGCTCTGAGACAGTGGTGGGTCCCCGACAGCATGTAGCACACTGCTGTCCCCACAGACTGGGTTGAGCTGCCAAAAATGACAATCAGGGATTCATTAAGAAATCTTGGTCATTAAATTGATTTTACGTATTTTTTTATCTTCTAAGGATTTGTCATAGAACTTTAAAACCTACCATTTCCCTCCCAGTTTTTTCCTTTTAATAGTTAAGACATTGTTCATAATTAGTGCAGTACATTTGATTACAGAAGAATTTATGGCATTTTTAGCCTATAAATCTCTAGAATTCTGTGAATTTCAATATTAAGTAGCTCTTCAGTTACATTTACATATGTTGTAAATATGTAAATATATTTTTAGTTTAAGTAATTTTCCAAAATACAAAGCACTCCCAGTTAGTTATCTGTGAGTTTGAATTGATAAAGTGTTGAGAATGTTAAATGTTTGATTTTATATAACATTAAATATATTTTTGTGGAAACTAAACGTGTCGTGTTTGAATCCATGTTTTTTACATAGTGTTATAAATATTTGATTTTTCCATTCAGAAGGTCCAAAAGCAAAGGAAGGCAGTATATAATGAAAGGGATATTGAAAAAATGAAAATAAGCTGGTAGAATTTTATCAATTGGAAAAGTTATTTTTCAGAGCATGTAACCAAACTTTTCTAAGATGTAGGCTTACATGTCTTATGAACTCTCACATCGTCTTTTATCTTAATCATTCTTTCCTGTTACTCATTACTTTGTATTTCTGTTTAATTTAAACATGGCTAAGCCATTTCTAAGGAAGTTAGAAATTACTATTTTAGAGCTCCCAGATTATAGAATCAGTGATTTAAAAGAACTGAAAGGTACCTAAAAAAGGGATTAGCATATCTTAAAGTGGAAACTCAGATTTGTAATGGTGTCAGCACTGAAGAAAATGATTTTTAATTTTAAAAAGATAAACCTTTATCATTCTGTATCAGTACCTCCCAAACATTTCCAAATTCAGTATTTGTTTTTAATATTAGGAACCAGAGTAAACTTTAATAATAGGTCACATGTTAAAAGAATAAACCTATGAAGAATACATTTCTTTGTGTACCAAATGAAAAAATATACAATGCAGTGAAACTCAAGTACATATACAAAGTGATTTTTTGTGCATTTTTGATCAAGAAGTTTATATTCTATATTAAATCATAATATAAAAGAAGCAGTATTTAGTTTTTGATAAAGCAACTGAGAAGCTCTCAAGTGTCTTTAAAAATAAAAGCTCATGGTATATATAAGATGATACAGATTGAATCAAGCCTGTTGAGTTATGCTATGCTTAAATGGATGACTGTGAAATAATTTAAAAATTCTGTAGAAATTAAATGAGCATATCCAAACATGGAGTAATATTACTACATGGTTTAATTATAACCCAGTAGTAGAATTTAGTAAATTCAAGCAGAACATGTGTACTGTCATCATAAATAAACACTTTAAATTATAACAGCATATTTGAAGACAAAACTAAGAAACTGTACATGTTAACAAAAATGATATAACCATGCATACATACATCTGCTTATTAAACACTGAAGTAAAAGAACTAAACCATTTTGAAATTTTCAGAGGAGCTTGGGATTTTACTCTGTCCTCATAGAAGCACTTTGAATGTTTGCATGGAGACATAAAACTGAATATTTAACTGACAATTGGTCATGCACCTGTACTTCTAAAAATTTGGATTAAATTTTCTTCTTTTCTGATTGTTCAGTAGATTCTGACTTTGGTGCAGGAAAAGCTTGATGATACAGATGTCTGTGGGTTGCTGCTGCACTGTAAAGCTTGTATAAAGCCTAGAAAGACAAGAATCAAGATTATAATCACAGATGTAAAATTTTTCCTGTTTAGTGTAATTAGTTTATGTACTATATAATTAGCATGCTAAATGTGGAATCTTTATGTCATTAGTCTATTTAAGATATAAATTAATAACTAATAATCTTAGAACTCAAAAATATTTTAGCTTGTCCACTCTGTGTAAGTTTTTGCTTTTGTGGATTGATCTTTGTGGTGGTAAATGGTTTATTCTCAGACTGCATTTCCTTGGACTTTGCACACCTTTTGGAGGAGGGCTTCCTAAACACTGTGCCCCAGGGGTGTGTTGAGAACTCATATCGTGAATATTACCAGTTTTGGAGGAATTATAGGATCTCATAACTTCTGAGTGCCAACAGCTGTTGTTTTATACACAGCGAGGCCACTTGCCATCCGGGCTTCCTTACAGGTTTTTCAGAATGGAACCGTTTTTTTTCCCCCATTATTTCCAGATATGGTCATGCCAGTAAGTACATATGTTGCCCCTCCCCTTGCCACACTGGGATCCTTCATTTAAACATTCTCTTCCCTTGTTCCCATTATTTGATTTATATCTTCTGAAACATTTTTCAGAAGCATTACCTCAGAAAGCCTTTTCTCATAAAGCTGTGATTGTTCTTTGTGTCTATAGTGTTTGAATCATAGGAATTTTTACATACTGCTTTACATAAGTGTCCATGAATATTTTTGTCCTTTTTCCCCCTCAGTAAATGTCTTAAGATTCATTCCCTCTTCTGACTTTCATATATTGAACCCTCAGTTAAAACCAACTTTTCTGATGTAATTCTGGAGTCTGTGAAGAGTCTGAATATTTTTAAAAGCTTAATATCCTTTAAATAGTAACCAATGCCCAGGAAATTCCATTAATTTTTATCTTTTTGAAGTCTCGATAGCTGTTTTCTTAAGTCTTAATAATACCATCATCAATTCTGTGAATGCACATTGGTGTAAATTGGTATTGTCCTAGATCTATCATAATCCTAACATTCAACTTAGATTTTTACTTTTTTAATGAATTTGTTTTTACTTTTTTAATGAATCTGTTTTACTGAATTTTACATAAAATTCTTCTCTATTGACTTGTATTAAATGTATCATTGGTATTGATTAAACGACATACTCCAGTTATATGTAACAGCAGAGACTGAGGAAAGAATTATGTGCTATCTCAGTAGTCGTTCCAGATCAGTTTTGCTTCCTGAAGATAATGACCAGAATAACTCTACAGAGATAATTTTTCTTATGTAACAAAGGATTCTTTCCTGCAAGTCCTGGTTCTTACCTCAGAGTTTTGCCCATGTGCAATAGGAGAAATGAACACCAATTTACAGGTTGGTTTGAGGAATGCTAAGAAAGTTACACTTTATACTGGCCTGGAACCTGCTTAGGTGGTAAAAGTAACTGTCACTCAAAAGTCCGCGTTAAAAACAACATCTAAAAGTTGTAGCTCCATTTCAATACCCTCTACTAGTTAGGTTTCCTCAAGATGCATAACTTTTTATTTCACTGTGCAGTAGAGCAAAATGCACAATGTTGGAGCTTAAGAATTTTGGAATTTTTTACACATTCAGGAAATAAAACATAAAACAGGATATTCTTGATAATCAACTCTTATGTTTCATATGCAGATCAAATCACATAAAATGTCTGGAATAAATACAATATTTTAAAACCATGTTAAAAATTCACAGTTAAAATTGTGAATCTTAGAAGAACACAGGAGCAGGTGTCACCAAAGATTTTTTTTTATTTAAATTCAACTGACACAGTGTGTTCTTAGTTTCAGAGGTAGAGTTCAGTGATTCATCCGTTGTATATAACACTCAGTGCTCAGTCCATCACCAAAGACTTTAATCCATTAATGGCTAGTTGGTTTATAAAATACCATAATTTTTATAAATATATAGCTCTCAATTAAAAATTTTAACTTACCTCATTTGTACTTCCCTGTGGCAAAGTCAGTTTAAAAGGGAAAAAAGAAAAGTATATATACTGCTTCATTAATAGCATTATGATAATTCAACTTTGTTTACAGTATTTCTGAGCATTTAAGAACAAATACTCCTACAGGTTTTTTCAATTCAGATTACACGTTTTATCTGAATCTTTCGAAGAACCCCATTGTATATTCCTCAGAGGGTTCAGCAGCATATTCTAGGAAGGCTTTGGGATTTACCTCAAATAGCCCCTCTTTAGTTTTCTAAGGGTGAGGAGCTATTTGAGACAGTGGCCCAGAGGATCCAGTTTTTAAATCATTCTTTACCCACAGTACTACCACTAGTTTAACTTAAACAGATTCTTCAAAGGCACATGGTAAATTCATTAGTTAAAATTCTATTTTAAAGAGTATATGTTAAGTATAAATGCTGGGAGAATTGTAGCTATTAGATGCTACCTGCAGAACATAAGTTCAAAAGTCTTAACTCCAAAAATTTATGAAGAATCTCAATTTTAGCCTCACTAAATGCCCCCAAAATTTTCATGAGGTAACTGAAGACATTTCCAGAATGACAGAGTGAGTTCATGATCGTTCTAGGTATGTTTATAATTGTCTTCCCTATCCATCATCAATTATTTGAACAGGGGACCACAGTGACCCTGACTCTAGGCTATGGTTAATTGAAACATAAAGGACAACTGACCCATGAGCAGCTGATCCAGAGGTTGACCTGGACTCATGCTGTGTTCCGGTACAAATGCCTAGTTCAGATAGAGACAATCTGAAGTAATCAGATCTTTCTTTTGCTTTTTAGGAGTTTATACTAAAAGAGATAGTGATACAACAACTTATGATAGTGGTTCACATACACAGCCAATGCAAATCAAATGATAGGTTGTAAGTACGAAGTAATCTTAACACATAAACAAGTCACAATCCACTCAATAAGAACTCAGCTTTCTCACACTTCTTTTAACAGCTTTAACTTTTAGGATATAAATAAAAGTAAAAAAACAAAACTGCCTAATCCACGGATATTTGAAGACACTGAACTGTTAACTGGAAACCAGTTACGTAGGACTTCACATATTGTATTACAGTTAGGTGTTTGTGTCTGGCCATCTTGACAGATTCTAAAGCTCTTGAAGACTAGGGCCCGAGTCAGGTTCACCTGTTTGTTTAGTTCTGACACCTAACATTGTGAATGGTACATAGTGTGCTACTAGCTGAAGAGGATTAAAAGTATTCTTACCTGGTCCCACAAGGCTGCAGCCACCTGGTCTATTACAGCTCCCAGCTCTCGGTATTCCCCAGAGTACCGGATGTACGCCCAGGTGCACAAGGTGATAAGAGTCAGTCCCATTATCATATTGCACAGGCTAGCTATGATGTCCAAACCAATGAATCCAGTCACACCAGCAATCACATAAGTGATAAAGATGACAACAAACAGTGTGGCTGGGGTACGAGCTGCATGGAAGATATTTTTGCTATCATTATGCTTGATATACTGGATGTAAAGTTCATCTATTTCACTCTCCAACTGTTGCAGGTAACGCCGGCTAAATTCCTCCCCACCCATCTTCTTCACCCCTCGGAATAGCTTCAGAGATTCTTCCTTAAGCTCCAAATGTTTGGCCTGTAGGTCATTAGGTGCCAGAAATGGTTTGTCACCACCACAAATCTGTATCAATAGAGAAGTGCTGTTTATGCAATGCAGAGTAAAATTAGCAACTGTATTACAATCTTCCACTTAGCTAGCTGAATTTGTTAGAACACATTAATCAAAAGGAATTTACATATGTTTTGTCAGTCCACATCTTTGCGCACTCCATATCACGCATGAGTATAAGTGGGACCAGTATTTTATAGATGACTTATGTAAAGCCATTTTTAATCCAAGTTCCTCAAGATGAAAAGGCATGATTCACAGAATGAACCCAAAATCAAATAAACTACTTATATACAAGTTCCTCTGGGAAATTTATTCTAACTCCACTGAAGTATTTTTGGCCAATGAGGTTTAACTTAAAACAATAGCAATGCTATAAAACTCAAAAGTAAAATTAGGAAAAACATGTTCTTTGGCAGTTTCACTGATTTTGTTTGAATGGAGCCCTTTCACAGTTTTTCTTCAAGAGACTAAATGGGAGCATATTCAATGTTCTTAGACTACATTTTCAGTTTTTTCAAAAGTTACAAGGGAAATCTCAGTTACCCATACCTTTCACTTTGGTTATTTGAGATTTAACTATAAAAGCATACTGTCATTCTAGTTACCCTTTACTTATGTTGTGAACACCATTCCATATACTGTATTTCCCTTGACTCTTGAAATTCCATCAATTTTGGATGTAATTATATAACTTATAAATTATATAAATTATATAATTTTCAGGGGGAAATCCTATCATATTAGTAGATATGTACAATCATTATTAGATTAGCATCCTAATTCAGAACGTTAAAAAGAGGAAATGCAGTATATAGAAATACTGGCCCTTGAAGTTTAATTTCTTTTTTTCCTAATGGGTTTTTGGTTTTGTTTTCTGTTTTTGAAAGAGAGAGAGAGAGTGTGTGTGTGTGCTGGAGGGGGCGGAGGGCCAGAGGGAGAAAGAGAGAGACTCTTAAGCAGGCTCCATGCCCAGCGCGGAGCCAGACTCGGGGCTTGATCTCACAACCCTGAGACCACGACCTGAGCCCAAACCAAGAGTCGGATGCTTAAACAACTGAGCCACCCAGGCGCCCTAACGGGTTTGCATGAAGGGAGGTGTAGTGGAGAGGGTAGCACATGTTATTTTAGTCATTAGGGCTTATAAATAGTGGGAAGATGCGGGGAAGGAAGGAGGAAGGAAGGAAGGAAAAGAAAGAAGGAAAAGAAAAAAATATATCTCTAATGTAGAGAGAATACATTTAAGATATGTTTTAAATTGTGCATACATAGTGTTCCTTTCCTAAAAAATATTTTAGGTATACAATAAATAGAAATGTGATATATATAGGCTGAGAAAGAATAAGTCAAAGCCACTTCTTTGCATGTGTAGACAGTGTAACTTGGAAGAAAAAAAAGAATGAGCTCATGGAAGAAATACTGATTTTATTTAAAATATTATTTCTTACCTCTTCCATCTTTTTGTTGTATGTATCCTTGGCAGTTGCCACGGCCGCTAAATTGTTAGCCTCTGCTGTGGCCTTTGGACAAAGTACAAAATATGATGTAAAATGGAATTCATATTTATTAAACCTTCACAGGCAATTCTCATTTCTGAGTATCATGTGCAAGAAATGTACAAGAACACAAGGTCATGAAATAATTTGAAAGTATTCAAGTATTTCCACTACATTTTAAAAAATTCGTAAAATTAAAATTTCAAAATACATAGAAGTTTACTCGGTAAGATGAATTTCCATTTGGAGATTTTTTTCCTCAAAAACATATTTTTAAGCCTCTCACCAAACGGGGGGGGGGAAATCTATAAACCCAAACACATGGGAAATAATACACAGTACATTTTGTATGTACTAATATATATACAAACATGTCTTAAGTTTAAGGACTGATACTGATAGAACAATGTATCACTGGTAACAAAAAGGAACTATTAAGAACTTAATTTTTTTAGATAAGGAAAAAGCTAGTTTCTCCTTTCTTAAATGTTTATTTGTAGAGACCACTTGTTTTAAAACCTGGACCTGCTTTTCTACTTGTTACATGTGTGAACCTAAGCCACAGTATGAGTCTGTTTTCTAAACCAATTTTGTACAAAGAGAATGAAAGCTTTGGTATAAAGTGCTTATATGTCAGCACAAGTGAAGCTCCTCTATGTGTACATGAACATGTTTAGCTGAACACACAAACAGTAGTTAACAGAAAAATAATCTTCCAATAAATCATTCCAATATTTTTATTTGCTAATTTCTGACGGCCAGATTGGAGCATATCTCTAGCTTAGCATAGCATAAAGCTAAGGAAAGCTTAGCTTTAGTGACAAGTATGTTTTAAAACGTCATGCCTCCTGATTAGTAAATACCTGTAACATGAAAAAAAAATACCTGTAACATGGATTTGGGATGTGGTAATTCTTCACCTTGGTAGATCTTTATATAAGCCTTAAAAAAAAAAAGGAAAGAAAAAGAGAGACTCAGGTTCAAGTAATTCCATTCCATATTTCTCCAATTGTGTTAAATTGTTTTCTAAGGTCTAAGGTCTTGACAGTTTGGGGAACCATTATCTTTCTCATTTTAATTCCCCCTTTCTTAGTTCTGTTCCTTTTTCCTGAAGTGCCCTTTTCACACAACTCCTCTTGCCAACCCTACCCTTCTTAAAGGCTTAACTCACTGCCACCTCCTCTAAAACTTTCTCACATCCTTCTGCTAGGAGTAACCTTTCTTTTTCAGTTACTCACGGGCATTTGTACCTGCTGATGTCATAAGCTTTATGGAAGAGATTTCTGTAAGGGTCCTTAATCTCCTGCTAAACTCTAAGCTCTTCCATAGTGTTAGGCACAGTAAGAATTCAAATTTTAGGTAGATAAATAACATCTCATTTATTGCAAAGAGTGATGAAGATAATCACACAGGAGGTATGTGACAGGATTTTAAATAACAAAAATGTGAATTTTAAAAATTGGTATTTTAGTCCTTGGAGCATCAATCCACAAATGAGATTGGTACTTGAAATTCCCCACTATATGTGGTTGGTTTAAAAAGTGTAGTGTTCGGTGCTACCTAAGGTAAACAAGTAAATGCAAATTTAAAATAATTCCACATCAAATCGGCCCTTGGTGCAGAGAGAGAAATTGCGGAAGAATTGTCTCCAATAGGAAGGCAAAGTATAGCCCCTCTGAGAACATCTTCAGAATGAAGGTAAAATTCTGCATATCTCATGACTGAAGACTACTACATGTTATGGACCTTAAGCAACACTTTCTCCCCCAACAAACAAATAGACTTAACCAACTCTTAGATATATTCATTTTTTTTTTTTTAACCAACTCTTAGATATATTCATACTTCAAAATATATTTCTCTCAAGATAAAGTTATCTCTTAAAGAGTTTTTAAAATTTTAATTTCAGGAAGCAAGCTCCTCTTGGGAGTCTAATGATTTTTTTATTTTTATAGATTCCTCATAACTTTGCCCCCATATTATAGGGTCTATAATTTTTTTGTTTGTTTCAAGTAGGAACTGCATTCTAAAACAATGCTCTAGAAATGAGAGTGATACCTTGAAGTACTCCACCAGACCTCGGCAGGTGATTTTGTTCCCATTGATCTCTTTAATATCTAGGCTCTCAGGACTAAGTAGCCAAGGAATGAGTATTTTCAAGTGTTTGATGAATTCATCATCTATTTCTACAAGTAAAAGCACATTCATCATTATTTTAAAAATCCAACCCAGTCCTCCATGCCATACAATGAAACAACCTTTGATTTCCTCCATTTCTTCCCCAGTGAAAAAGCCTTCCCTCACTTTCCCATCATCTAAATAACTCCTGCAGCCAGCTCACTTTTCTTGGGTTGGTGATCCTCCTTGCCTAAACTTCTACTGCTAGTCTTTACTTCATTACATATTTACTTATCCTCTACCCATAAAATAGCTTTCTTGATGTTAAATGTTAAATAAATATTTTATACCCTATTCACATAACCATTTAAGTATTCCAATGTACTTAAGTTTGTTGGTGGTTTTCTAAATGGGGAAAGTCCAGATACTTAACTGGCTTATAAGATATATTCCCTCCAGAAAATGTTATGCTAAAATTGCTGTTTTTAGTGTACCCACCTTATAAAAAGTATATAGAACTGCGTAAGGTGCATTATCTAGAACTCAAGTTCAGAAGGATAGTGATGGTGATGCCACCTCTGGTGGTGAAACTCACCAGTACAAATTAACATGGCAAGAGGAGGCCATGGAGAAAATCAGAGGATGTCTGAGTTGTTCACCTATCATGTTTAGGACATTTGATTACACATTCCCATGTTATAGCATTAGGTTTAAGCTTAACCTTACATATTTAGCAAAGTAACACAGAAAATACATCTTCAGAGAAGTCTTTTGAACACAGTGATAATTTCTGAAATCATTAGTTCAAAAGATACAGAAAAATACAACCTACATAAAAAGCAAGGTATATCCAGAGATTTGATATCTTAAGTAAATGTAGTAACTGCCTATAATTTTTTTTCTTTTTTTAAAATTATGTTAATCACCATAAATTACATCATTAGTTAACTGCCTATAATTTTTTAAAAATCTAAATTTCAGCAGAGTCACTGTTTTTCAGGCTTCGGGACTGGTGATTTCTGAGGTCTTAAGAATAAAGATTCAAATCATGTGATTGTGTTTGCATTTTCCTTTCTTGCTATTACAACCCCACTATACACTGAAATACCAATTTACGTAAGAATTCATGTTTCTCTCCTCTTGCTTGCTGCTTTTATGAGATGTACAAGCATAATGTTGGAAACCCTTCAGACTTATTTTACTTCATGTTTTGTACACCTCTGAATTTTAGTGCTCATCTTTTATGAGTACTTGTATAGGAGTTTATTTACATGTATTTGCTGTTTGCATTGTACCAATTTTTACTGAAATTTGCTTTGTATTGTATTTTGATGTATTCAAATTTATTATTGTGGTTTGCTTTCTAGTTAGCAATATTCACTAGTAATACTGGTGTTTGTATTATGTTACCACATTCCGTGTTGTGTTTTGCTGCCTGCTGTGTATCTGTATTCACTGATACTAATACGTTTCTTTTGTGCTATATGACTTTATGGGTTTTTTTTTAGCATTTGTAGAATATTACTATATATCTAGAATGTATGAATTCTTCCTGAATTTCTGTATAACACAAAAACATTTCTCATTATAAAATGACTTTAAAATCACTTCCAACACACGTATTTAAATTTCACCCTCCCATTCCCTTATTGGAATGGAACTGGAATGGAATAAGTAAGATACACCTGTGTATCTAATGCACCAGCAAGTGTGGTAATTATCATTAACGTAACCAGCATATAACCACATATTTGGATTAAAAATGTGTTCTGAAGGTGGCGTGAGCCAGTCTTTGTTCTAAGACTTCCAATTTTGGATTCAGAAAGTATGAACCAAATATTCATAACATACACAGGTGGTGAGCTCTTGCTAACAATATTAGTTCAGCACAGTAAACCCATGACCCAGAACATCTGCAGACCAGATCAATTTACAGAGGTGCACTAACTAGCTCTGGCCCACTGCAAGAATTCAAATAAGCATGTGTGGGTAGATGATTATTCGGAATGATGTTCTGTTTCCATCATTTCTTCAAATAATTTTTGCCACAAGAGTAAAACTTTGCTAGGAATTCAGGGGCTGGGCCAAAGTGGTTAATTTGTCACAATCATTGGGGACATGATAACATACTTTATAAGAACTCTGCAGGGCAGATGCACTGGTGTAGCACTGCTGTGTAAATCAACTAAGAAGATATTTTCTCAGGATTGCCTTCATTAGAAACACCTTTTTAAAAATAATTACCTTACAATGGTGTTTGGCTATGCTTCCTGAAGTCTAACTGAAGCTGCTAAGGATGTATCTCCACAATTTATGATGTGGTTACTGGTCATTCTACACGTGGTACTATAACAGAGAGCAACCTCAAAAAGAAAGGTAACTCCTTGTTAATTAAAAGATTCACTAAGCTAAGAGAGGTATTCATTGGGCACTTAGAAAGAACTGGTTGAATGTAGCATGAATGAATCTTATCCTTTTGATTTCCTATGTGGGATGTCATTAAATTAATAGTTAATTTGAATCATAGTATTATAAGTTTCATATAATATGGGAAATGGTAAGACAATTTCAATAATGTCAAGGACCATGAACAATACAGTAATTATAACAATTATTACTATTGGTAGTGAGCTAGAAAGTTATTTCTACAAGTTTGTGAAAGAGTATGTGAGAATTATCATCAAAGAACAATTTTTGCACAATTGTTTATTCAGAGACATTTCTTCCCTAGAGGAAGAAAGTTATTCAGATGCCAACCCTCTGGAAAACAGGACAGCCAGTGGACAAGACATCTTGGATAGAAACCACATCAACTTATAAGATTCAGAATGGGATGGGAAAACAATGTGGACAGCTGACTTTCAAAACTGCCCAAAGGAGAAACTGAGGCTAAGTAGAACATTTTGGCGAACACAGAGATTCAGGGGGAGTCCTATAAAGCCTCATCAAAATGCAACTTTGATGGGCACCTGAAGCTGCTTTTCATTTCTTTTTCTCTCAGGCTAGCCACTTTGGTAAACTCGTAATTTTGGGGTGCCTGTAAAGCAGTTGTGTGGGTTAATATATGTTTAGACATGTGAGTAAAATTTGATGGGAAACAAATCTGTTAAAAAATGCAGTTCTCTATCTGTGTGATTTGTCTTAAATTCTCTCCCTGAGCTCTTTCACTGCACAATGTGTCAGTTAATTTAAGAACTGTAGCTGTATACTACAAGAATGGAACAAGCCAGAGTACTCTTTTGACCCAATAAAGGACTGTTGTTGAAGGCCTGCCCCTCCCTGGCCTGGTTATGACTTCCCAACTCCAGAGAAGAAAGAGGGGCCTTGTGGGAGCCCTCTCTTTATGTCATTTACTCAAAACACACTGAAGGCATTAGGTAACTACACAGTATCAAGAGATCTGTGCTCATTGGTGGGCTAGAACTCATAAGTGATAGTGAAATGAAAGAATCCTGCAGTTCATGCATTAATATGTACCTACTGCTATCTGTTCTGTTTATATAAAGATAATTTAAAACTAAGAAATAATGCTGATGACTGAGATATCTGGGATTCTATTTATGATACTGTCATAGTTGAATAGAAGGTATCAGTATAAATGCCGTGGATACAGGGGGAAAAAATAGGTTTGCTTTTCAAACCTGCCAGTTCCATAAAGGTGGATAGATGTTATGTTGTTCTTTTTTAAGAGGAATTTTAAAGCCCTCTGAGAATAGCTGTGCTGAAAAGCTTGTTATGTCACTGCCTCACCAACCCTGGCACAATGCAGAATGACCACAGTAGATTAAATGTCTGCGCTCAGTGGCGTGGGTACTCAATGACAGGCTTATAAGTAAAAAAAGTCAGAAATGTCTTTGTACTACTCTGTATTAATTACAAAGCAAATATCTAAAGACCTGGTGATTATTTATTAGGAAATACTCACTTCTGTTTCTTCAGACCCCTACATCCACCCCATCCCACCCCTTTTTCTAACAAGTTGGGTTGGTTTGGAATCTTAAAATGTTAGTAATGCCTCTGTTTGACAAGCAACTACTATTATTATACTATTAGTATACATTATTTCAAAAACACTCTAGTGCTTTTGGGTTTTTCAGAAACTGGTCCTCATTCAGAAGAAGATTTAATTTTTAGTGAAGCTTTTAATAATTTATAATTAAATTCTTCAGTAGCATTTTTAAAGAGCTTGAGTTCAGAACTATGCAATATTTCTTTTGATCTCTAGTTATATAACTTATAACAACAATTATATAACTTATAGCATTTGAATAATATAGACATCTATTTTTCTCCTCTAATGTAAACAAGGAAAATTTAACAGGAAGACATTAAGGAGCATTTCTCAATGCACAGAGGTGAGCAGGAACCTCTGTGAAAAGGGGAGAGTCATTGCCTCCCAGGTGAACACAGGATTTTTCCTATTTTCTCCGTGTATGTATTCAGTACCCATAGAATCCTACAGTTCATCAAGGGGGTGTGCTCCAGCACCAGCCCAGGACTCCCAGTTCTCTTGGTAATTTTTAATCATCAGCCTCACATAAGTGGATAACCTAAATTAGCAGCTCTAAGCCCAGTAGATAAAATGACAGTTTTATAACCAGGATGAGTAATGTAAACATATTCATTAAAAGACAAAAATCTTAAAAAAAAAAAAAGACAAACCTTTCAGTTTTCCATCAAAGTTTGGATTGGTAGCTACTTTTAAGCCAGGATGAGGTAGCAGAAAACAGGAAATTTTGGTGAAACAGGAATGGATATGTTTTCGAACATTCTGTAGTTCTTCGTGCTGGTTCCCTGAGACCTGCAGCAAATCATTCTAAAGTTTAAACTACTTTCATCATAAACTGAACTCCAAAAGAATTCTGTGACATCTTCTATTTGCTACATCTTCTGGTCCCACAATGATAAAAATGACATGATAGGGCTGGTACTAAAGAAAAAATAAAGTGTTGGGTGAACGGCCATATCTAAGTATAGCATACATATGGCATTATTTTTAGAATTAACAAATGTTTACTCTTATGCTAACTCAGATGGGCCTTCCCATTTTTTTAGTACAAATTAATGGGGTTTTATTCTAGCTAGTTCTTACAAATTCCACTTTTAATTCAAGTACTCATAGGAAACATGAATAGATCATAAGATATTCCTACCTTCTTTTCAGGAGATACTCAAGACAGCCTCTTGTCACCTGGTAGGTATACATTTAAATTCTAGAAAGGCATCTGAATAGTTGGGTATTTATAAGCTAAATTGTCCCCATTTTTTCAAATGTATTTCACAGTTAGTTAATAGTACAACCCTAAAAGTAATTATAAACCTAAAAAGATAAGCTGAGAGATCCTGATTATCAAGAAACCGTATTTAATCTTAATTTAAAAATTTTCTCAGTAGTTATTTGTTGTGATATCTGTCCATTGTAAATAATTCATTCAATATTGAACTATCCTGACACTGAAAATGGAGAATCCTCTAATTTCACTTCCGTGAACTATTAGCAAAATGTTCTAAGACTGACTTTGGGGATTTTCAAAATCAGATATTTCTGTTAAATTGACTTTTAAACCTCTACTAAAACATGACTCCAGATTTTTGTACTGTCAGCCTTGAATGGACTTAAGTATTCAAATTTTATCATTAGGAATAAATCACTGTTTTGTAGATATCTACAAAAGAATTATCTGTATCATAATTATTGATAATATTTAAAACTGTAACTCTGAAAGTATTGTATTAAATACCAATCTTTGTTCGTAGAGACATTAGAAGGGTCAAATAAGATTATATCTAATAAGTATCCATTCTGCAAATCATTCCAACAAAAATAATTCTATTCACTATTGGTGAAATTTCATGCACCTAAATATCTAACAAACCTTGAGGCGTTTCTCCAAGAATTTGGAGCCACCTTCAGCTCCGTATGAAAATTCGTATGGGAAACTCCAATCCCGAACAAGAAATATCAGACTCTAAGAAACAATAAGAAGAAAAGATTGATAAGGGGACTTTAAATGGCCTCCCTGGGCTTTATATTGAAAACAATTAAACACTATTATTATCATTTGAATAGAGTTCTACACCACACTGTAGAATTATAAAAGCAAACATAAAACCTTTGAAAGTTTCTGAGCAATCTCTTCCCTATGAGATCATCCTTCCTGTTCCCACTAAGTGAAAAGAGAAAGCTACCCCAAAACTCATTGTAGTCACACAGAGCCATTCAGCCAGTTTGAGGGCACCTCCGTCTCTTATCTCTTGGTGGCATGCATTCATCTTGGCAATTTGGGGACAACTTTTTATGAAGACTCAAGTTTTATTTGAGGAAAGTTTTATCATCTCTTTAAATATTTTTCCTCTATTACATTTGTCCCATTCTCTTCTTCAGAGGCTCTCAGTATACATACACAGTATGCAGATGGGTAGGAATCCAGGTTTTATGGGGCCCAAAGTTTATACAATCTGTTGGGGGGAGGGCTCAATAGGAAAAACAATACATAATTGGTCTTGAAAGTGAACATTTATTTAGAATGAGAAAAATAACAAATTACAAATTAATAAAAAGCTGACAAATATGCAAACACACAAAAGCAGAAAAAAACTAACATACCTTTGTAATAATTTTTTTCCTACTGTTTTTGGCTGCAAATGATTTGATCACTTCATCGTATGATGATTTTTAAATACTTTGATAGAAAGCTAATTCAGTCTGTCCTCTAACAAGGCCACATTCTTTATCATAAAAAATTATTTTTTAAAGATTTTATTTATTTATTTGACAGAGAGAGACACAGTGAGAGAGGGAATATAAGGGGAGGGGTAGAGAGAGAGGGAGAAGCAGACCTCCCGCTGAGCAGGGAGCCCAATGTGGGGCTCGATCCCAGGACCCTGGGATCATGACCTGAGCTGAAGGCAGACGCTTAACAACTGAGCCACCCAGGCGCCCATAAAAATTATTATTGATAGTTTAGAAATGTTTCCTTTTCAAAACTTATTTGTAATGCCATGTATATTTTTAGTTTCCTCATCTGTCAAGTATGGATATTAATGGAACCCACCTCACAGGATTACTAAGTGAGATATGTATAAGGCATCTCTGGAAGGGTGCCTGCACATAGTGCTGTGTTAGCTATCCGATTTTTATTTTAATGGCCACATATTTTAGCAAATGGATAGACCATAGTTTATTTTGTCATTATCCTAGATGTTTTCCAGTTTTTCTATTATTCTAAGAAATGCATTAATAAACATCCTTGAAGCTGAATATTTGTTCACATGCAGAAGGACTGGATTTTATCAGGGACTGTGTTTCCAAAATTAGAATAATCATTAGAATCATTTGGGAAGCTTTTAAAAGTATAGAATTCTTGGGCCCCACCCCAAACCTCTTGAAACCAAAGTAATAGTAGCTTTCCTTTAAGTGCTTATTATATGCCAACCACAATGCCAGGAATTATACACATATTTCATGCATTCCTGAAACAGCCAAGAGACAGGTTATAATTTATGATTCTTTTCAGAAGAGATAATCTAAAAAGCCCCGCCACCTGATGTTAAGGACTTGGCCAAAGGCACAAAGAGATGAAACAGCTAGCATTTAAACCTGGGCTACTTCAAAACCCCTGCTGCACTGGCTCAACAGGAGCATCAAACATGCACTGTAGTTTACAATCTGACGTCTGCTAAAAGCATGCTTTTTTAAAAAAAAAAATTACTTATTTTAGAGAGAGTGAAAGAGAGAGAGAAAGCACGAGTGGGAGGGCAGATTCCCAGGCAGACTCTGCTGAGCACGGAGCCAGACGTGGGGCTTGATCTCAGGACCCTGAGATCATGACCTGAGCTGAAACCAAGAGTTGAACACTTAACCGACTGCGCCATTCAGGTGCCCCTAAAAGCATTCATTCATTCATGCATTCATTTATAAGATTTTATTTATTTGACAGAGAGAGACACAGCGAGAGAGGGAACACAAGCAGGGGGATGGGAGAGGGAGAAGCAGGCCTCCCGCGGAGCAGGGAGCCCAATGTGGGGCTTGATCCCAGGACCCTGGGATCATGACCTGAGCTGAAACCAAGAGTTGAACACTTAACTGACTGCACCACCCAGGTGCCCCTAAAAGCATGCTTTTATTTATTTATTATTCATTCATTCATTCATTCATTCATTTATTTATAAGATTTTATTTATTTGACAGAGAGAGACACAGCAAGAGAGGGAACACAAGTAGGGGGAGTGGGAGAAGCAGGCTTCCCGCCAAGCAGCGAGCCTGATGTGGGGCTCGATCCCAGGACCCGGAGATCATGACCTGAGCCAAAGGCAGACGCTTAACGACTGAGCCACCCAGGCGCCCCTAAAAGTATGTTTTTATATAATTAAGAGATACTTCAAATTTTAGTTTCTGGGAAAATGTAGGAAATTGAGAAAAAAATCAGTTTTCATGAAATTAGCTATCTTTAAATGATCTTTCTAAAAGTTTTATACCTTCTGAGCTTCTAACTGAATATTTTAGTCTTGCTTATTAAAATGTGTTGATATGCCTTTTTTTAAAAGATTTTGTTTATTTGAGAGAGAGAGCATGAGGTGAGAGAGCAGAGGGAGAGAAGCAGACTCAGCACTAAGCGGGGAGCCCAGTGTGGGGCTCAAACCCAGGACCCTGAAATCATGACCTGAGCCAAAGTCAGACACCCAACTGACTGAACCACCCACATGCCTTTGTTGATACGTCTCTTAATTCTCTTTTAATCTCTGGGTTCTTCCTCCATTTCTTCTCTTCCCTTACAGTTTACCTATTAAAGAACCTAGGACTTTGACCTGTAAAGATTTCCATAACCCGGACCTTGCTAACTGCATATTCACAGGCAGTTCAACATGCTCTTCTGTCCTCTGGATTTTCTGCAAATTGGCAGCTGGGTACAGAGCCTTGATCTCAGGTCATATTTTTTTGGTGGAGTGCTCTTCTATCAGGAGGCACACAGTTTATGATTATCTCCCCTTTGGTGAAATTATGTCATCTTTGCCTATCTGAAGTTCATTTGTCAGTAGCTTTCTCATTAAGGGCTCATAAAAACAATATTTTTCGCATTCTTAGGTGTTGGTAAGTTTGTGACCTTTATAACAGTTGTGACTTTCTATATGAAAGTCAGTTTTGCTGAATATAAAATCCTTGGCTCACATCTTCTCTCCTGAAACCAGGGGCACTTCTTGGTTTGCACTATGGATTATTTTATTTTATTTTATTTTATTTAGTGTGTGCATGCGCGCATGCGCATGCATGTATGTGTATTTTCTGGGGAAAGGAGAGATTCTTTTGGAGAGGAGAGTTTAAAAATACCGCTGGGGCACCTGGCTGGCTCAGCACCTAAGGTCATCAGTTCTAAGTCTTTGTATAGGACAATTCAACCTTTAGTTTTGTTATAAAGACCCAATAGGTCTTCATATAAGGTCATCAGTTCTAAGTCTTTGTATAGGACAACTCAACCTTTAGTTTTGGAAGAGTACTCATTTGATAAGTAATTAGACCTAATTTTTGTATAAGGTTATTATAACTTTTGGTTTGGAGGTATACCATTCAGTAAATATTTTTGCTATCAGCCTCTTTATGCTTTTGCTGCTTGCTTTGCCTTCTTTTGCTGGACAATTCATACAAAGTCTCATCTCATGTATTTTTCCTTTGTCTTGAATTGTCTTGTGTCACTCAATATATAGGGAAGTGGTCCAGAAAGAACAGATAAAGGCATAAATTTTGTAAGTCTCCAGACCAATCAAGATGCCCCAAAGACTAATGATTGGAGGTCTGTTAAAGTGGCAACAAATTTACACAAATGTAATTAGTCAAACTTAGCCTTGGGAGCCCTACAAAACTTTTAAGGGGACACTCAATCCTGTCAATTTGTGAGTCACTGTGCTTAGTCCATAACACAGGATCAATGACTATTAGATTATTGATTATACAGCACTGTCCTGACCTCTGCTCGCTTGAGGAACCAAGCTGTTTTTCAGAGCACACACTTTTGACCAACTTGTTACAGCCTTGCATATATCAAAGCTGGACCCTCCTCCTGGAAAAACGTCTGCTTTCTATTTGTATTGCATTATAATCCTAATTATTGCACTCAGAAGAATAAATGATGTTTTCAAATAAATTCAGAATAACAGTGGTCATTATGGTGATCTTTGTACATGTCAAAATAAATAACTAATACAGTTAAGGGGAGCTCTATAAAAATTAAGAGATAAAATATCAAACACTCATTAGTTAGCCTCTTTAATTAGTAAACTGTAATTAGTAAACCTCAAAACAAAAGGCTGAATCCAAGATCATGGCTCTCAGTTTGACTCTCTTACCTTCTGAGATACCGTGTATCTCTTTCAGTTTTATCTTCACTGCTCACTTCACCCCTTCAATCCCTCTGCTCCTTCCCCTGACCCCCTAAATGATTTCTGCAGGACTTTTTGCAGAAAGGGACTAGCCACGTTGCCCCAAACAACATCAAATTGCTAAACCGGAAGACTCTATAGAAGCTGAATTTAAACCCTGGTCTAGAGTTGAGTTTCAGGGAATTTCTTTAACCCAAAAAGACAGAAATTTGCTGCATAATTTAGGATTTTGTTAGATACTTACTGACCTGAATTATCAGTCCTGTTCGAACTAGTTCACTTAACTGTTAGTCCCTCAGATGGGAAAAAAAAATGGTTAAGAGCAGTAGGGTAAAAAAAGACCAGGAGAACATTTAAACAACCCAGCTCTTCAAAATAATCATAATAATAATAAATTAAAACATTTTAATAGTCTTTAGAAGGCAAGAAAAATAGACAAAACACCACATAAGCCATTTCAGAAGACTTTCTCTTAGAGATTAATTGGCCAAAGATTCAAAGTTGTAAACAAAATAAAGATCATAGGAAATGTTATAAATAGACCTCAGGAATTTTCTAACAATCTTCTGGGTATTTAGCTAAAGTAAAGGGAACCTTGTCTTCTCTTTTTTAAATGGCCTCAAACATAAAATACAGGAATCAGAAGAAAAACACTTGAATGAAAAATCGTCGATTTAAAAATCTCCAATACATAGGTGACTTTTCAGAGGGGCTTGAATACTTTAACAGAGTAGAAATCAAAACAAATTTGTGGCCCTCCAGATAAAAAAAGACCAAAATACCCTCTATTCTCTAGGAATCAGGAACCTACCCATAGCGACACCTATAGACATAGCAAGCAAAAAATCCACTTGAAGAACCAATGTCCTTTATGGGCTAAAAATACCTATAATGCGTTGTACTCTAAAGAGACTGAAGGGGGGCGCCTGGGTGGCTCAGTCGTTAAGCGTCTGCCTTCGGCCCAGGTCATGGTCCCAGGGTCCTGGGATCGAGCCCCGCGTCGGGCTCCCTGCTCTACGGGAAGCTTGCCTCTCCCTCTCCCACTCCTCTTGCTTGTGTTCCTGCACTCCCTGTCTCTCTCTCTCTGTGTCAAATAAATAAATAAAATCTTTAAAAAAAAAAAAAAAAGAGAGACTGAAGGGACGCCTGGGTGGTTCAGTTGGTTAGGCGTCTGCCTTCGCCTCGGGGTCATGATCCCAGGGTGTTGGAATCAAGTCCCGCATCCGGCTTCTTGCTCAGCAGGGAGCCTGCTTCTCCCTCTGCCTGCTGCTCCCCCTGGTTTGCTCTCTCTCTCTCTCTGACAAATAAATAAAATAAAATCTTTAAAAAAAGAGAGACTGAAGAATCTCTTTGAGCAAAAATCACCAAGGACATAAGCAGAAAAGTTGGAGAAAAATCTAAAGGAGTCCAGATTAATACCTTCCAAATTAAATACATCTTTTTTTAACATATATTAAAAAATTAGGCCAGAACAGGTATTAAATTACAACATGCACACATCAGTGACTCATTGCCTTTTGCAGCCTATCCCCTGAGCCAGGAGCCAAGGCTTATCCTCTTGCCTCAGAGCAGTTCAGCCTTGTCCAACTACTTGAAGCATCTTCAGACTCTGTACTAGGATCACCTTTAAATCTGATGGTACCATATACAATCACTATTGCTAACCGAAAACATCTAACGTTTTTCTGTTAGTCTTAACTAATGAAATATGTTATTTTATTCTTTCTGTATCACCACCCAGCAACTAATACTTTTTTTTTAGACTTTTTTTAATTTGACAGAGAGACACAGCGAGAGAGGGAACACAAGCAGGGGGAGTGGGAGAGGGAGAAGCAGGCTTCCCACGGAGCAGGGAGCCCGATGCGGGGCTTGATCCCAGGACCCTGGGATCATGACCTGAGCTGAAGGCAGATGCCTAACAACTGAGACACCCAGGTACCCCCCTTTCTTTTTTAAGTAGGCCCCACACCCAGCGGGGAGTGCAATGCCGGGCTTGAACTTACAACCCTGAGATCAAGACCTGAGCTGAGCTGAGAGTCAGATGCTTAATCAATTGAGCCACCCAGGTGTCCCTAACAACTAATACTTCCAATTCAGGAACTACTACATTTACCCACTGAAAGAGAATTTCATGATTGTGTTTCTGCAGTTCAAGAAGGGGCCATGCCCAGTACAAATATTTTGGGGACTCTCACACCAATTTATGACTTAATACTGTTTATGGATCTTATCTTAAAAACGTAAAGAGGTAATACTAGGATGGATATGTAATAGCTATACCAGATCTTGAAACTAGGTCTTTCAATTTCAAGTCCAATGGATTTACTTATATGTAAACTATATACAATCCCAAAGAGGTATATGACAGCATAATTAGCAAACATTAATTGAACATCTGCTGTATGAACTTAGGTGTACCAGACTAAAAAAAGCAAACTACAAAGCTCCTGCTCTTAAGGTATTTATAATTTAGTGAGATGGGATGTGCACACTCAAATCTGAGACTGCAAGATAGCTGAGTAAGTGCCTAGGGTTAGGGGTAGGAAGAGAAGCGCTGAAGAGTGCTGGAGTGCCGGGGTGTGGAACCTGTAGCCCACCTATGAACGTAGGTTGATGAGCAGCTCTGCAATTCCAAGAGATTACGTGACCAGGGACAAGCTTCTCAACTACTCTGTGCCTTAATGTTTCCTCATCAGTTAAAAAACAGAAAGAGTAAAGAAGGAACATTATTATTTATTTTTATATAACTATAGTGTCATTTAAATAATGTAAGAAACATACTTATCACAGTGCCTGGCACAAATAAATGCTCAATAAATTATTCTTGTTATACAAGTCTTCTAGACATTTCAGGTACCTAAATGTGGACACTGGGAGAATCCTGCTGTATACCACTGATCTGCTTCTACGTGGCCAGATGCATATTTATTCTGATTCGTGCCGCTTTCAGATCATGCAAATGACTCTCTGGACAGAACACGGGATAAGACAGCTTTCTCACACACTGTCCTTTTTCTCAGCCCTACCGTCGTATCCTTTCCTTTAACTTACAGCCCAACCGGGCAAACAACAGCCTTTCATTTTCTCAG
The DNA here is from genome assembly GCF_003265705.2 of Callorhinus ursinus. NCBI lineage: Eukaryota > Metazoa > Chordata > Mammalia > Carnivora > Otariidae > Callorhinus > Callorhinus ursinus. Next base: position 25,667,307 of record NW_027397070.1, on the reverse strand, counting down.
TGAAGTCATGTATTTCTCTGGTATGACTTGGCAGTTACAGTCAGCAGAGATCTTTAACCAAGAATATTTTACTTTAAAGTGGTTGAAATCACTATCAAAGAATTTATTCTGTAGATGAACATTTTTTAAACATGGGAATAAAGGGTCCTTAAATATAATTAAGTAAACCAGAGTTTACTTAAACCAGAGTAAAATAATTCCCAATTTTCCATATATAGGCCCAATCTGAATGAGAAATTGTGAGAAACAGGAGGTTTATCCTAATACAACAATATATTATATGCCTCTTCTATTGTTATTTTCCACCAATCTTCAGTTTAACCATAACACTGGCATGCTCACTAAAATTACATCTCCACGAAAAGAAACATGAAAAGTTGAGTTTCATCTTATCTCACAAAGAGGATTCAGATCTTCTTCCCCCCAGCTTCACTGAAATATAATTGACATACCACATTGTGTATGTTTAAGTTCTACACCATGATGATGTGACATACATATACATTGTGAAATGGTTACCACAGTAAGGTTAGCTAACATATCCATCACCTCACATACTTATCATTTGTGTGTGTGGGTGTGGGTGTAGTGAGTCAAATCTATTTCTAAGGCCTAGGGTGTTGGAGGGCCTTTAAGCATATGAAAATAGTTCATAAAAATGCTATGGGAGAAAACTGGGATGAATTAATTAATCCAGAAGGTGAAGTACTTAACACTAAGGAGGTGAAAGAGCAGAGAAGAAATGTAAGTATACCTAAAATATGTGTTGAGGAATGAAATAAATCTTCTAAGAAAAGAGAATTAAAGTTTGTACGCAGGAAGGCTTTTTTAGGGTTTAATCCTTCTTGTCTTCCTATTACAGGTAAAACTTGTTACTAAGCACTTGTACATGCAAATGTACATAGACACAGCATCCCATTTCTCTGTTACCAGAAACTCCCCTCCCATAGATGCCCTCTGCCAGGGTGTGCCCAGTGGCTAATTCAGTCCTCAAATGTTACGTCTTGCTCTGGGTTCCACTTCCCGAGTGTGCTAAATACAGGCTCACAAGGAGCAGTTGTTAAAGTTTGAGGAATTTCACAAGTCAGTTGACATCACGGTTGCAGCTTGAAATCAGCCTTGGTAAATGTATTTGTACCTCAGAAATCACTTAATGCTTTCAATCAGGACCACCTCCTCCCTCCTCGCCAGCCAGCTGTAAACATTTATCAGCACACCACTGGCTAAACTTTACACTTCAGTACTGCTTTTAAACTGAATTCACTTCCCTTTTAGTTCTCTTCTTAAAAACAGTTTTTAGTAATACAACAAATAATTTGTTAGCTTGATATAAATTGGCTTTGATATAAGAATCAAATTAATCTGTTAATTTAGCTATTCACTTCATTGACTAACTGCCCTCCCTTTTCCTGCCTGTGATAGATCTTGTTCATTATTTACAATTTCACTGTTTCAGAGGTAAGAATTCTTCTATTTTATATTTATTAAATTTAGTTTCGAGTACAAATAATTATTTTTTAAATTTCATTACCTCTCACCTTAGTCTCTCAGGCAATGTTTAAAATTTCTTCTCCACACTTTTATCCAAGTAAATAAAGCTGTTGTCTTCTGAGACAGAGGAAGAGGTTAGAAGTGATGACCTCTCAAAACAGCTTGTGAACTAACTGAACTTTGATTTAAAAGTTATTTTATATTTGAACTTTTTCTCTTGAGACTTTTTCAATTTAAATGTGAATTATTCTGTAGGCGGTAAGCTCATTAACATAGCTCTTAACGATGTTTTTAAAAAATGTGAATTAGGGCACCTGGGTGGCTCAGTCGGTTAAGCGTCCTGGGATCGAGCCCTACATCGGGCTCCCTGCTCAGTGGAGAGTCTGCTTCTCCCTCTGCACCCTACCCCACCCCCACCCCCCGCTCCTGCACACTCGCTTGATATCTCTCACAAAAATAAATAAATAAAACCTTAAAAAAAAGGTAAAATAAAAAATGTGAATTATTTGCTGATATCTTAAACATTCTGAGATCTGACTACATTAGCATATTACCTTTTAATTTCATGATGTGTAGTATTTTTTGTTTTGAATTTGGTTGCATTTTAAATATTAGTATATATCTTTGGAAGCCCCTTTTGTTACTTAATGACATTCTCATTCCAATTTCAGATAATTTGATTTACAGGTGCCAACTTGTTTAGGAGTCATTGTTGACTCATTCAGTCAAAACTTTTTTTCAGGACACCTGGGTGGCTCAGTTGGTTAGGCGGCTGCCTTCAGCTCAGGTCATGATCCTGGGGTCCTGGGATTGAGCCCCGCACTGGGCTCCTTGCTACGTGGGGAGCCTGCTTCTCCCTCTGCCTACTGTTCCTCCTGCTTGGGCTCTCTCTCTCTGACAAATAAATAAATAAAATAAAATAAAGACAAAAACTTTTTCTGACTGACATTTCAAAATGCTACCAGTTTGCCAACAAGTGATAATCTCTTAAAGTTTTTGTCTATTGTTTGTTCTCAATTCATTATTATTATTTTTACCAAAAGCAGTACCTCTCCCTGTGTCTCCCTCCCTCCCTTTCTTTTTCTTTCTTTCTTTTCTTTCTTCTTTCTTTCTCCCTTTCCTTCCTTCCTTCCTTCCTTCCTTCTTTCCTTCCTTCCTTTCTTTCTTTCATCTACCTATCTATCTATCTAATCAAAGCATGGGTTAGTCTCTTTTCTTCTGGCAAAGTGTAAGAAGCAGTAACATTTGCTGGTAAGACTTAAAAATCCTTTCCAGAATTTACAATGGAGTTCCCAGTCAGCCAATGGATCTGGAGAGTAACAAGTTCAGAGAAGAGAAAAATCAAAGCTGATAGCCCAATTACTATATAATACTCCAACTATCAACCTGACAAATTATTGTTTTTTAAAGGTAACAGTCTAGGGGTGCCTGGGTGGCTCAGTCGTTAAGCATCTGCCTTCAGCTCAGGTCATGATCCCAGGGTCCTGGAATCAAGCCCCGTATCGGGCTCCCTGCTCAGTGGAGACCCTGCTTCTCCCTCTCCCTCTGCTGCTCCTCCTGCTTGTGCTCTCTCTGTCAAATAAATAAATAAAAACTTAAAAAAAATAAAGGTAACAGGGTCTAGTAGGTATTGTAAACCAAAGAGAAGATTGTAAGCAGGGACTGGTTTTATTCTACCTGGACTCCTCTCCCCACCCCCTTCCCTAGACCTCAGGGAAAGCTCCACACTCCTTCTTCACTCAAAGCATACCATCGTCTCTCCCTGCAAAGGCCCCTTTCTTGCTTTATCCTATTTTTCCCAGATCCCCACTCCCATTCAACTGTCTGCTCTCAGTCATACTCACTCTAATATGTATTATTTTTGTGTATATAGAGCATTTTAAGAAATCATAAATTACTGTGTTCTAAATCTCAAACTTTTTTCCTACTCAATTCAGTATACTCTATTCATGCTACTCTGTAGATTATGGGTTCATTGCCTTTAGATGTTGCAAAATATTCCAGAATGTGCTTCTCACCATATTTATGTACCCATTCGTCTAGTGATGGACACCTCTGCTGCCTCCTACTTCCTACTACTACTACTCTATCAATGCTACAGTGAATATCCTTACACATTTTCCCTGCTTCACAGAATCGCTGCTCCAATCTGCACTTTCACCAACAGGCCTGAGTGCTCCCCCTTACCCAAATCCTAGCTATCATTTGGTATTGTATTATACCCTTGTTGAACTTTTTGCCTATGAGTATAAAATGGTATCTTGTTGTTTTAATTTTTATCTGATTTTCAGTGAGACTTGACATCCTTTCAAAAATGTGTTAGCCATTCAGGTTTCCTTTCTGTGAATTGTCTATATGTCCTTTGCCTATTTTTTTCTTTACTCAGTTTAACATTTTTGAATGGTTTTGTTTTGCTTTTAAGACTTTATTTTCCTACTGCAGTTTTAGATTTACAATAAAATTGAAAGGAAGGTACAGAGATCTGCCATATACCACCTGCCCCTACACATGCATAGCCTCCCCCATTCTTAACATCACTTACCAGAATGGTTATAAGACACAGCAAAAGCTAGATGAGTACCAGAGATAGGATATTGGGTGGGGCAAGTTTTTTGGAGGCCTTTCTTTCTTTCTTTCCTTTTCCTCCCTCCCTCTCTTTCTTTTTTTCTTTCTCTTTCTTTCTCTCTCTCTCTCCCCCTTTCTTTCTTTCTTTTATTCATTCATTCATTCATTCTTGGTTTTATTTAGTCTAAGACTTAGCTTCAGCCCCTCTGATAAGCCAAGGCTGAGGCTGTCATGCTTCAGGTAAGCAGTCGTTGGTGTTTAAATCTGTACCTCCTCCAGGTTTTCAAGGCTCTTTGACTTAATTATAATCTCCTGGTTCTTGATATATAAAGAGGGCTGAGGCAGAGGGAGCATTAATGGGCCAAATAATCACTTATACCACTCAATACAAGCTCAGATATTGCCCTGACATTATCCTGCTGTTCCAAGCAGAGGCTGAGCTGGTTGCTATTCTGATACCTAGTGCAATGAAGCAAGTGATGGTTCACACAGGTCAATGTGTAAGAAAGAAAAAAGTGGGGTGCCTGGCTGGCTCAGTTGGAAGAGCATGGGATTCTTTTGGGGTCTTGAGTTTGGACCCCACATGGGTCCAAACTATATTTATTTCTTTAAATAAATAAAATGAGAGAAAGAAAGAAAGAAAGAGGGAAAGAGAGAAAGAGAGAAAGAGAAAGAGAAAGAAAGAAAACACCTCCAAAAAACTTGCCCCAACCCAATATCCTGTCTCTGGTACTCATTTAGCTTTTGCTGTGTCTTGTAACTCCCATTTTCCCAGGAATCTTGTTTGTTTTTAACTTTTATGTTTGACAAATTCATCAAATTTTTTTTTTTTTTTAGTTTTTGTGACATCTCTAGGGTTGGATTCAAGGGAGAAAAGATGATATTCTTGTAGGAACCAAAATAATCTAATTCATCTTTTCATTTTCCCAGTTTGTTAAATGTTTATTTCCCTATTTTAATCTCCTACTTGCATCAAATAGCATTAACAAAGTTATCAAAGAACTTCTTGAGTGAAATAAAAAAGGAAGAAATGTGACTCTCTCAATTACTTAATATACCTGGTTATATTATACTCTTCAGAAAAATTTAGTAAGAATTTACCATCATTTTACCCTCCACTCACCTGAAATGGTTTCAGGAATATTTCCTCCATTGCCAGTCTGCCATACTCAGTGAAAAGCTAGATGGAAAATCACACACACACACACACACACACACACACACACACCACAGAGAAAAACTTCAGTATCAGCAAAGTTCTACTTCTGTGCTTTCTTCCATTCTTTTTTTTCCTCGCCAAGACATAATACTATAGTATTAAGGTTACAATAATCATTTTAAGGAACTAAGTCTTAGATAAAGCAGAACTACAGTAATTTTTTAAATTTATTTTTTTATTTAAATTCAATTAATTAACATATAATGTATTATTCGTTTCAGAGGTAGAGGTGATTCATAGTCTTATATAACACCCAATGCTCATTACATCATGTACTCTCCCCTTATCCCCCCCAACCCCCTCCCCTCCAGCAGAACTACGGTAATTTTTAAATAAAAGTTAAGGACATAAAGTACATGTTAAAAATAAAGTTTCTACTTCAGGCTAATACCTTTATATCAAGAATGTAGGGCAGTTTTTTGTAGGGAAGATGGGGGAGAAAGTAACATGGTAAATAAACTTTCAAAGCAGAATTCGCACAGATCAGACCAGACAGCCATGAACTATGCTGGACATATTTACAAAAGTTGTTGCCTGAGGAAATTTAACGGCACAGTGGACTGAATTACTAACAAAGGCATAAAGGCATCTGGCTTAAAAATACAATCCGATATGCCACCTTCTCTTCTTTCTAATTGCTCCCAATTGAGAGGAACCATATCAGTTTTTGTGTTGCCATAAATGTAAGGTTTTAGAGAACAAAGACCTGAGCGGGTGACTGTGATTAGGCCTCTGAGGAGCGTTTCATCCAGCCCAGGCCAGTGGGTTTCCCCAGCTGTACACAGGAAATGCCACTTCATCCATAAGACTAATAAGCCACAGCAGCTTCTCAGAGCTGGGGCAGAAGTGACACAGAGGATTCCCACCTCTTGCCCCTTTAGGATAGCTCCCACAGCACCACCTTGCCTCTCTTGCAGAAGCATCTAGGAAGCCAAGGGTAATTCCTAGGCATCTGATTAGAGTGAGTCAATGAAAGTCTGGAATATCATGTCTAAAAGGCAGCTGGTCGAGGGATTACACACTCATGTTAGAATCATCTACTAACATAATTGGAATTCACAATCTCTTCTGAGGAGGCTGAGGTGTTGTCATTTACAGGAAAAACTTTAAATGGTCTCAGAAAAAGATTACTTACTCAATATCAAAGTCCAAAATCAGCCTTCTTAAGAAATCCCTAAGCTGGTATTCAACAGTGCCATACCATTAGCTTGGAAAATAATTGGCTAGGTTATGACACAGGCCTGAAGAAGTAAATCGTACTTATTATAAGAAACAATTATTCAGTGTATTGCCTATTTGTCATAAATGCCGTGTGATGTACTAGAAATATATTTGGGAATAATGCTGGATGTGAACTCCAAATGCTATTTCCAACATCACAGGTTACCCTGCTTTATTATCCTTTGTTGTCTGGTAAATTTGTACATGGCTCTTATTGCCAAGATAGATTATATATTTAAAGCAAAATTTTCTGTAAAATATGCAGAAGGAAACTATCAGAGAAACAACAGGTTTTGCTATGTAACCAAAATAACATGCATTGAAAGAGCAGAGAGTGTTACAGAGATGTGAACTAGCTTAAGGAAATATCTAATCTTTTACTTATTTGAGATTTACGTGCTGCTTGGAGACTGGAAGGAGCACTGAGCCCAGGAGATACCCAGATTTTTACCCAGGTTTTTAAAACGTATTATTAAAGTATAGCTGACATACAGAGTTTTATTAGTTTCAGGTGTACAACACAGTGACTTGATAACTCAATACATCATGCTGTGCTCACCACGATAAGTGTAATCACCATCTGTCACCATACAACATTATTACAATATTAATGACTATATTCCCTATGCTGTACTTTTCACCTCCTTGAGCTATTTATTTTATAACTAGATCAACTTTACATTTTGGGTCATTTTTAAACCAAAGATTCTTTTCTCTACCCTGGTTGCTGGTTCACTTGCCCTAATCTGCCATATATATTCACATATTTAGGGCCAATAAGCAAGTAGCTTTAGAGGAACAAAGAAATTTGAAAACTGAATTAGAAAGAACATAACTGTACAGGCTGAAACAAGAAACCTGGAAATAGGACAACCTCTATTTGATTATGTTTCTAAATCTTTCTGAATTAAGTTTTCCAAGTAGAAGAAGGCCCAACAAAACCTATACATCCTCAAAAGATGACCAGATATGTAAAAAAAGAGTATACATATTGTTACCTGGAGGTGCTGAAGATCATCCTCCTGGACATTCTGGGATAAGTTATATACCTTGATTAAGAAATGAAGTTAAAATGAGAAAATAATTAGCATCCGCTGAAGCACTTACTTGTCATTTTTTATTTTTGTAAATATCAGTGTTCACAAAATCAAACTCTCTTAAGTGTATTCTTAAATAATGGTATTTATAAGACCTTGAGAGAATAGTAAAGAAAGCTTGAAAAACAACAGACAACGTACAATGTTCACAAAATTGGTTCAGAAATACCACAGCCACCTGCTCTGGAGACAGAATATTAAAATTATTTTTGAAACTAACTAAACAATTAGTCAATAAAGTAATCATTCTTACAAGCATACCAAAATAATAGCAATCTAGATCTGAATAACCCATACATAAAATTGTGTCTTAAAAAATTATGTTGACCTTTTTACAATTGACTAATTTAGTTAAGGCTATAGATAGTTCTATCACATTGAAGTTAGGTTCCAAATACCAGGCTCACATCTTTATACATATGCATTACTGCTCCATGAACAGATCACAGCACTAAGATGACATTCTTTTTTTTTTTTTTTGAGGGGTAACTTCAAAAAAAAGTCAAGGATGCTTATATGTTTATGTATTGACACAAAGAACATACTTCGTGTACTTATTTAAATAACAGATTATTTCCCAGATAATAAAAAGTCATTACTAGGGGCTTAGATTTTTCAGTGAAAATATTCAATGTCGTCACATAAAATATAAATAATAAATATTAAAAGGCAAAGTCAATCTTGTTTTAATTGGCTTGCTTATACTGCTGATTTTGAAGAAATTAATTTTAAGTCAGTATTTTAAAGGCTCATTCATCTAAAAAGTCTATTTTTAAAAAGCTAGTCAAACACAGGTTATGATCATGACTTTCATTTTAAAGCTTTTTGTAAAAAACATTCAGTCTTCCTTCTGTCCACCCTCTCATTGTCCTAACCACACATGATGCCCTGGTTGCTGGTTCACTTGCTTCATTCTCTGCTCACCTATAATTCCAGCCTTGACTTATTTATCCCAACCACTTTGCCTTCCCTACCTTTTAAACTATCTTGCCTCTCTTTAACCATCTGTTTCTTGGCCACTATTTCTTCTTGCTCTTTCTAATGAATAGAAAATATCTAAAAACTGTCTAAAATCTTTCATGCTATATGTTCTATGACTATAGTACAACTCTCCAAAGACTTTCAGGACAATTTGTAAAGCCTATGATAACTTCAAAAACAATACTTAAAAAAGACAAGAAAGAAGAAAGGAAGGGAGGATAAAAATTTTTTCAAAAGATTTTATTTATTTATTTATTTATTTATTTATTTATTTATTTAGAGAGCACAGGAGCAGGGGGAAGGGAAGAGGGAGAGAGAGAATACCAAGCAGACCCTGCACTAAGCATAGAGCCCAACGTGGGGCTTGATCTCAGGACCCTGAGATCATGACCTGAGCCAAAATCAGGAGTAGGAGGCTCAACCGACTGAGCCACCCAGGCGCCACAAAGATAAAAAAAATTTTAAGACATTTACTTTTCTAAATGTCTATTAAGTATTTTAAAAAGTTGGGAAAGCAGGGCGCCTGGGTGGCTCAGTCGTTAAGCATCTGCCTTCGGCTCAGGTAATGATCCCAGGGTCCTGGGATCGAGTTCCACATTGGGCTCCTTGCTCAGCAGGAAGCCTGCTTCTCCCTCTGCCACTCCCCCTGCTTGTGTTCCTGCTCTCGCTATCTCTCTCTGTCACATAAATAAATAAAATTAAAAAAAAAAAAGTTGGGAAAGCATCTTAAAAAAAAAAAAAAGCCTGCCTGGGTGGCTCAGTTGGTTGAGCATCCGACTCTTGATTTTGGCTCAGGTCATGATCTCAAAGTCATGAGAATGAGCCTCGCATCAGGCTCCCTGCTTGTGGAGCCTGCTTGGGATTCTCTCTCTCCCTCTTTCTTTGCCCCTCCCCTCCTAGATACCCCTCCCACCCCACATCACACACCCTCTCACTCTTTCTTTCTGTCTCTCTAAAAAAGAAAAAAAAGCTGGGAAAACATGTTTTTATACTTAGAAATGTTTCTACTGGCTACGTAAAAAAAATCGCATTTATAAATCTTGTTTCAGTAAATGTAACTTATAATAGGTAGTTTCAATGTATCTATCTGCATACATCATAAGACTTAATATTATTGAGTTTATTGTAGGCTTTAAACAGAAAATATTATCAATAAGATAATACAAATTTTTCTGACTATAGACAGTTTGAAAACTGAACAGAAATTAGATAACAGTAACCAAAACAATTCTATTCTTATAGAAATTGTAAGAACTTGTATGCTAATTGAGCCAAATAACGTATTTACTGTTTCTGCTGTTTGTCTTACTACCACATGTATGTAGGGACACATATATTCATAAGTTTTAGTTAAAGAAACAGCCATCAAAATGGATTTATTTTATTCCATACCTGTATTGAGCTGATCATTGTGCTAAGCGCAAATACTGTGGCTGAATCTCTCAGAGTGGACTGACTATCAAAGGTTCCCTGAGTATCCATCAATAGCACTGCAACCTACAGACAAGTAGAGTACATCATTGATACTTTATAGAACAGATGCAGTATTAGGGGTACTACAAATTGAACACCACAAGAATTTTTATGTGTGTCATGATTGCCACAGAAACTAAAAATATTAGCTGAATACTATAGTGATAATTTTCATTGGTAACCCAACATAACAGAAACAGTATTGAAACAAAGTATAGATGTTAGCTTGCTGATCTGCTGTTCTACTGTCCCTATGATTTTGCCACCTTGATCAACAGAAAGGGAAACAGGGATGCGCAATAGGATGCTACCCACTTCCCTTTTAAATTAGTTTTTAAAAGATCATTTTTGAGGATCCTGAAAAGTGGTAACTCTTGCAAGTGAAACTCAATTTTCTTTATGAAGTTTGCATCATACCTTCTTGCCATCAGGTTTATTGATAAGGAAGACTTCACTCCATATTTGGATTCCTGTGGTCTCTCGTTCAGACCCACCTCTCCATGAAAAACCAGTCAATGGTTCATTGTAATCTCCAACCCAGTCAACTGATTCCTATAAATTAAGAAAGTTTGTGATATGGAACTGGCTATGTGGTATAGTTTTTTCCACACATCAATTCTGGTTTGTATCTCTCTCCAACTATAGTCAAAAGGAAACAACATATTCATATCTACTGTATTGATACAATTACTTTATCTAAAATATTATCACAAAGCAGCACTATCTGCTACATTTTATTCTAGGTCCTGCGAATGCAAAGATATCATTCCAGGGGCGCCTGGGTGGCTCAGTCGTTAAGCGTCTGCCTTCGGCTCAGGTCATGATCCCGGGGTCCTGGGATCGAGCCCCACATCGGGCTCCCTGCTCGACGGGAAGCCTGCTTCTCCCTCTCCCACTCCCTCTGCTTGTGTTCCCTCTCTGGCTGTGTCTCTGTCAAATAAATAAATAAAATCTTTAAAAAAGAAACAAAAGATATCATTCCAGACCAGAGAAAACTCACAACCTAATAAAAAAAAAAGAAAGACATGGTAACAAACCATTATGTTGCCATGCATAACAGGCATAAACAGAAGCATAGGAAAAGAAATAACTCTTGGTCAGGTAAGATTGAATAGGAGAGGTGGTGTTTGTGCTAAAATCTGAAGGATGTTTGGGAATTTTCCAGGAGAGCAAACTTGGGGAGGGCATTCTAGAAGCAAAGAAATATAGATAACAGAGAGGATATTATGTCAGGATATACACAATAGTAATACATACAAACACTTTGGTCTTGGGGGAGGAGGGAGTGAAGAGCAAGAGGAGAGGCACCTAGTAGTGTTGCAGAAAAACAGAAACGTAAATCTGTTACACTTTAATCTGGCAAGGGCTATTTAACATAAGCAACATGACAAGTGTTACTGAGCATTTAATTTTAATGTTTATCTCACAGTTAAAACTATGAATATGCCTAAAACTGTATAATCCCAAAGAACGGAAACTAATTTTGTTCACTTAATTTCCCCACCCATGTTAAGTAGCATACTAATGGGGATATGCTAAGAACAGAGAATGGCAAGAGTTCTGTTTGGTTTTAAAGCCTAAAGTATTTTGGTAGTTCTATCCTTTATTTGTTTGAACTGAAGCTAGAGACAGAAGATATTAAAGTTAAATGTACAAAACTATTCAAAAATACCCTAACTATAAAAGATCAATCCCAAATGGATAATTACGGTATAAACATAACACAGTAGTGCGTCCATTTGGCCTCCACATCCATATTTGCAACAGAATTGCTATGGGTAAAAGGGTAGGAAAAAAAAAATACTGGTATGTTCTCCATTCCCAACCTTCTGTTCCTCGACGGTTATCCTTCTGCTTTTGGTTTATCCTAAGTCCCTTAAAGTCTCATTTCTGTGCCACACTGTTGTCTCAAATGTTATGACACTGTTGGTTGCTTCTGTGGGTGGGGTAAGATGAGAATCAAGTGGGAAAAGATAAGAGAGAACTTTCTGGGGTAACAGCAAGATATACTTGATAGAACTTGGGCCCATGTAGGCATATGCATTTTCAAAAAATAATAATAATAAGCAAAGGTACACTTAAGATTTGTGCATGTAACTGTAATGTAAATTTTAAAACAGAAAACAATTAAGTACTGAAATATATGATAATGATATAGGTATAAATATTTATGAGGAAGTATGCCAATGTCAGCAATTTACTTTGAAATGAATAAAAAAATTAGATGCAGTGATGGGTGTAAAGAGGGAAGAATAGCTGGAGACACATGTGATAAAGCAAGAATATTAATGGTAAAATCTAGGTAGTTAGGTCTTCACTGTAAAATTCTTTTAACTTTGCTGCATGCTTGAAATTTGCCATAATAAATGTTGGGGAGAAAATTATTGTAATAAAAAAGTTACAATAAAAGTTATTTGACACATTTTAAACACTCTAACATAAAGTTTATAATCATATCACTATGCTGTGTCTCTTTCTAAAGAATAAAAAAATAAGTTATATTCTAAGGGAAATGTGGCAAAGTGGCCTCCGACAAAAGTGGCCTTATGGAGTTTGGTGCCCAAAGCACTGAAGTTGGAATGGCTCTATACCACAGTGTATGTAATAATGGAACTGGAAATACTGAGCACTACTAAATAAAAACACAAAGTGACAAAAGCACAGAAACAAGAAAACATTTTAAAGCACTTTTTACATACCTGGTTGTACATGTATCTCAACATGAAGTCCATCAGGAATGATTTTCCTTTTCTAAATGCTCCAGCAACAGATACAGCAACAACCTCCTTGTCCCTGACAGCCTCTGAGAGAAGGATCCGATTTAGTGCAGTTTCATCTAACTCAAAGGAATGGTCATCTTTGACGATGAGGACTTGGACTGGTCCTGCCTTTTTCACTGGCTCCTCCTCTTCTGAGCTCCATTCATATGTCTTTTCAGAAAACCCACCTGTTGAATAAAATAGCAATTTATTTAGCTAATCATCTCAAAATACCAAGAAATGTACAGGTACCTCTCAATTCTCAAATATCTGAAACAGGGGCATAATGGAATTATAAATGCTCATTTTAATGACATATATTAATGTCACTAAATGTCTCAGAAACACTTATGTCTCAGAAAGACTTATACCTCATCTTTCTGATTATGTGACCAAATCAAACAGAATTTTATTCTCAAGAAAGCCCCAAGTCAGGGCAGAGATCTGTTTGAAGAGTGAGAAAGAAAATCAAAGCTAAGGATTCTACTTTTGGAGCACAGGAATAAAATGACTTTAGTTCATACTTTCTTCATCCCCTAGAAATAAGTTTAGTTATTCACATAAAGGATACTTGCAACATTTTTTTAAAACTGAACATACATGGGAGGAAATACATACAGGGACTCAGAATCACATATTTTTGAAATTGGAATAAATTTCTACAGCACCTAATTCAGCTCCCTTCATTACATGTATGCCATCTACAAAATCCTAGGTTCTTAAATGTCTAAAATTATACCTCATAGCAATGGAATTTACAGATAATTAAATTGGATAGGGCCAGATTACAGACATCCTTCAAATCCACAGCAAAGAGGTCTAAACATAATTCAATTTTTAAAAAAGTTATTTGGTGGGAAGATCTTTATACAAAAGCTATGTGACCCTGGGAAATTACTAAATCTCTCAACTCTTCATCTGTAAAATATAAACTACTAATAGTACCTATTAATAGGGTTGTTGTAAAGATTAAGGGAGGTACCATATGTAAAGTGCTGAGATCAGTGCTTGGCACATAGTAAACTCATAAAGATTAGCTATCATCACCACCATCACCATCACTACCTTGGGATTATAGACTGAGCTAAGTATTCCTAGAGAAGTTTCTGCCTATTTTCCAGAAATGTGTGTGTGTGTGTGTATGTAAAGAATTATCATATATATGATAAAGGGTTAATATCCAAAATATAAAGAACTGACACAACTGAATAGCAAAAAAAACCCCAAACAATCTAATTAAAAAGTGGGCAGAGGATCTGAATAGACCTTTTTCTACAGAAAACATGCAAATGGCCAACAGACACATGAAAAGGTGCTCAATATCATTAATCATCAAAAAATGCAAATCAAAACCAAATAGATATCACCTCACATCTATTAGAATGGCCATTATCAAAAAGAGAAGAAACAAGTGCTAGTTAGGACACAGAGAAAAAGGAATCCTTGTGCACTGTTGGTGAAAACATAAATTGGTGAAACCACTGTGGAAAACAGTATGGAAAAAATGAAAAATAAAATTACTATGTGATACAGCAATTCCACTTCTGGGTATTCATCTGAAGAAAATGAAAAGACTAACTCAAAAAGATATATGCACCCCTATGTTCATTATAGCATTATTTACAATAGCCAAGATATGGAAACAACCTAAGAACAATCTAAGTGTCCACTGCTGAATGAAGGGATAGAGAAATTAGTGTGTGTGTGGTTGTGTATGTGCATATATGCATGCGCATACACAACCACACACACACACATATACATACACAATGGACTATTACTCAGCCATAAAAAATAATGAAATCTTGCCATTCGTGACAACCATAGGTGGACCTCAAGTGCATTGTGCTAGACAAAGACTAATACCGTCTGGTCTCTTATATGTGGAATTAAAAAAACAAAAACAAAACAAGTTTATAGGTACAGAGAACAGCTGCTGGTGCCAGAATTGGGGGGCTGAGGGTGGAGAAATAGGTGAAGAGGGTCAAAAGGTAAAAACAATAATATAGACAAAGAAATCTTGTTCTCTTGTTAAGTCATTTTGAAACTGATGCTTAGTTTCTTCATATGTAAGATGGAAAAAAGTTTTCCATTTAATTGTCAGAAATGACAGTTTTGACAGAGGTCAACTTTTAGAATTAATCCTTAATATTTAAGAATGTTTAGAACCCTAGACTGTGGCATTTGTGGTATATTACAAAATAACTTCAGTGTGTCAAGTGGCACATTCTTATATCTACCGCCTTTGTAATGTCCTCCCACTTTGACTTTGGGGTCAGCCATGTGATTTGCTTTAGCAGACATGACACAGCAGAGGCTCCTTAGAAAAGCCCTTGTGTTTTTCCATTTTGCTCTTTCACTTCTGCCATCACCATGTGAATATTCCTAAACTAGTCTGCTGCAGGATGAGAGACACTTGGAGCAAAGGCAAACAGCCCAGTCCCAACCAAGCCCCACAGCAAACCAACCCCCAGCCATGTGAGGGAGCTCAGCCGAGACCAACAGTTGCCTAACAACTATTTCAACATGTGTGATCAATAAACGCCTATTGTTCTATGCCCTTGAGGTTTGTGGTTATTATGCAGCAAAACAGGCAATAAACTACTGGTACAGCCTACAACCCCTTCCTAAAAAAAAAAAAAAAAGAAGAAAATACAGTGTAGTGGTTAAAAACACAGGCTCTGGAACCAGACTGCTGGTTAAAAACACAGGCTCTGGCACCAGACTGCTGAGATGTGAATAAAGGCTTTCCCATTTTTAAGCTGAGTAACCTTCAGCAAGTTGTTTAACCTCTCTGTGTCTACCTCATAAGGTTGTTGTGAATTAATGTATTCAAGTAACACACTTAGAACAGTGGCTGGTACATCATAAATGCTGTTAGTATTCTTATAGATTTAGGAAACAAAAGCCAAAGATGTAACCAACATCTTGCCCAAGAAAAGGATATGGAATTTCTGTATCAGGCAATCTACCATGGATGCTTTCTTGTGTTACTATTTATTTATTCCTTTTAATATTCCAGCATGGTATTCATTATTATCTGTATTTTTGACACACGAGGAAATTAAGAATTGGGTTAAGTAACTTTTCCAAGAGCAGGCCCACTAGTAAGCAATAGATCCGAGTTCACATGGTAACTGTCAACTTAGGGTTAGATCCCAGATATCTAAACTTTCATCCCAGGTCTTTCTACTATAACATTCTCTCTCTTTAGGGAAATCAAATAACTCTTGGACACCACATAAATGGGCTCATTTGCTTTGTGTCAAAAGGACAGAAAGTCAAAACATACACCAATTAATTCTTCAGATCAGATATATGACCTCGCCTCAAATCAACCCTTAATAGTATTAATTTTGAACAAAATGGGCTCTTAAATAACCTTTCATTTAAATCTTTGAAAATATATTTAAATAGACATTCTCTATTATGTTTGTAGGCATACCTTGGAGATATTGCGGATTCAGTTCCAGACCACCACCATAAAGCAAGTCATGAGTTTTTTGGTTTCCCAGGGCCTATAAAAGTTATATTTATATGACACCATAGTCTATTAAGTGTACAATAGCATTATGTCCAAAAAAACCCCAAAATATATACCTTCACTTAAAACTACTTTATTGCTAAAAAATGCTAATCAACATCTGAGCTTTCAGCAAGTTGTAATCTTTTTGCTGGAGGGTACTGCCTCAATGCTGATGGCTGCTGACTATCAGGGTGATGGGTGCTGAAGTCTGGGGTGACTGTGCCAACTCCCTAAAAAAAGACAATGAAATTTTCTGCATTTATTGACTCTTCCTTTTGTGAATGGTTTCTCTGTAGCATGCTTGCTGTTTGACAGCATTTTACCCACATAGAACTCCTTTCAAAATTGGAGTCAATTCTCTCAAACTCTCCTGCTGCTTTACCAACTAAGTTTATGTCATGTTCTAAATCCTCTGTTGTCATTTCCACAATCTTCACAGCATCTTCATCAGGGGTCGATTCCACCTCGAGAAGGCACTTTCTTTGCTCATCTGTAAGAAGCAACTCCTCACTCATTCAAGTTTTATCCTGAGGTTGCAGCAACTCAGTCCCATCTTCAGGAATCTACTTCTAAATTCTAGTTCTCTCGCTCTTTCCACCACATCAGCAGTTACTTCCTCCACTGAAGTCTTGAACCCCTCACAGTCATCAAACTCAAAAGTTTGAAATATTGCAACAATTACTAAAATGTGACACAGGCACAAAGTGAGCAAATGCTGTTGGAAAAACAGTGTCTACAGACTTGCTCAACACACGGTTGCCACAGACCTTCAATTTGTTAAAAATGCAGTATCTGTGAAGTGCAATAAAACAAAGTGCAATAAAATGAGGTATGCCTATATTTAACAAGAAGTTTTATAACTAGAGAAAAACAAGGCAATCATATTTCTTGGCATAATTTTAAATGGTCTTCAGATTAACTTATATATATACATACATATATGTATAATTGTACCACATTGATAATTATGTCTCTCTCTATATATTGCTGTTCATCTTTAAGACAGTACTATTGTAATATTGCAACTCTAACATATAATTTCAGCTTTTCGTTAGTGGAGACAGACAATACCAACACTTTCTGAACAATAGTACAAAGCATCTGGAGACAAGAGGACCATTGCCTATAGCCATGAATTAGAGTTGTTCTCTCAGCAAAGTTAAGAAAAACTGACTTTATATCCAAAGGATGATACCTTCCATATTGCCTTATCTCAATGCTGGAGTCAGAGAGTCTTTGTTTAAGTTCCAGCTTCACAGCTTACACATATATGAAGTTGTGGAAATGATTTAACCTCCCAATGGCTCACTATCATCTATCTGAAAAATGAGCTTAAGAAAACTACCTATATCAGAGAGGCTTTGTGACAAAGTGTTCAGTAAATGAAAACCAAAGAGCCTGACAATTAGTACATGCTTAATAATGACCTCCACTAATAGTATTACTTAAAATACTATTATTATTAATAGTGATTTCTATTAATACTATCATTTATTATTATCCATTCATATTTGATTCCAGTACTACCTGCCAACCTAATTTCAGCCTCAGCACAAAGGCCCTTTGTTGAGGATGGCGAATATACATTTTCTTTGACAAAGCTCTTTGCCTGTCATGTAGTTAGGATCTGATTATGCAACTGATGTGAATCAGGGACCTGGGTTAAACAATATTTTGGACAGAAAAACATCTTCAGAGCTGAAAACTATATCACAACTTTCTACAAACTGAAATAATTCTCTAAGATCATTTGCATCAAACTATATATATGTAACAGGCACTCTAAATGGAATTTCTGGGTTGTAATGTTTTTAAATACTCAACATTTCAGCATGATGCAATTTTGTTAAGTGGTTGTACCAATTTATCACTCCCTATCCACTCCTCTCAATTTCTTAGACATCCTATTGATCCACATCCTTTCAACCCTTGGTTTTGTCTGACTTCTTAATTTTTGTCAGTTGCACAGGTATAAAATAAGTGAGTGGTATCTCATCATGGTTTTGATATACATTTCTCTAAATGCTAATGAGGCGAACATGCCTTTTGCTCATTTTCTGTTAGGTGTGTCTTTTTTTTCACTGATTTACAGTGGTTCTTTACATATTTTAAATGCTAGTCCTTTGTTAGTTATATGTATGGCAAAAATCTCCTAGTTTAGAGATTACCTGTTCAATTTCCTTAAGCTATTATTGATGAAAAGTCATTCTTAATTTTAATGTAACAGATTTTATTAATAATTTATTTTATGATTAGCACTTTATATATGTTTAAGAAATTATTCCTTATATAAGATATAAATACACTCATATACATTCCTCTAGTTTTTAAGTTTTGCTTTTGATATTTAAGTTCTTAATCCACAAGAAGTCATTATTTGTGTAAGATGTGAGATAGAAATCCAATTTGATTTTTTCTATATGAGTAACTAAGTTTTCAGAACTTATCAAAGCCTCCTTTCCTCAAGTAGTCTGCCATGTGATTTTTGTCATAAATAAGAGTTATGCACATGCATACATAATATATGCATATATATAAGTATATACATTTATACACATATATGTACACACATATAATGACTTTGCTTCTGATCTCTCGATTCTGATCCATTCAATAATTTGTCTACATTAGCACCGATAGTATACTATCTTAATCAAAACAATTTTTTTCTGTAAGATTTTGTTTATTTTAGAAAGAGAGCACGGAGCAGCAGGAGAGGGAGAAAGAATCTCAAGCAGACTCCATGCTGAGCGCTGAGCCCAACGTGGAGCTTGATATCATAACCCTGAGATCATGACCCTGAGATCACCACCTGAGATCACAAACTGAGCCAAAACCAAGAATCAGACGCTTAACCAATTGTGCCACCCAGGTGCCCCTCAAACAGCTTTATAAAAAGTCATTTTATATAGCATGATCATATTCCTCTAATTATTATCAGTCTTGGCAATTTTGACCTCTTCCATACAAATATTGGAATCAATATGTTAGTTGAATTTTTTGAAGTTACATTAAATTTATGGATCAATTTGGAAGGAATCAATTTTGTTATATTGTCTTCCAACGCATAAACATGAGATCTCTCTCTTAATCCCCTTCAAAAAAGTTTTTATAATTTGGGGTGCTGGGGAAAGTAGGTTTGTTACATTTATTGCTAGGTACATTAGATTTTATTGCTAATTATAACTGGTTTCACTGTTGTGTTTTTAATCATGTTTTATAGCTGTCACTTGGGTAAAGAAATGAAACTGACTTTAATAGATTAGTCTCATATTGAAACATTTGTTAAACTACTATTCCCTATAAATTCTGAGTAGATACTTTTGGATTTCATTAATGTAGAAACAAATAATTTTTACAAATAATGAAGTTTTATTTCTACCTTTTTAATCCTTATGTATTTCTTTTCCCTTTCATGTATCATTGGACGTTCAATACAATGTTGAATAGCAGAGGTAATACTGGACACAGCTTCTGATTTTAGTGAGCATAACTCCTGATTTTAATGGGACTGCTTCTAATATTTGAGTTCATATTTGTTACAGTTTGGTTTACTTTGGTAAATAACTTTATCTTATTAAGGAACTTCTCTACTGGTTTACTATGAGTTTTAAAAAATCATAAATGGAAAATGAATTTTATCAAATGTCTTTTCTGTATCTGTTGAGATGATCACCTGGTTTTCCATCTCTACTCTGTTAATATAGTGAGTAATATATCTTTATATTTTTGCATAAACCTAGTATTTTCAGGGTACAATATCTTATTTATACACTATTGATGCAACTTGGTAAAGTCTTGTTTAGGAATTGTGCATCTATATTCACCAATGAATTGAGTCTTCTCATTTTGTCTTTGGCTAGTTTAATATTCAGTTACATTACTTTATAAAAGGAATTAGCAGTGCTTTCCTTTCTATCTTCAAAAAGAGTTTGTAACAAAAAATTAGGGTGAACGGTTCTTTGAAATTTTGATAGATCTTGCCTACAAAACCATCTGAGCCTGCTGTTTTCTTTGTGAGATGATTTTTAACTGTTACCTCAATTTCATTAATACTTATGATGTAATAGTTACATTAGTACTAATAAAGTTTTGTATTTCTTCTTCAGAAATTTTTTGGTACATTTTATCTTTCAGAATTTTTCTCTATTGTCTAAATTTCAGACAAAAAGTAAGTAAAGATGTATAACATTTAAACAGTATCATTAGCCAACCTGACCAAGTTGACATCTAATAACTGCAAAACCATACATTCTTTTTAAGTTCATATGGGATATTCACCAAATAGGCCATGTACTGGTTCATATAGCAGATCTCAGCACATTTCAAATTTTTAAAATACTGCAAAAAATATGTTCTCTGACAATGGAGAAATTAAACTAGATATCAATAACAAGTATATATTTAGAAAATTCTTAATATTTTGAAATTAAGCAGTAAATTTATAAATAACCTATGGATAAAAGAAATGGAAGATAAAAGAATGGAAGTTAGAAAATACTGTAAACCAAATAATCTAATGAATCTGATCCATTCATCAGCAACACTATACACTATCTTTATCAAAATAGCTTTATGAAAAGTCATTACATATAGTAGGGGAAACCTGTATCCTATCTTCTAATTATTATCAGTTGTGGCTATTTTGACTCTTTCTGTATAAATGTTAGAATCAATAGGTTGGAGTGTAGTATCTTATTTACACAGAAAAAGTGAAAATATGACATAACAGAAACTTGCTCAGAGGAAATTTACACCTTGAAATGTATTTAGTAGAAAAGACGTCTGAAAAGGCATAATCTAATATTCATCTTAAGTGAGAAAAAGAATAACATTAAATGCAAAGAAAAAAAAAGTAGGAAGTAATAAAGATGTCAGAAACCAATGAACTGGAAATAGAGATCAACAAGAATGATTTAATAATCTAAGACTAATGAAAGAAAATAAGAGAAAAAAATCACAAATCACCAATTTCAGAAATGAAAAAGGGGTATCACTACAGATCCTACAAATATTTAAAATATGAGGAGAATGACATCAACATCATGGTGACATGAGTCCTTTCTTTTTTCTCTGATTCACAACTAATTGGACATCTATAACAACAACAAAAAAAAAAAAAAAGGAAAGAAAGAAAGGGCCTTTCCACAGCTTACTAGGACACCCAAGAGATCCATACATCTGTGCACCAAAAAGTGGGTGGACTGGACCACAGAAGAGGCTGCAGGGAGAGGGAAGAGGCCATGGTGCCTAGGGCTGTAGAGCCTCCAGCATCAAGTAGAGTAGCTGGGGCCAGGCACGAGCCTTTAAAGAGGTGGAGGGTAAAGGCAGTGAGTGGGGGTCTGCCAAGCTGGTTCTGCATTCCACCGCCAGAGGGACCTTTGCTCTCTCTGAGGTAAGACTGCAGTGAATGGGTGGAGGGAAAGAAAAGAGAAGTAGAACAAGATAAATGTCTCCTGTTGTCTGTCTCAGGGTTCTGGCAAAAGAACCACCCAGGGACCTCTGGGACCCCACCTCCTCCGTTCAAGGAGTCCCTACTGGGCTGGCCTCCAGCTTATGGGCACACCCAAAATGCCAAGTGTTATGTACCTCCCCCAACTCTAACACTACCCACTCTCTGCGCGCCGCCCCCTCCCCCCCCCCCGGCCCACTAAGCTTTACATATATGTAAATATATGAAAGCTCCAGTAAGGGAAACCAAAAACTTGTGCTAGAGTGCCACCTTCTGGAAAACAAAGGAAGACTCCTAATTACCAAACCTGCTGAACTTTAAGAATCAAAGCAAACAAAACCCTGCCTAAATAAGAGAGGTATTTGTAACTTCAAATGTGGTAGCAGAGGCAGTTTTCATCAAACAGCAGGAAAATGGCATGGTAATATGGTATTATAGGAAGAAAATGGACAATTTTCCAGCAACCAAACCCAAAGATACAGAATACTGTGATCTGATAAAATATTCAAAATTGCTGTTACAGAGGTGCCTGGGAGGCTCAGTCGGTTGAGTGTCCAACTCTTGGTTTCAGCTCAGGTCATGATCTCATGGGTCGGATCAAGCCCTGAATCCAGCCCCGCATCGGGCTCCATGCTCAGCAAGGAGCCAGCTTGAAGATTCTCTCCCTCTGCCCCCCCCCAACCCGTGCTTGCTCTCTCTCTCTCAAATAAAATAAATAAATCTCCTTAAAAAATTGCTGTTATGGAGAAATTCAATGAGCTACAAGAAAACTCAGAAAGATAATATCATGATCTCAGAAATAAAATTAATGAACAGGGGCACCTGGGTGGCTTAGTCGGTTAAAGCATCTGCCTTCAGCTCAGGTCATGATCTCAGGGTCCTGGGATTGAGGCCTGCTTCGGGCTCCCTGCTCGGCAGAGAGTCTGCTTCTCCCTCTCACTCTTCCTCTGTGTTCTCCCTCTCTCTCCAAAAAATAAATAAAATCTTTGAAAAAAAATTAATGAACAGAAGGAGTACTTTACCAAAGAGACTGAAATTCTTTTTTTTTTAAGTTTTTTCATTTATTCATTCGAGACACAGAGATACAGAGAGAGAGAGAGAGAGAGAGCATGAGCAGGGGGAGAAGCAGGCCCCCCTCTGAGCAGGGAGCCTGATGCGGGGCTCAATCCCAGGACCCCGGGATCATGACCCCAGCCAAAGGCAGACGCTTAACCATCTGAGCCACCCAGTGCCCCAAGAGACTAAAATTCTTAAAAAAAAAAAAAAAAACAGCAATTCTGGAGCTGGTGAACTCAGTAAATGAAATGAAGACTGAGTTAGAACGCATTGGATATAGAGATCAGATGGAAGAGAGAATTAGCAAGCTAGAAGATAGGAATCTAGAAGTGACTCAGGTAGGGTGCCTAGCTGGCTGAGTTGGTAGAGCAGAGGACTCTTAATCTTGGGGTTCAAGTCCCACATTGGGTGTAGAGCACTGGTAATGAAATCATAGCATAAAAAGCTTTTTGACATCAAAAATGAGTAAAAGGATGGAACTTCTATAGGTGAAAGAAGATAAATTGCTATAAGCTGAGAAAAGACTTTTTTATCTACGAAATGTTTCATGTAAACCTCATAGAAAGCACATAGCAAAATCTAAAGCAGTGATATGAAACATAAAAAAAACAGGAGAGTGAGCAGAGCACCATGGAAAACCACCAACTTATAAAGGTAGACAGAAACGGAAGAAGAAACAGTGGAGAGAAAAATAACCAGAAGGAAAAGATAAAATAGCCATAGTAAATCCTTGCATATCTATAATGTAAATGAATTGAACTCACCAAATAAAAGGCACAAAGTAGCTAGATGGATTAAAAAAACAAAAACAACAACAAAATAAGACCCAACTATATGCTGCCTACAGGGGATTCCTTTCAGCTCTAAAGACACACCCAGCTCAAAGTGAAAGAATGGTAGATGCTATTCCAAGCAAATGGAAACAAAAAGGTGGGAATAGCCATGCTTACATCAGACAAAAAGGTTTCAAGTAAAAAGGTTAACAAGAGACAAAGAAGGTCAGTATATAATGATAAAAAGGACAGTATATCAGATCATAAATATATATGTTCCCAAGAGTCAAGCACCAAAACATGTTAAGCAAATAGTTACAGCTCTTAAGGAGAAATAGATAACATTAGATCATTGTAGGGGACTTCAATATTCCACTATCAGCAAGGGATAGATCATCCAGACAGAAAAACAAGAGCAGATATTGAAATAGAACACACTTTAGAACAGAAGGACTCAATAAACATATACAGAACATTTCATCCAACAGCAGCAGAATTCACACTCTTTTCAAATGCATACGGTACATTGTCCAAGACAACTCATATGATAGGTCACAAAACAAATCTTAGCAAGTTTAAGAACACTGAAATCATGACAACTATCTTCTCTGACCACAATGGTATGAAACTAGAAATCAACAAGACTAAAGTGGGAAGATTGACAAATATGTGGAAACTAAACAGCACACTTCTAAACAAAACATTGGGTCAAAGAAGAAAACAAAAAGGAAATAAAGTAGGAGAATGTGTTTGGCATGTCTGAGGAACAGGAAGGAGTATGGTATGGATGGAGCAGGTTGGGAAGGTGGTAAGGGGCCAGGCTAACAGACTAAGACAAGCACAGATCTGAAAGGATCTCTAACAGAGTGAATATTGGGGGTGAGAGAAAGAAAAAAGACTTCAGTAGATGTTTGTATATGATTATCCTTTCCTAGTCTACCTTTGTGTACTAGGTGTGAATGAGATAGATAACTCCAAACTTTTAGTTTATATACTTAAGACTTTGGAGAGCTACATACGGACTTAATGAAGAATAGGGAAATTATAGGGGCGCCTGGGTGGCTCAGTTGGTTAAGCATCTGCCTCTGGCTCAGGTCATGGTCCCAGGGTCCTGGGATAGAGCAGGGAGCCTGCTTCTCCCTCTCCCTCTGCTGCTCCCCCTCTCTCGCTCTCTCTCTGTCAAATAAATAAAATCTTAAAAAAGAAAAGGGGAAATTATATAGTTAATGTAAGTATGCTGTAAAATAAAACAAATATCTGAATCATGACTATAAAATAATGAAATGGTTTATGGGAAGAAGTCCTATTACGGTGTAGGCAAAAAGGAATATTAGGTATTCCTTTTTGATAAGAAATCTTTTAAAAATACAGAAATCATTTTTATTAATAGAATGAATAAAAAATAGAATGAATCTGTTAAATGCTTATAAATATATAGACATTAGTTTGCACTTCATCTAAAGTTAAGAAAAGTTTCTTATCTGAAACCTATCATAACCATCAATCTAATATTTATGCTAATAAATGACATATAAAAATAGGCATTTAGATAAGCTACAAGCCAGATATCTACCAACTGATAAATAGATAAATAAAATATGGTATATCCATACAATGAAATATTATTTAACAATAAAAAGAAATGCAGAATCAATATATGCTACAACATGGATGAATGCTGAAAACACAATGTTTAAAGAAGCCAGTCAGAAAAGATCACATATTGTAGGATTCCATTTATATGAAACTCCCCAAACAGGCAAACCTATAGAAACAGAAAGTAAATGAGTGATTGCCTAGGACCAGAGAGTGGGAGGGGTTTAGGAGGTGATGTCTAGGTGGTGCACGTTTTCTTTTGGGGGCTAATGAAATGTTCTAAAATTGGGTGATGAATGCATAACTCTGAATACGCTAAAAGCCTCTGAGCTGTACACTTTAAATGGTTGAACTGTATAGTACATAATTATATCTCAATAACACTGTTAAAAAACTATTTAGAAAAAGTTCAGTTTCTATAAAAAAGGTCAAAATTGAAAACACAGACTAAAAATATCTGGAGAACAGAGACTGTCTTACTCATGTTTATACTTCTTGAAAATACTTATGAGGCTCACACAGTAGGTACCCAATACATATTTACATTAATTTAAAATAACTGAAAAAGTTTTGAGATGCACAGTATTACTGAGAACAAATTTTATGTGCTTGATTCATTGTTCATAACTATATTTCACCTAAGCAATTAATAAAAATCCTTGGAATGCATGCCAAGTTTCTTTAGCACCAGATTTCTACCCTCTTATATATGTTTTGCTAAACTAAACTTAGTTTCAATTCCCTGAGCACTATGCACATTTTTAAAAGGGGAAGAAGCAGAAAACAGGTTAGAAGCAAACCAGACAGGAATCAGCATTTTACTATGGATGATACAAATGTATGGCTCACAAGGATAGAACGAAAAAATAATATTGTTTCACCTTTTTACCTACTGGATCTTATATTCAGTAAAGAGGCTTCTGGCACTTTTCCCTTCTTTGTGGTATTCTACATCACTGGAAGCTGGCCACCCAGCTACGAATTCATATACGTTGAAAGGGAATCTTCAAAATTTTTTAAAAATGGAGAGGAATCATTTTAACATACTAGAAATGCTATGGGCATGTATTTTTAATTTTCTTAATTGTAAACTTTGAAAAAAATTTATACTTTGTCTTTCCGGCAAAAATTAAACCTCACAATAAATGCACACACATATATGGAATTTTTGATAAAGTTAAGCTTTCTTCATTTTGCTTCCTTTATACAGTATTTTTTAAATACTCAATTTCCATTTAATTTTCATTTTACCATAAAGTCATTTTCTGTGTTTCAGCATAATAAATTATTTAATCAGTAAAAAAAAAAAATTAAACCTTACGAGATAATGAACTATGAGTACATTTGAGCCATTACAGAGAAAAGACATGACACCTAGGAAACTGTTTCTTGGCAACTAAAATTAAAAGATATATTTTCTTAAACTATTATATCTCTTTTGAACAAACAAACTTGAAGAATGACTGAAAACATTTGTCTGAATGACTGAGAATGACATCCAACATCACAACAAAAGGGAGTTTATACAGAAAGGGACAAAATGAGTTGGGGAAACAAAACAAAATATTAACTCATTAAAATGAGTATCTTAAGAGTGAGCAAGAACAGAGAGGTATGAGCTACAATGAGATGAATATACATAGCGGACTTCAGAGCACTACTGTGCAGACTCTCAGATTGTTCTGCTGTTAGTAATACCTTTGAGGAAGAGGATTACAAAGACTAATGTAGGTCCTACAACTTCAGAGTCTTTGAAGGAATAAGTAAGTCATTTAACAGGCTGTTTATTTATATTAGATACAAAAGCATTCCATAAACTATTCAATGGATGACTCTAGAAGAACAGTGCCATCATGATTAAAACACTGTGTATGTGCATATATATATATATATAGCAAAAATTAAACCCCATGTATCTAAATATACACACACATATATATTTCATATATGTTCATATATATGTGAAAAGGCCTAAACAGAGAGATATGTAACTGATAAAAAGAAGAAATACGAATGGTTTATAGACATAGAGGGGAAAGTTCGGTCTTGCTAGTAACTGGAAAAATGCTAATTAAAGGAGATAAACTTTTTAGCTATCATAACTTGCAAAGATTAAAAAATATATACACTTGACCCTTGAAGAACATTGGGGGTTGGGGGTGCCAAAAATCCACATATAATTTTTGACTCTCCAAAAAATTAACTACTAATAACCTACTATTGGCCAGAAGCCTTACCAATAATAAGAGAAGTTGATTAACACATATTTTCTATGCCATAGGTATTATATACTGTATTCTTCCAATAAAGTTAGAGAAAAGGTAACATAATTAAGAAAATCAGAAGGAAGAGAAAATACATTTACAGTACTATTATAAAAAAAAAAACTTCAGGGCCCTTGGGTGGCTCAGTCGGTTAAGCATCTGACTCTTGATTTTGGCTCCAGTCATGATCTCAGGGTCATGGGACTGAGCCCTGCTTGAGTCTGCTTAAAATTCTCTCCCTCTCTCCCTACCCCTTCCCCCCTTGTACATGCACACACTCTCTGATAAATCTTTAAAAAAAAAAACCAAAAACTCTGCATATAAGTGTTACCAGCCATGGTAACACTTGTTGTTCAAACCCATGTTGTTAGAAGGCAAACTGTATACTTAGAGTTGGAAAACATTCAAAAACATTTAAAAATAAATATACCCTTTAATAAAACAATTCCATTTCCAGGAATTTATACTAAGGAAATTATTGGGACTGTGCATATGTATTTATCTGCAAAAGAGTTCATTATAACATTACTTATAGAGTGACAAACCAGAAACAACCTAAATGCCTAACTGTAGGATACTGTAAATAATGTCACAGCTACATTATGCAAAATATGGAGCCATCTGAAATCATGTTATAGAAAAATACCTAATCATAAGAATGTAAGAAAATATGTTGATATATTTTAAGAAAAAAGGCAGATGGGAAGTATCATTCCCATTAAAGAAAACAAATACACATGCATTTATAGTCACTGAAAAAAGTCCATTTCAGAAGTATTTGGTTTCTAAGAAATTGTCTGGTCCTTTAATCATCTTTGAGTCAGCTATTTGGAAACTGTTGGTTTCCCTTTCCGCTGAACATTGTCATGCTCAGGTCTATCTCTACTATTCTAAGCTCTTCTCCATATTGCAGGGACTGGAAGGGTGAGAACTATAGCACTACAATTCTTATAACCCCTTCTTAGCAGAGTTCTGATTTAGATTTTGTCTGTGAAAGGCACTCATGACTTCTGGAAGAGACAGGAAGTAAGAAACTTCTATTGTCTTCTAATAGAATGGATAGATATGAGAGCAGATAGCACCCATGAGGCTTGCAGCACATGCCAAAGGTATGGAATTTTATGAACTCATGGACAGTGGCTAACATCTTGTCCAGATAGTCAGGTACTTCAAAGAAGTATGTGTCTGGACTTTTGGAATGGATTGTAAGAACATTCAGTCCCATTTGAATATTCACTAGAGGGCACTCACTGCAGAGCAAGTGCTAAAAAATCAGATGGATAAGATGACTCATTTTGTGGATATCAGTTAGCCTCCTACTCTAGCCACTTCTGCTCAGTACACCCACAAACTAAATCAGCAAAAGAAATATGAAGCATCTAGGGGAGCCTGGGTGGCTCAGTTGGCTAAGCATCTGCCTTTGGCTTAGGCCATGATCCTGGGGTCCCAGGACTGAGCCCCGTGTTGGGCACCCTGCTCAGCAGGGAGCCTGTTTCTCCCTCCCCCTTACTAGCGCTCTCACTCGCACTCTCTCTCTCTCAAATGAATAAATAAAAAAAAAAAATCTTTAAAAAAAGAAAGAAATATGAAGCATCTATATTAATGTCAAAATAGACTTTGGGGCAAAAAACATTACTCCAGATAAAGAGGCTCACTACACAGAAATAAAAGGCTCAATTCATCAGGAAGATGTAACAAGTCCACATTTGTGTGCATCTAACAACACAGCTCAAAAGTTCATGAGAGCTTGACAGAAGACCAGGGGGAAATCGACAAATCCACTGACATCTTTTAAAATCTCTACCAGGGGGCACGTGGGTGGCTCAGTCGTTAAGCATCTGCCTTTCGCTGAGGCCATGATCCCAGGGTTCTGGGATCGAGCCCCGCATCGATTTTCTCTCTCCCACTCCCCCCTGCTTGTGTTCCCTCTCTTGCTGTGTCTCTCTCTGTCAAATAAATAAATAAAATCTTTAAAAAAAATTAAAATCTCTACCAGAATTTTAAAGTATCTATCAGATATTAGTATCTGGTAGATCAAACAGTCCAGAAATCAGAGTATGGAAAACATGAACAGTGCATTTAATAAGCTAGAGCTATAGAGAATTGCTGAATCACTACACTGTACACCTGAAACTAATATAATGCTATATGTCAACAATAGTGGAATTAAAATTTAAAAAGTGATTTGACAGCAAGTGTAACCTTTAAGTACTTTAATTTATTCATCTTTAAAATAAACCCATTCATTAGTCATTCTTTTTTTTAAAAAAAATAAGCTTGGGCCAGCAAATATACATAGCACACTGTATCAAAAATTAGAAAACATAAAATGCTTTTCAGGCTTTTGTGGAATATTTATATTAATATATACTAGGACATAAACCAAGTTTCAACAAAGTTCACAGCATGGGTGCACAGCATGGGTATTCTATAAACATGCACCACCCAATACTGTAGCAACGACCTGCATATGGCTGTTTAAATTAAATTAATTAAAATTAAATAAAAGTAAGCATTTGGTCCTCTTCCTCACTAGCCATACCTCAGCTGCTCAAAAGACATATACAGCTAGTGGTTACCATATTGGACAGTATAGCTATGGAACACTTTTATGACCATAGAAGGTGGTCTGCTATACAATATTGACTAGAGAAAGATTAAGTATGAAATCAGTAGTAAAAATTTAGAAAAATCCATACTTTCTTTTTTTTTAAGATTTTATTTTTACATAATCTCTACATTGAATGTGGGGCTTGAACTCAGGACCCTGAGATCAAGAGTCACATGGTCCACGAAGCCAGCCAGGCACCCTGAAAAATCCGTATTTTCTATATATTCATGAATAAAGGAACAAATCAGTGTAGACATTTAAAATACTTGAAACTAAATGAGAAATAATCTACTACATATCAACATATATAGGATATAGCAAAATTGGCATTTATAGAAAACCTATAGCCCTAAATACATATATTAGAAAAAGAAGACAACCTGAAAATTAATGAGCTCAGTATTCAACTTTTTAAGTTAAAAATAGAATACAGAATGAAACCAAAGGAAATACAAAAAGGAAATAATACTGATTAAATAAAATATAAAAGAAAGAAAAAAGGAGGGATTAAACAAAAATATAACAAGGAAAACACAAATAAAATTAAGTAGAGAAAATAACAAAAAAATTAAGAACAACCTTATGCCAAGTTGATGAAATGGACAGATTCCAAGAAAAATACAAATTACTAAAACTGACTCAAGAAGAAATAGAAATATTTTAATTGTTCCAAAATCAATGTTGAAGTTGAATCAACAGTTCAAAATCTTACTATAAAGAAAACAGCAGGTCCAGGTAGTTTAATAGACTTGTTTTCCCAAACTGGATCAGTCCAATCTTATATATTCCTTCCTGAGCTTATCCCAGGAAGGCAAGATTATTTCAACACAGAAGACATTTTACTTATTTTTTTTAAAAGATTTTATTTATTTATTTGAGAGAGAGAGAGAAAAAGCAGAGGGGAAAGGGAGAATCAGACTCCCCACTGAGAAGGGAGCCCAACACCCGGCTCAGTCCCAGGACCCTGGGATCATGACCTGAGCTGAAGGCAGACACCCAACTGACAGAGCCACCCAGGCACCCCAACACAGAAGATATTTTAATGTAATTAAACATATGAACAAATTAAAAAATAAGAACCAAATGATTATTTCAATAAGTACAGAAAAAGCATTTATTATAATTCCACATCCAGTGATGACTTTTAAAAAGACTTTTATTTAGGAATAAAGGAGAACATTCTTAATCGAACTAAGATAAGAAAAAGACTTAAAAGATACAGATTAAAAAGGAAAGAATAAAGCTGTCATTATTGCAGGTGATATGCTTCCTTATGTAGAAAATTCTATAGAATCAAAAGGCAGTTTATTAGAATTAATAAGAGAGTTTTGTAAGGTTGCTAGATATAAGGTAAATATGTAAAATTCAACTGTATTTTAGGTGCTATTAATAGCCAATAAAAAATATAACAGGGAAAAAAATCATAGCAACAAAAAAATATAAGGAACATAAGAATAAATCTAACAAAGGCCAGTCCTTCAAGGAAGGTCTTTAAACTACTGAAAGACATCAAGAAGCAAAATCTAAACAAATCAAAGAATATACCATGTACATGAATAGGAATATTCAGTACAATAAAAATCTTGACTCTAATCAAATTAATCAACAAACTAAATACAATTTTTTAAAAGATTTTATTTGAGAAACAGAGAGAGCACGAGTGGGGGGAGGGGCAGAGGAGAGGGAGAGAGAATCCCAAGCAGACTCCCTGCTGATTGTGGAACCCAACACAGGACCTGATCCCAAGACCCTAAGATCATGACCTGAGCCAAAGTCAGGCACTTAACTGACTGAGCCACACAGGCACTCCTTAACTGAATACAATTTTAATTTAAAAAAAAAAAAAAAACTCAACTGGGCTTTCCAAAGAACTTGAAAACCTGATTCTAAAATTTTATACAGAAGCATAAAGCCAAGAATAAAGAATAGTTCAAAATATCCTTAAATAAGATCACAATGAAACAATCTGTTGTACCATATATGAAGATACTATGAAACTACAGTAACTAAAATAATGTGTTACTGACACAGGGATAGACAGATAAATAGCACTGCAACATAATAAGAACCCCAGAAACTGACCCACTCATATCCAGGAATAATATCTAACAATACAGTTTGGAGATCAATGGGAAAAATGGTGGATTATTCAATAATGGGCCTGGGACCCTTGGTTATCCATATGGAAAAAAATTCAAAGATATTCTACATCACACTATCCATAAAAATAAAATCTAAGTGGTTCTAGAGCTTAAAATGAAGTTGGGAAGTTTGCAGAGTAGGAAGCACCAGGAGAATAATTACACTGACAGAATCTATCTGATACAACTACTGGAACTCTGGAATTTATTGAAGGCTTACAACTTCCAGGGGAAGGCTTGAATGGTAGAAAGTTGCAGTTAATTTGAGTCAATTCCAACTCTTAACTCAGCAGCAGGTACTGATCCTTCACCCCTCAGCCCTAAGGCAGGCAATTACACACATGTTCCCACAGCAGCTTACACACATCTTGCAGAAGTCAGGGTAGGCAATGTGGACCCTGTCCTCCAAAAACTGGGGATCTGTGTTCCTATCACTGATTACTGCTTCTTATCACAAAGGTGCAGACATAGAGGTGGACAGCTGTTGTATTCTCCCCCATTGTTGACTGCCCCTTCCTTCTTGTGAAGTGACTTCCAGGAGATTTAAAGGGCCAGTACTTTTTTTTTTCCCCTTCTTCAGTTTTCACCTTTTCCTCTTTTCAGAGTCAGACATTAATGATTAGGGTATTTGAAAGCAACTACATATACAAGGAAAATCAGGAACTCACCACACATGCCCAGGGAAAGGCCCAGGCTAAAAAAAAGACCTGAGAAGACCTTAAGTTTACACCTCAGGCTGATCCTTGGCATAGACATCCTATAGCTACTAAAACAAAAACAAAACCCAAAATCCCCAAACCCAGAAAACCCTGGGGAAGGAGGAGAATCTGACTTTCTTATTTTTTATTACATTATTAGATTCAAATGTCCAGTCTTCAATAACAAAAATCATAAGGCATATGAAGAAATAGGAAGATATGACCCATTCAAAGGAAAAAAGTAAAACAGAAACTGTCCTAGAGAAAGACCAGATGGTGAACCTATTAAACACCTTATTAAAATGACTGTCTTAAAGATGCTCAAAGAACTAAAGGAAAATGCAGAGAAAGTCAAGAAAACAATGACTGAAAAAAATGGAAATATTAATAAAGAAATAGGAGACCTAAAAGAAAGCAAAAAGAAATTCTAGAGCTGAAAAGTACAGTAACTAAATTGAAAAGCTCACAAGAGAGATTCATAGGGATATTTCAGCAGAGGAAAGAATCAGCAGTTGAAGATAGGGCAATTGAAATTATCGGGGCTGCAGAAAAGAAAAAAGTTTGAAGAAAAGCGAACAGAACCTAATGACCTGTGGAACACCATCAAGCAGACTAACATGCATTGTAAGAGTACCAGAAGGAGAAGAGAGAGAAAGGAGTGAAGAGATTTTTTTAAAGAAACAATGCCCTAAACTTCCCAAACTTGATAAAAGACATGAGACAAACATTTAAGGCTCAACTAACTCCAAGGAGAATAAACTTAAAGAGACCCACACTGAGACACAATGTAACAAAATTGTTGAAAGACAAAGACAGAAGTTTGAAAGCAACTGACATCACATGCAAAGAATCCTCAAGATCATCAGCAGATTTCTCATAACAAACTTTGGAGGCCAGAATACAGTGAGAGGGCTGATATATTCAGAATGCTTTAAAAGAAAAAAAAACCTGTCGGGCGCCTGGGTGGCTCAGTTGGTTAAGCGACTGCCTTCGGCTCAGGTCATGATCCTGGAGTCCCGGGATCAAGTCCCGCATTGGGCTCCCCGCTCAGCGGGGAGTCTGCTTCTCCCTCTGACCCTCTCCCCTCTCATGCTCTATCTCATTCTCTCTCTCAAATAAATAAATAAAATCTTTAAAAGAAAAAAAACCTGTCAACAAAGAATCTTATGTTTGGCAAAACTGTTTTTCAAAAGTGAGAGAGAAATTAAGGCATTCTCAAATAAACAAAAGCTGAGGAAGTTGGTTACCAGTAGATTTGCCCTGCAAGAAATGCTCAAGAGAGTCCTATAGATTGAAATGAAAGCACACTGGACAGTAATTCAAAACCATCTGAAGAATAAAAATCTCAATAAAGGTAAATACATGGGCAATTATGAAAGCTAGTATTATTAGAACATTTTGTAACTCCTTTGTTTTCTACATGATTAAAAGACCAATATATTACAAAAAAAACCCAATTATTAGTCTAAAAACTAGAATTATTATAACTTTTATCTGTAGTTTCACATTTTGTTTTCTACATAATTTAAGGGACTAACACATTTTTTATTAAAGTATAGTTGATACACAATGTTACATTAATTTCAGGTGTACAATATGATTCCACAAGTGTATACATTAGGGTATGTTCACCATGAGTGTAGCTACCATCAGTCACTATAGAACCTTATTACAATACCATCAATTATATTCCCTATGCTGCACCTTTATCCCCATGACTTATTCATTCCATAACTGGAAGCCTGTATCACCCCCTCCCCTTTACTCATTTTGCTCAACTTCCCCACCCTCCTTTTCCCTCTGGCAACCAGCATTTTGTTCTCTGTATTTATAGGACTGTTTCAGCTATTTATTCATTTGTTTTGTTTTTTAGATTTCACATATAAGTGAAATAATATGGTATTTGTCTTTCTGTCCGATTTATTTCATTTAGCATAATACCCTCTAGGTCCATTCATGTTGTCCAAATGGCAAGATCACATATTTTTATGGCTAAATAATATTTCAATGTGTGGAATATTATTACACACACACACACATACATATGGAATTAGTGTTTTCATTTTCTTTGGGTAGATAACCAGTAGTGGAATGCCTGGATCATACTGTATTTCTATTTTTAATTTTTTTGAGGAACCTCCATACTGTTTTCCACAGTGGCTGCACTAATTTACCTTCCCACCAACTGTGTGTGAGAGCTCCTTTTTCTCCACATTTTTGCCAACACTTGCTATTTCTTGTCTTTTTTATTCTAGTCCTTCCGAAAAGTGTAAGGTGATATCTCATTGTGGTTTTGATTTGCATTTCCTAATGATTAGTGATTTGAGCATCTTTTCATGTGTCTGTAGCCATCTGTAGGTCTTCTTTGGGGACTAATGCATTTTTTAAAAAAATTATTAGTTTATGTTTTTGTACACATAATATATAAAGTTGTAACTGTGACATCAGTAACTAAAAGGGGTGCAAATGGAGCTATAAAGGAGCAGAGTTTTTGTATGTTATTGAAGTTAAACTGATATAATTTCAAATTAGAATGCTATAACTTTAGGATATTAAATGTAATCCTATGGTAGTTCTAGAATGTCTTAGTTCAAGCTGCTATAACAAAACACCACAGACTGGGTAGTTTACAAGTGTTTTTTTTTAAGATTTTATTTATTTGAGAGAGAGAATGAGCAGGGGGAGGAGCACAGGGAGAGGGAGAAGCAGACTCCCTGCTGAGCTTGATCCCCAGACTCTAGGATCATGACCTGCGCCAAAGGCAGATGCTTAACTGACTGAGCCCCCCAGGCACCCCTGGACTGGGTAGTTTATAAACAGTGAAATTTAGTTCTTGGTTCTGGAAGCTAAAGGACCAAGATCAGGTTGCCAGCATGGTCAGGTGAATACCTTCTTCCAAGTCATAGACTCCACCATCATCCTGGCATGGTGGAAGGGGCTAGGGATCTCTGTGGGGCCTCTTTTAAGAGAGCATGGTGAATCCCATTCATCTCATTCAGAGGGTTCCACTCTTCGTGACCTAAGCCATCTTCCAATGACCCCACTTCCTAATACTATCACACTGGATATTAGGACTTCCAACATATGAATTTTGGAGGGTACCAACATTCAGACCATAGCATATACTATACACAAGAAACAAATGATAAGGGAATTAAAATGTTACACTACAAAAAAAGTCAACTAAACACATAAGGACAGTAATCAGGAAATGAGGGACAAGAAAGCTAAAAGGCACACAGAAAAAACCCCAATGAGATAGCATTTTCACATCTATTATAATACCGAGTGTGAGCAAGGATGTGAAATAAACAAAATACTTTGTGGAAAAATGCATAATCTAGATTCTACTTTATATTAGGTTCTTAAAAATGTGTATTTGATATACACATGTTAAAAATGATCAGGAAATGATAAACATCAAATTTATGAAAGTGTTTATCTTTGACGGGGAGTAAGGAAAGGATGCCATTAAGGAAGGACACATAAGTAGTGTCAAATACTGATAAAGTTTTATTTCTTCAGTTGGGAGGGGGCATACAGATTCTCATTATCATTCTCTTCAAAAGTGAACACTGTGTTTTATATTGTTCATTTGTACACAGATATTTTTCTTTCTTTTTTTTTAATTTTATTTATTTATTTGACAGAGAGAGACATAGTGAGAGAGGGAACACAAGCAGAGGGAGTGGGAGAGGGAGAAGCAGGCTTCCCCCTGAGCAGGGAGCCCGATGGGGGCTTGATCCCAGGACCCTGGGATCATGACCTTCGTGCTTAACAACTGAGCCAAAAAGGCACCCCCCCACACAGATATTTTTCATAAAACTTTATAAAAAGAGGAAGAGCCTCTAAATTCAAAAACACCCCAATTTTTTTATGACTAAAATTATCTCACAGTAGATCATTTTCCTGATGATCACAGGTTCTATTTAGAGTCTAGTCACTGGTTCTAAAGATAATAAAGGCTGCAGAGTTTGAAAGGGAGCAAATATATAACCCAGGAGTCATCAAGACAAGGTGTAAGAAGATACAAAGTATAAAAAATATATAGGTACAGGAAAATGTATTTGAAAAAAAGATGTAGGGAAGGCAAATTAAATTAGTGAAATGGGAGGGGAGAGTCTGTCGGGGAGGTACATGTATGACTCAGTAGAAATTTTATTTTGTTTTAGGAGGAATAGATATATACAGAATGAGGCAAGTAAAAAGGGACAAATGGTCTCCATTCAAGAAAAATAAAATACAGCCAATTGGAGAAGAAAGAGCAGGAAGTAACTATACTATACTCAAGATTGCTTTCAATCTTACCTCAAAAAGCAAAAACAGAAACCTAAAAATTAATATCTGATCAATGCCTTTTCAACAAATAGACACTCCTTACACTTACCTAAGCTAAGGGATAGTTTTTTTTTAAATAAGGGCAGAAAAAGCTGACATACAAATATTATTTTTTTTAAAGATTTTATTTATTTGACAGAGAGAGACACACACACGCAGCAAGAGCAGGAACACAAGCAGTGGGAATGGGAGAGAGGGAAGCAGGCCTCCTGCCGAGCAGGGAGCCCGATGTGGGGCTCAATCCC
The DNA here is from genome assembly GCF_003265705.2 of Callorhinus ursinus. Lineage (NCBI taxonomy): Eukaryota > Metazoa > Chordata > Mammalia > Carnivora > Otariidae > Callorhinus > Callorhinus ursinus. The sequence goes on along the minus strand of NW_027397070.1, from coordinate 25,629,801 downwards.
AGGACCCCGGGATCATGACCCGAGCCAAAGGCAGTCGCTTAACCGACTGAGCCACCCAGGTGCCCCTAAGATATTATTTTTCAAAAGCAACATTGCACTGACAGTTTCTGTTACATTGTAGAAAACCCAAATTCCCATGTGGACTCCCAAGTTTTAAGCAATTGTAATTAACAAAAACAAATTAAAAAGGATTCATTTCTGTTTTGTTTCTGGTAGTACTTAAACTCTAAGCCCAACCTTGAAAGACTGCTTTCTGGGCTACTGCCTCTGATAGTCATCTGAATTCTTTATTTTTCTCTAGTACATTCTTTGCCTTCTTTTCTAGTCCAAAGCGATCAAGTTTATAGAGCATTGATTTCTTATACCAGCTTAAGCCTCAATAGGCTTGTTGCAGGACCTTTTTGGCATATTATTTTAGTTCCTTGTCTTCATCACATGGACTGGGAAAGCAAACAACCCTAAATTTAAATCTTGGATCTATAACTTATATAAATTATGGGACCTCTGGCACATTTCCTCATGCTCTCTGAGTCTTGGATTACTTATATATTAAAATTCGAATAATAATGTCTGTCTCTAAAGAATGGATTTTTAAATGCTTAAATTTATTTAAACTTCTGGTTCAGGGGTGCCTGAGTGGCTCAGTTGGTTAAGTGGCTGCCTTCGGCTCAGGTCATGATCCCAGGGTCCTGGGATCAGAGCCCTGCATCGGCATGGGCTCCCTGCTCAGCAGGGAGTCTGCTTCTTCCTCTCCCTCTGCCCCTCCCCCGCTCATGCTCTCTCTCACTCACTTTCTCTCTCACAACTAAATAAAATCTTTAAAAAAATAAAAAATAATAAACTTCTGGTTTGGTGCAGATTTAGGTACAGGTGTTGGGATTCTGTTCTACTCACAGACCTGCTTTTCAGTTGTATCTCTGGGTATAATCCTCAACCACCACCTTGTTAGGTGGTGTTAGTAGAGATGCTTTTCTGCTTTGTAGTTTCCATGGTGTTAGTAGAGATGCTTTTCTGCTTTGTAGTTTCCATGGCCCTATTAGAACCTAACAGGTCTCTGTCTACTCAGATAAAAATATTAGCTGTGATATGGTCCTACAGAATTCTTATCTGAATTTTAAGTTTCCTATACAAATTTTGCAAATCTCTCTTGCCCTTTTCTTGGAAATCACTATATTTTCCAATTCTGGATAGTCTACCTTTGAACTCCACCCACTGCTTTCTAACTTGTCTGTAAAGTATTTAGCTAGATGACAAGGTTAGTTCACTGTCTTTTTTTTTTACAAGCTATCACCTGAGTTTTTTCTCATTACAGACCTCTGGCTTCTACAAGAGGCTGTTTTCCCTTTACCCTCACACCATGCCCCATTATCATATAAAACATTCCACAGTATTGAGGCACCTGGGTGGCTCAGTCAGTTAAGCGTCTGCCTTTGGCTCAGGTCATCATCTCAGGGTTCTGGGATCAAGCCCCACGTCAGGCTTCCTGCTCAGTGGGGAGTCTGCTTCTCCCTCTGCCCTTCCCACTGCTTGTGCGCATGCATGCTCTCTCTCTCAAAAAAAATCTTTTTAAAAAATTCCACAGTATTATGTTATAGAAAATAAATTAGAAGACAACTCTAGGTTCTAATTTCAGTCCTCTTACTAAATGTATGATTTTTGCCAAATTATTTAACCTACCTGAGACTCAGTTTTTTTTTTATTTATAAAAGACTATGTCCAGCCAACTAAAGAAGCTAAAAATCAAAGGCAATAATGCAGGTGACTGTGCCTTGAAAACTGTAGTTCTATACAATTTGCAGAAGGTATCATCAATTCAGTAAAGAGGCAGTATAGCGTAGTGGTGAAGATAAAAGAATCTGAAGTCAAACTGCCAGAGTTGGAATCCTGTCTCTATCATTTACCTTTGATATATAAAATGAGGATTATAATACGTACTTCATATGATAATAGCTCAATGACATTAGCTATTCTTGTTATTATTAAATGCCTACTATGTTAGGTATTACACTAGGTGCTAGTAATAAAATGGAATCAGGACAGACATGGCTAACATCTTCATCAAAAACCTCTATTTCCTACTCTATATGCTACATTTTTCTAAGTCATTTACATATTTATGTCATATATACTTTATAGCAAAGAAAAATCAGAGTAGTAAAGCATTTCCATAGAGCATTAAGACTCCATAATTCCAATATTTCTTTACTGTGAAAATATCCAGTGAACACATAGTGACTTTAGTATTTCTTTTCCTAATTCATCACTTGAGTTGAAACTCTTGATGACTTCTGGGTAAACTGTCTGGGACATGTTCCCATCAAATATAAATAATCCAATGCTTGTCAGTCACCTAAAATGCTAATTAAAAGGCAGATTCCTAGACCCCATTTCAGACCTATTGATTGAAAAGCTCTGAGTGATTTGCAGCGACATGGATGGAGCTAGAGTGTATTATGCTAAGTGGTAAATCAGAGAAAGAGAAATACCAAATGATTTCACTTATATGTAGAATTTAAGAAACAAATGAGCAAAGGGAAAAAAGAGAGAGAGAGAGACAAAACAAGAAACAGACTCTTAACTATAGAGAAGAAACTGATGGTTACTAGAGGGGAGATGGGTGGGAGGATGGGTTAAATAGGTGATGGGGATTAAGGAGTGTACTTACCATGATGAGCACCTGGTGTTGTATGGAAGTGTTGAAGCACTATATTGTACACCTCAAACTAATATTACACTAACTGGAATTAAAATAAACACTTTAAAAAATCAAAATAAATAAAATAAAAATAATTTTTAAAAAAAAGCCCCAGCTGGAAGATGTGGGAATGTGCATTCTAATAAGTTCCCAATGTGATTTTTATGCAAATCCCATTTGAGAACCACATTCCGAGACAAAAAAAAAAAAACCCTCCACTGTATAAGAAATCTGTACCCAAAGAAATACTGAAGAATAATGATCCAAAGCTTCACTAACGAGAAAAATTTTAATCCTTAAATTTTCATATGTGTGTCTTTTAACAAGGTTGAGTCAACAATGCACAGAGATCAAGACCAAAACTGACTTGAACATACATACCTTAACTGTGAGTATTCAAGAAATTCCTACTCTGGAAGCCAAGGAAAAGGGTGGTGGTAAGAGGACACTGAGAAAGCTTACTCATAATTTCATAAGAAGCAAAGAAAAAAGGTGTTACTGCAATAGTCACACTTAAAACTGGGGTTTTGTAATCTCAGAAAATGGAACCGCCTTCTCTTAAATTCAGACAACTAAAGACAGACCTCCTTGCGCCAATTCCCCCCACCTACCACAAATCTTGGATAATGTCTCAAATGTAAACCTTGCCTAGTGGGAGCGAAGTTGGTCCTGTGACCAGAGAGGCAACGAGAAATATGGTCTTTTGATAAAAGTCAGCCAAAAACAACCAATTAAAATATAAATTTATACCTGTTGGTCTGAAGGACAGTTATAGAAGAGATCTCATTGAGACACAGAAGACAATCAAGGAGCTCCAAACTCCTAGTGGATGTAAACTTTCCAAAACAACAAAGTATTTACCCACCAAAGACCTAAGATCTGCTCTGGTTCAAATAATAAAACGCCCTGAAAGGCTTTCATTCCTAAGATGGTAGTGGGGCTAGCACTGTGACTGGAAGAAAACGGGAGCCCAGGGCAGAAAAAGACGCCCAATCTGCCCACACTCTCCGTCCTGAACCAAGTCTGGAGCAGCAGAGCGGGCGGGGCTGTGATTTCTCCTGCATCACTGCGTTCTCTCTTCTCCGCCTGCGTGAGCGCCGCCCACCCACTCGCCGCGTGAACCCACTGGGCCTAGCCTCTCCTCCCCCCTCCCCTCGGCCTGGTGCTGAATCATGAGTCCAATATCTCAAAAAGGTAAAACCAAAGAACAATGCCACCCTCAGGGCTGGCCTGAGCGGGGTACCAGGTTGGGGTGGAGCAGCGGCTGCAAACCACAACTTTGCTTCCCTTCTTCCCAAATTCCCCACCCAAACCCCAAATTGAAACAAGTACTGTAGCGCTGGGGGACTCCCAAGCGGTCACCCCTTCTCCTGGGTTGCTCAGGTCCGCAACGCTCCCACCGGGCCCGTCGTGCTCTGCCTCATTGTTCTAGCACGCCGCCCCCTCGGGAGCCCGCGCCCTGCCAGGCGGAAGGGCTCACAGCTCCCGCGGAAGAGGGTGGAGGTTAGGGTCCTCACCCCCTCGCCCCCCACCCCTCTCGGCCGGGTGAACAACAGCCCCTGCCTACTCTCATCGCCTTCCTGCCAACCGATCGCTAAAGTGGAACCAACGAGTCCCCGGGAGGCTACCGGCGGGTGCTGTCCAAATGCTGCGAGGAGGAAGACTGGGGGAGGAGGGCGGGGGAGAAGCAGGGGGCTCCGGCCTGCAAGAAGCTGCAGCCCTCTCCCACAGCGCGATTCCGGGCTACCCCAGTACCACCCGGCCATGCTTTCTCTCGCCCTACAGGGAGCAGCTCGGTTGTGGCCCGTCTCCCAGCCCTGGACTCCGCCACCGATCGGCCCTTGGCCCTCTTGTCCCCAGAAGCAGAAGGCTAGTCCCCATGCAGGCTGCAGAAGTCACCATATGCTACTCACCCCAACTGTTTCTGTCCCTGCGGTTCTTGGCCATGGTGGTCTGGGGACTGGTGGCGGTGAGGCGCTGTCACTGCGCTGGCTCTTCTCCCGGGCCGCAGGTTGCTGGCGGTGGGAGGCTCTGTGCCCGCCGCTGGGCGCAGTTCGCTCAGACTCTGAGGATGTTGCTGTGGCGCTGGTGGGAAGGAGTGGGGAGGAGAAGGGAGGAGAAAGCGGATGAACCAAGCTCAGCATCACAAGCCCGTGTTCACACAAATATCAGCGTCACACCCTCCCTACCTCAGCCCACCCCCAGAGCATGAAGACAGGGACAGTCGATGTACTGCAACATTTTCAATGGAAAACACACATACAAATAAAGAGCACCCCCTCACACACACTCTCAAAGAATTTAACAGCATTAGCCAGTCACAGAAATACACAAACCAATATACTGCATTATTCTCGATGTTCAAATACCTGTTTCCTAGAAGAGTTACACATTAGTACAAATATGCAGGCAACATTTATATAGCCAAAGAAATTAAAATAATCTGCATTTATCTACCAGGCACCATTTCCCCCCATTTTAAAAGCAAGGTCATGTTGGTAAAGAGGGTATCAATGCATTTTTGTACCTGTATACTGAACAGGCCTGCCTTTTAAAATTAGGACAGCAAAATTTAGATCAAGATCAAGATAAATGAAAGCTGGAGATTCATCATAATATGTAACTAACTCAATATCTAGTGGGCAAAATTTCCCACTAGATTTGCAGAGAAAAACTCTGGAATTATATTGCCAAATATTTTAAGTAAAATCATACTACATGGTCTGGGTGAGCCTTGGCAGCCACAAAGGTTGCAGACAATTTTGAATAGAAAGCAAAAGGCAATAAACACTTAAAAAAATATTCTCAACCTCTCCCTTTCCACTGATTTCTTCCTCTCTGCCTGCAAACTCAGTTTTCAGTATTCTAGAAACAGTCATTTCATGCTACTTGACCCTCAGGATACTATTATCCCATTCCTCACACAGTTTTCTCCTGCGTTCTGTTGTTGCCCACACTCTACAGATCAGTTTTGCCTACAAGATTACTGCTATCCTCTTAATTACCAAATCTATGGTCTCTGCTTATTCTTCATCATAAGCAACTTTTCACTCTATGTTTACTCAATGTAATTTGCTGTCATGGCTTCAGACAAGACCTCCATCCTGATAATTCCCAAATCTATGCCTCTAGTCTTAAGATCTCTCAAAGAGAGAAAATCATCCTACTAGAACCAAATTTATAACTGCCTGAGGTCATCTTCACTTTGTTTTTCTACTGACACTTCAAAATCAACATTTCAAAAACCAAACTATCTCACCCACCAATGCCTAATCTTATGCATTCCATATTTCAGTTAATGGTTCTAGTGATCTCAGGGCTGTGAACACTGTAAACCAAGTTTACATTACAGTTTCAATAGAGTTGCGTTCCCCAAACACTAATGAAACAACATAGGAAGACAGTTATTATCTCAACCCTATACCTACAACTAAATTCATAGACTAAAAAGAAGTGTGTTCTGCTTTTCTTGTATATCTTAACTATAATTCTCAGCTCACATTCCAGCCCGAAAATCCCTTTCAGTGACATCTCATTAAAAAGAATAGATTCCACACATACACACAGACACATGCACACAGACACACAAAGTTGTATAATTCAATATACTTTTTTTTCTATATATGGGTCTTTACAATATATATTCTTAACTGAAAAATACATTAACAAAACTCTTTTCTTTGTAATTAATAGGTAATCTGTGGGATAATACTTGAGACCGTGACTATCTTGGCCAAAGACTTCACCCAATGGTTTTAGTATCCACTGATACCCTTGCCTGAATCAAGTTTATATTAATGATTTTTAAATGGTGATTTTTAAATAATTATATCATTTCTTTTACATTTCACAGTTAGCAGCTGACATTCCCTCTCCCATCTTTGAGAACCACCATAGATTCATGAAATCTAAAGCAAAAAAAAAAATTATTGTGTTATCATCATTATTCTTTCTAATCCTCAAATTGCCCTAAATTTGGCCAATGGGAGCCCCTTCAAGTTAACACCTATGTGATCAGTTCCTTATTTTCTCGCATAAGAAAATGTTTCAAGTTTCCCTTGTATTTTCCCTGCCTCAGAACTAGAATTAGCAAATTTCTCCAAGAAGTTCTGGCTCCTTTCAGTGAAAAAAGAAATTTAGAAACCAAGATCTGGATGCTAGTTGTGTTCATTGCTAGCAGAAGCTTCACTGTTTCTAGACTCTGACAGTAGACACTGTTAGAACATATTTATTTTGGGAGGCACCTGGGTGGCTCAGTCGGTTAATCATCTGACTCTTGTCTTAAATTCAGGTCATCTTGTCTTAAACTCAGGTCATGATTTCAGGGTCATGTGAGCAAGCCCTGTGTTGGGCTCCATGCTGGGTGTGGAGACTGCTTAAGATTCTCTCACTCTCTCTGCCTCTCCCCCCAACTCTAAAAATATTTATTTATTTATTATTTATTTATTTATTTTTAAAACCATAAGTTCAATCTACTCCAAATAAATACCTCCAACCATATGAAAATACATATATACACGGTTATTTATTACAGCATTTTATGTAATTGCAAAACACTGGAAACAATATATGAGAGTGGGTGACTATACTATGTCTACACAATGAAATACTAAGCTGCTGTAATAAAGAATAAAGATCTCTATGAATGGATACAGACTGATTTCCAGAATACACCATTAAATGGAAGGGGGATAAGTGAAAATGCTTTACCCCTCCTGTAAGAAAGAAAAGGATATGAAGGAACAAAGCTATCTGCTCATCTATGCAAAAGAAATGCAGGAAAAACAAACCAGAAGCTAGTGAGGTCAGCTGCCCACAGGAGAGGGGTGGGAACAGGATGGAAGTAACGGGAGAATGGGGCAGGTAGTAGGGTGAGGAAGACTGGTCTTCCCCAAGTACAGCCTTTCACACCGGCTGTTTCTCAGAGCCGTGGTAAAGTTTCACATTCTCCAAAATAAATAAATAATTGAAATCAACCAGATTATGGGCGTCGAGGGAGTTCTCAAAATGGAATTACAAACAGAAAAAAAAAGTGAATCTAACTGTATTACGGGTGAATAACATAACTACACTGGGGGTGTAGGAAGAACTAATCTGCAAAACTTCAGAAAACAGTATTTTGACTATATGCTATAAGACTAAAGACAAAAACTATACACAAGTATCATACTCTAGTTCACTTAAAAAATTTTTTTGAGTATAGTTGATACACAATGTTACCTTAATTTCAGGTGTACAACATACTTCAGATTTTTTTTCTTCTAGGACATACATGGGCTAACAATTCTGAAATTACTTTATATATACACTAGGATTGGACAAATATATGGTACATAATCGGAGCTAGATTTCTTGCTTTTTAAGACAAAGTTATAATAAGGAAAGGGGGAAGGATAGAATGAACCCTGTGCTGTTGAGTCGGAATCTGAAGTATCAGTATGATAGAGTAAAAATACAAATAACTCAACTTTTAAAAATGGGCAGAGGATCTATTAAATAGAAATTTCTCCATAGAAGATATACAAATGCCAATAAACACATGAAAAGATGATTAATATCTTTAGTCACTAGGAAAATGCAAATCAAAACCACAATGAGGGCCACATGGGTGGCACGGTTGGTTAAGCATCCAACTCTTTTGATATCAGCTCAGGTCTTGATCTCAGGGTCATGAGTTCAAGTCTCACATTGGGGTCCATGCTGGGAGTGGAGGCTACTTAAAAAAACAAAAACAAAAACAAACCCACAATGAAATGCTACTTCTTACCTACTGGGATGAAAAAGACAATGAGTGTTGGTGAGGATGTGGAGAAATTGGCACACACATACACTGCTGGTGAGAATATAAAATGGTGCAGCCACTCTGAAAAGCAGTCTGGCAGCTTCTCGAAAAGTTAAACATTGAGTTATCATATGGCCCAGCAATTCCACTCATATATGCCCAAAAGAAATGAAAACATATGTTATATGAAAACGTGTGTACAGGAATGTTCATAATAGCATGATTCATAGGAGTCAAAAGGTGGAAATAACCTAAATGCCAAATAACTGATGAATGAATAAACAAAACTGTGTATCTATACAATGGAATATTTGGCCATAAAAAGGAATGAAGTACTGATATATGCTACACTACAGATCTTGAAAATATTATGCTAACTGAAAGAAGCCAATCACAAAGACCACATATTGTATGATTCCATTTATATTAAATGTACAGTATTGGCAAATCTATAAAGACAGAAAGGAGATCAAAGTTTGCCTAGGGCTAGGGAGGGTAGAAGGGAGGTTGAGGAGAAACCCTCAGTTTCTGCTTTTGAGTACAGGTTTCTTTTGGGGGCAATTAAAATTTTTTAAATGTTTGAAATCAATTCTGTACAACTCTGTGGATATATGAAAAATGACTGAATTATACAATTTAAATTGGTGAATTATACGGCATGGTAATTTTACACCAATAGGCTACTTTTAAGAAGTCAAGGTCAAGTTTATTTTAAATCAGAAAAAAAGAAGGAAAGGTATTTGTACATTAGTACTCTAGATCTCCTCTCATCCTGACCCCACTGGAATGTTACTTAATAAATTGTTCCCTCCCTCCTATAACCTCAATGCTTTTTTTTCCCCCACTGATTCCTTCACCGTGCTCATTTCCCCCCATCCTAAGAAAAAGGCTCTCTCAATCTTGTCATTTACAACATGGATAGACTTAGAGGGTACTAAGTGAAGTAAGTCTGACAGAGAAAGACAAATACCATATGATTTCACTCATATGTGGAATTTAAGAAAAAACAGATGAACAAACAAAAAAGACAAAAACCAGAATCAAATACAGAGAACTGGTGGTTACCAGAGGGGAGGTGAGTGGGGGATAGGTAAAATAAATAAAGGGGATTAAGAGTACACTTGACTTGTTGAGCACTGAGAAATGCAAAGAACTGCTGAATTATTGTACGCCTGAAACTAATATAACAGTATGTGTTATTATACTTCAGTAAAAAAAAAAAAGAACAAAATGTAACCTCCTTAAGAAAGAAAAGGGCTCTCTCAATCACAAGTTTCTCCATAGTTGATGCTACAACTTGTTCCTTCCCTATAATAGCTTAATGCAAAAGGACAATTACTGTCATATAATTTTTTTGAAGATGGGTTGGTTCTGTGGTGATTAATTCAGCAGCTCAATATCATCATTGACCATATTAGTCAGGACATAGATTTGGCTGCTGTAAAAAATTACAGTGGCTTAAGAGAGATATTCATTTCTCTCTCATGATATAATCTGAACATAAACCCTCCAGGGCTAATATGGTGGCTTTGAAATATCAAGGAATGTAAGCTTGGACTTCCATGGTATAATCCAAGATGGCTGCTTGGGCATTTGCATCCTCATTCCAGTCAAACAGAAGGGAAGAAAGCAAAGAAGGGCATATATCCATTCTAAGGGTACAACTGAGAAGTGGCACGTATCACCTCTACTCAAATATTATTGACCAGTACATGTCCCACCTATTTGATAAATATATTATGTGTATGTGTATCCAACTAAAATTTAAGAAATCCCATACTAAAAAAAGGGAGGGCACCTGGCTGGCTCAGTTGGAAGAGCATGATCTTAATCTTGGGGTCCTTGAGCCCCATGTTGGATGTAGAGATTACTGAAATATTTTTTTTTAAAAGAAGGGAAATGGATTTTGGAGAATACCAGCAGCCTTTGCCACAAGGACCAAGGTTGCATTTTACCATCCTTAGTGTGTGGACTTATTTTGTAATGTGGGCTCCTATCATGGTGCCAAAATGGCATCTGCCATTCCAGTCACCAGAAGCAGTTAGCTATGCCTAGAAACAAAAAAGGCATGTCTGCGCCTTGTGTACCTTGTTAAAAGGAAAACCTTCCAGAAGCACTCCCACAGACCTTACCTATGTGTTGTTATCTAGAATTGTCTAGCCCTTTAGTAAGAGAAAAGAGGCTAGGCCAATCAAGATTTATCCCCTAGCACTGGGGAGGGTCTCAGTCTCATCTGATGGACACAGACACTCAGAAAAGGTCAACAAAATTGTGGTTCTGATAATAAGGAAAGAGAAGATAGTTTTTGAGCACAAGGCCCAGGTGATAATCACAGCTTTCATTTTCCCCTTATCCTCCACTAGTATCTCCTCTGATGGGGTGACCCAAAACTTACTTCCATACGTCCAAGTCCTTAGTGGCCTTATCTTTACTGGGTTGCTGCAGTTTTGTATTGTTCAGTAATAATTAGACATGTGAATACCAAGAGGTATCTTAGTACATACTGGGGTCTCAGACATAGTCCTTCTTGTTTTCTTTGTGGCGCAATAACCAATTCCCCTTGGTAATGAGGACCAATCACCACAATCGGTACAATGATCCCCTCTCTAACTGTTGCCTCAACGGTTCGAAGGCCTCATATGGACCAGGTGACAGTTTCAGTTTCCTATTTAATGAAATTGTGACTGTGTTATCTGGGGATGGTATTTGTCCCTTAGGCCTTCAAATCCACCAAGCCCAATGTTTTAAAGACAAAGTTGTAGAGACAAAAATTCTTAAAGTGAGTTGTTAGGAATAGAAGAGCCACCACTCCACCCCTTGGTTCCTAAGCCCACACATTCTGAATGTGGGGTAGATAGCAACATATATTGGCTATTGGGTTAAGTCCTATCTCATATCCTTACTGGGTTATCTCCCACCCAGCATCACCACTGATCCTTCTGCAGGCCTTTCCTCCATTCTTTCAAACTAGCTGCTTCTGAGTGACGGGTTTGAGGTAAGATCAGTTAATTCCATGGTCATGATTTCATTGCTGTATTTTCCTCAAAGTAAAATGAATTTCTTGCTTAAATTTAATGTTATAATACATGATGATGAAATAAGGCATTCTGTAAATCCATGAATTGTGGTACTAGTAAAAACAACAACAACAACAAAAACAACTTTCCAGGCAGGGAACATAAACCCGTACTGGAATATATATCTATTTTCTGAGGATGAATCCCTCTTCTCTCCATAAAGGAAGGGATCTAGTATAATAAACTGCCACCAAGTGGTTTACTGTTCTGTACAGGAAATACTACCTGTTTTTCTGGGCAATAGCCCTGTTATAAGCCACTCCATAGTGGCAGTAACTATTATCCCTGGCAAGTGGAAGTCCATGCTGCTGAATCTACATTTGGCTTCCATTCCTTTTGTACATGAGCCCATTGAACGAGCATCAGGGTGATTAAGTAGAGGCTGACATCCGTTAAGACAGACTATCTTGTAAGCCTGATTATTGGAATGAATGCCTTCTTGTGGGCAGTTATGTGGTTCAGATATTTTCACATTCTGGGTCCATTTTAAGAATCTATCTGTGTTACCTCTCCCACTGACTTCCTTGTCTCAGATATTCTTCCTTTCAAGTTACTGGTCCACCTACTGGCTACTTTACATAAAGACAGATCTATACCTCAGGCCGTCTCTCCTTCCTAACAAAGAGGATAATCAGATGTTCTATTCAATGTTATGCCCATGGGGAGAATTTCTCTTCATCTCTATTTTTCAAAACCACCTCATTATGGGTAGGGCCATAATTCAGAGGCTACATGCTTCCAGTTGGTGTTAGCATATCATGCAGACCATTAATAAACCAGGCCCAAGCTTTTCCTTCCTTTGCTAAATGAGCAGGAGCCCATAGAAAAGGTTCAAAAAAAAAAAAAAAAGGTGGCAAAGAAGTAGGGGCAGGTACAGAGGAAGTCTGTCCATGTAATTTATACATGCCTTCCATATCAGCTCAGGTCACCCCAGTATATGCCTTTCCATTTGACAATGAAATTCTGCTGCCCATGTTCAATTTATGATGCAGTAAATTAGATAACACCGAGTTCCTAAAGAGCAATGCACATCACACAGTCACTTAGTATCCCACAGTCAGGTGTTTAGTTTCTGCCAAGGCCTGGTAGCAAGCCAAGAGTTACCTTTCAAATGGAGAATAGTTGTCAGGAGATGAGGGCATATTCTTACTCCAAAACCCTATCAGTGCAGCTTGTGCCAATAACCTGGACCATCTGTAGGGCATTCTGTTTTTCCAAGTCACATGAAAAACTGGCAGTCACATAGTTTACATGGTAAATGGGTCAGAGAGCAGCACATGCAGTATGGTGGCTCCAAAATCCACACAGACCAACCAAACACTGTGTATTGTTCTTTAAGGTGGGCAATGCAAGGTGGGGCACAGTAACTCCACTGATTGTTAGAAATTTCCCTATTGCACAGGTCTCTGAACTGGGTTTATTTCTCATCCTCTGATAGAAGGGTTTTTTGAAGGTATCTAGGGCAGTTGCTACTTCCTGTTCACCTATCCAGTTTGTACCACGTCATCAAGGTAATAGAGTAATAGGATGTACTACTGGATATCGAGAAAACAAAGGTCCCTCTGGAATGATACCATATTATAACTGAAGTGTTTACAAAAGCCAGAGGTAAGACAATGACCAGTCATGTGAAGGCTAACTGCTTCTGATTATTTTTTTTAAAGATTTTTATTTTATCTATTTGAGAGAGAGAACACTAGCAGGGGCAGAGGGAGAGGGAGAAACTGAAATCTATGTTCTAGGTTTCAAGTCAATAGCTACATTCTAGGTGCCAAGGGCCATGATGATTTGCTCTAGTAAAGACTCCACTTGTGGAAATACAACTATGAGGCTTCTCCCTCAATTAAGGGGCTCCAGGCTTGTGAACTGGTTACAGTTTAAGAATTGGGTGATATGTACTGAATCGCCATTACAGTGACTTGAGTTACATTTCTGCTCGTCAGACCTAGAACTTTTCTGCTTACATATGTCAAGTAGTACTTAGGTGGACTGTTGGTTTCATTCATTCCTAGACATTGATGATCATACAGAACCAAAAAGATCCTTACAGTCAAACACCCTGATTATCACTTCCTCCTGAGGGTTATCATGGTAAGTGCGCTGAACATGTCTTTGACAGTTAAGTCCCACCTGGCCTCTACCAGGATCTCAATATTCCCACTGAAATCATGGATCCTGATTTCACTGTGGCATCTCCATTATCATTTTCAACCAATTAAGACCGCCACCAAAGAATTTTTCAAGGATATTTGTGGCCCTTTACTCAATGCCTTGATAAAGGTAAATTTTATGGGCCGTTATAGGGATGGTATGGATAGAGCATTACTAAGCAGGATGTACATAATAGGGCAAGTCCACCATTCCCATCTCCCTGAATCTTCAGATTCCTTCCTCTACAGTATGCCCTGGAAGTTCTGGCATTTCAGCATATAGTCTACCAGCTTCGAGTAACCAATTCAGAGAGACCACCAACTGCTCAAGTCAACCTGAATCACAGGTATTTGGCAAGATCCTGTAATTCCTTCAGTGCGTAAGTTTTCTCCTCAAGAACATGTCTTGTCCTTCTCCATCAGGGCTATGCTGAAATCTCTCTCTTTTTAAAAGTTTTTATTTAAATTCCAGTTAGTTAACACACGGTGTAATATTAGTTTCAGGTATACAATATAGTAATTCATCACTTCCATACAAACCTGGTGCTTATTACAAGTGTTGCATTCCTTAATGCCCATCACCTATTTGAAATGTAACTCTTATTCAAAGTTCTCAGCCTCATTTTTATCTACCCAAATGCCCCCATTCCCTGTTGCAGGGTTCCAGTACTTCTCTACAAGGGATCTTACCTTAGCATAACAGATCTAGGTCTCACATTTAATTAATGTTGCAACTTGATAGCCTTTACTATTCAGCCATGGGCTTGATTTTCAGCCATTATCTTCTCTGCAGCTACATGAGAAATGTTTCTTCAAAGCTGTCAAAGAAGCTTTTGATTTTCTACTCATGCCTTAAGTTTGGAATTCAGGCCATTTGTCTTTTTTCCCATGTATTCTCTCAGAGGCAATCAGAGCAAATGACACCATGATTTTAGTAATCATCACTATCAAAGCAGCTAAGTGCAAGAGATTGGTCTTCCAGTGCTGGCACCCTCTATCAGCACTCCATCTCTTGCCACTACCGATGGTTATTTCAGTAATTGTGATGCCATTGTTTCATTTTCTGTGGCAAAAAGTTTATACAGGCAATCATCAGATTATGTGAGTAATACCATCCCACAAAGCAAGGGTTTCTTTTCTGAAGCTTCTTCCAATTCCTGTAACTATCAATCAGGGTTCTGATAAGAAAGATACAGCACAGAAAGAGAATCTAATGAAAGGACTATTTATAAAAATGAGGACAGGGTTAAAGGAACCAATAAGGGAGAGTGAAACACCATGAGACTAGCAACAGCGGAATGCCATTATCATACTCGTCTTAAAGGGGCAAGGAAAAAGAGAGCTAGTTAGAATCCTCTAAGAGCGATACATCTGTGGGATAGGGCCACAGCCAGGCAAGGTAGTCTCTTCTGTACATTAGGGCTTCTCGGAACACTAGTTTATATGAGGTGTGAGCAAACTTCAAGCATCCCTTCTGAATGTTATACTTATTATACTGTGAGGAAATCAACAAGGAACAACATATGATTATTTATAACTTACATTTTTTTCTTAGCTACTGAATTTGCAGACAGGACCAAATTGTGAACTGAATACAAGAACACTGCTACCAGTCCTCATTAAAACCTAAAATCCACCTTGGGAGTCAAGATTAATAAAAAAAAGCATTTTAACATATCAGATGATCATTTCAAGCTGGATAAAAAATGGAATGTGCATTGCCTTCCTCAAGTCTTCTTTTCTTATTTTTTAAAATTTTATTTATTCATATATTTTTAAAGATTTTATTTTTAAGTAATTGCTACCCTCAAGTAGAGCTCAAGCCTACAACCCTGAGATCAAGAGTCGCAAGTACCACCAACCGAGCCACTCAGGCACCCCCAATTCTTCTTTTTGAAAACTCCCATCATAATGACCTGATACTGATTCTGAATGAGATACATGTTCTATTGCTGTCCAGAGCAAAACAGAATTTTTCTATACTTGGAAAATATGGTTCTTCAATAGACAACTGACCCTAATTAATAACAGAAAGAATAGCTGAACTATTTGAAAATCTAATTCATAACTGTGGCAGATGTCTTCCAAAATTTAATTAATTTGTATCTAACAAATCTATGGAGCAATAAACTCAATCACACAGAGTTACATTTTGCAACTAGGTTATGCTGGAAGGTTCATCAGGAGATTATATAGGTTAAGCCTGTATGTTCCATACACAAAAATTATTGTCCTCATGCTCTGTTCTGTCACACTTGAGAGTTTTAATTAGCTTTCTGTCTTGGATAGTAAGTTGTGAAGCTTACTAACTTCTACCTAGAAGTTAAAAAATTTTGAGTCCCCAATTTTTTTTTAATTCAGCGATGGCTAAAGTTGAAACCAGAAGCCACCGATTATAATTAGCATTTTACTAAAGAACTTTGATAGAATGGAAAAACACTACAAAGCACAGAGCAAACCATTATAGGTTGTTATGTAGATAAGAGTAAAACCTGGAAGATGTTTACATGTCAGATATTATGAAGACACAATGAATATATGATATCGAGGCTGGGATGAAGGGCCTATCAAGCTATATTTATTCTTATTCCATACCTTGTTACAATATTGTGTAGTTTGTAAGAAACTCTCCTGTTAGCTACAATTTTTTAATTATTATTTTTATTATTGTATTACTTTTACTTAGTAATATAATAAAATTTTATTTATTTAGTAATATTTACTACTATTATTCCTTTAAGATTTTTAAAAAAGATTTCATTTGTTTATTTGAGAGAGGGAGGGCAAGCACAGAGGGAGAGCGAGCACAGAGGGAGAGGGAGAAGCAGACTCCCGATCCCAGGACCCTGAGATCACGACCTGAACCAAAGGTAGACGCTTAACCGACTAAACCACCCAGGTGCCCCACATTTTTTTTTTAAGATTTTATTTATTTATTTGACAGAGAGAGACACAGCGAGAGAGGGAACACAAGCACGGGGAGTGGGAGAGGAAGAAGCAGGCTTCCCATAGAGCAGGGAGCCCGATGCAGGACTCGATCCCAGGACTCTGGGATCATGACCCAAGCTGAAGGCAGACACTTAACGACTAAGCCATCCAGGCGCCCCACCACATTTTTTTTTATTATTGAGACTATGTGCCTAATTGTTTACGATGTAAAACTAAATTTATGTACCATATGTTTATTTTATGGAAATTGAACTTGAATTTCTCTACCAACCGTATAATATTTAACCCACCAGCCATGAATTCACTGTTCTTATTTAAATGAACTCAACCAGTATTTTTAAATCCTTAAGATTCTTTTGGAGTTGGAATAAAGCAAATGTTTTCCTCTTTGCATCAATTGTGGTACAAGTAACGATTATAACAGACACATTTTTTAACCACCACGTAGAATTTCAATTTTTTCCATGCTATCCACCTCTGGGTTGATGGTCAAAGCATATGGATCTGCCATTGCTGGCAACATAAAAATACCTGCACTCCAGAGTCTTGTTGAAGCCTATGACCTCAAACTTTTTATTGCCCAATTCATATCAAACATTGTGTTTCAAGAATAACATGCTTGAAGGATTATCAGACATTTATCCTTGTTCCAAACTGGGAATTCAGAGTTTTCACTTTATAAAGGCTCATGAGGTAAACTTTTCTAAAGTCTTCGGATCAGGACAAGATGTGCCTCTCTTGATCAATTGCTTCACTGTGATCTCAAAAACACTATAAAACTCTCTGCTTTGGCCAATTTGCTGCATTGTTCTGGTATCCTATTTTCCCTCTAACAGCATACCTATTTCTTCATTTACTTATTTTTATTTTGTGGTATAGTATGTATTTTCTGTATGCTGCCGCAAATTCTCTGGAATAATGCAAGTATAAATAAGTAAGAATACATTTCAGACTAGAGAAAGGATCAATGCTTATAGGGTCAAAGGAAGAAGAAAAGAATCTATGACAGTAAACAAGTACTAGGATACCAATAGAACATTTGAAAAGATTTTGAGTCATTGAAGCCAAAAGTATGTGCCCACCAAAACAAGTGCCAAGAAGCTTTGAAAGAAGGAACTGTTCTTCAACAATTTTTTCAATGCAGCAAACACATAGGCTTTGTCCATAGAGCATGTAAGTCTGAGCTTACTTATGTTCCCTAAATAAGTGCCCTTTGTGCATGGAGCACAAGAAAATACATATATTCCTTGTCCTGTTAAGGTGTAAATTTAATTTCTACATTATACAATTAATTACAATGATCACCAACAAGGAGTATATTGCCCAAGAACAGAACTGAATTGGATGTTCAAAACCACAAGCCAACATCTGCAACTTGCTCTTTTGTGATTTTTCAGTTACTAAATGCATTGGCTGAGTGTTACCTGGCTTTTCTGCTCAAAACCTCTACTGAACTCCAGAAATATCTTTGCCGGTATACATAAATCTGGCAACTTTATTTCTACCTTCAGAACAGGACTGGAACTGAAACTGCAAAATAGCTTGTGAAACATCAGCCAAATTACTTCCTCGAACTCCTGTTCCATATTCTATGCACTGCGAATTATTTTACAATCTCTTCTATTTGATAACCCTCTTTATATCCTGTAAAGTGCCTTATCAACACTTTCCGAGGTGTCAGGTGCAAAACCTTATTCTCTTCAAGCTGCAGATAACAATACTTAGATATTGCCAAATAATGATGTCTTGTCCCAGATCACATACTGAGAAGGTCCTTGATCCGGAATCACGTTGTGGTCTCTGCTTTTGTTTTAGCTTCTGCAGAACTCCCGATCTCATTCAAGGAGCAATCCCCGCGGTGAGACACCGCGTGTGCCCAACAGGGATAAAGGCCACTGAGACTTCCTAGGAATTCAGACTTTGAGAAATGTGGAAAAACTCAGGGGAAGACAGGTTGTGCAGGTGTGTAGGGAAGCCTCAAACTGGTACCACTGGGAATGATTTGCAAAACAGGAAGGTGCAGTAGGGTGTGCCGCGGCTTAGTTGCCCCGGCACTCCCCCACCTCCTTCCCTGGCGCCCCATGGCCAGGTTACTTCTGGCCCAGTGCCCTCAGCGTACCTTTTCCGTGTTGAACTGGAAAGGCTGCCCTCGTGCCCACCCTTCTCCCTCTACCCGTCACCCTCCAAATTTACCTGACGAAGCTGGGGGGCGGTTTACCGGAGGCCCGTCGGTTCACGAATGTCCGGGGGCGTCCGTAATCTCAGTGGGTAGCACAGCCTGGGCCCCGAAGGGACGCGCCCGGCCAGGGGGCGCGGTGGCCTGGCGGCCGGGAGGGTGTCGTGTCCCGACCAAGCCTCAGGGCGGCACTCTGGTCCCGCGGCCGGCGCGCTCGGGCGGGCCGCTGGGCGCCGACCCACGCTGGCCGGGAACGTTTCACCCGGTGACGCGGCCCGGGGGGGGGGGGGGGACGTGGTGCGGCGGCGGCGGCGGCGGCGGCGGCGGCGGCGGCGACGACGACGGTACGCACCTTCGCCGCCGCGAGAGGACGTGCGGTGCGGCGGGAGGCGGCGGCGCAAGACCTGGAGTGGCCGGCGGGCGCCGGGAAGCGGGACGCGGGCGCCGGCGCGGAAGTAGGTGCCGGACTCCGCGTTCAACAAAGAGCCGGGCCGCCCCCCTCGGGTACCGAGCCGGCCCCAGGCCCCCGGCGGGCGGGGAGACCGGCCGGGCTGTTCGCGAGCGGTCAGGAGGGGGAAGGGCCGCGCCCGGGACGGGACTGCGGGGCGCCGTGGACCCTCCCAGGCCCGCTTGTCCGCGGCCCCCGGCGGGGCGGAAGGGAAGGGGCTGGGCCGCTCCGGGTTGTAGCCCTTGCTCGTTGCTCGTGCAGGCGGAGCTGCGGGCAGAGGCTCCATGTTGGGAAGCGGCGCCGCTCGTCCTCGTTAGCGGGAATCGGGGCGCCGCGGGCAGAGCCAGCGGGGGCCGGGCTCTGAGCGAAGATGGAGGCCCCGCTGCGGCCTGCCGCGGACATCCTGAGGCGGAACCCGCAGCAGGACTACGAGCTCGTCCAGAGGGTCGGCAGCGGCACCTACGGGGACGTCTATAAGGTGAGGCAGGCCGGGCCCGGCCCCGAGCCGGGCTGCTTTCCTGCGGTCGGCTGGCTCCCGGGAATAGGGTCACTTTCTGGCCAAGTATGAGACGTGGGGAGGATGCCTTTATTGTTGCATCTTGGGGATGAAGCGGACGGGTTCCTTTTTTACTCAGCTCAGAGCACCCTGTCTGTATTCATTGCTTGCTCTGATCGCCACCAACACGCAAAACTAACCACACCGTTGCAAATCACTGTTGTACTTTTTTGTGTGTGGCATAAAGGCTTTTTACGTTTATTTGTGGTATCCAGGGGATTTCAAATCCCCTAGCACATGAGGATGTGCTAGGCTTAGCATGGAAAAATGCTTTATGAAAGACGGTAGATGAGAAAGAATATTGACATTAGACATTTGCATTTAAAGAAAAAAATTAAGTGCTTGAGCATGATTTAAAAAGTCATATGAAACCAGGTCTGTTAATTTTAACTGTAATCAGTGTAATACTAATCAAAATGATATGTGCACAAACATCCTATGTAGAACTCTGCTTTTCCTGGCAGATGTTTCATCATTTGTATTTGGTTGATTTTTTTTTTCCCCTACTTTAGCAGTTCCTCTCTCAGGGATTTAGAACATTCCATGACCAAGAGGGGATAAGAGCTGTTGTCTTTTTAATTGTGTTCTTTCGCATTATTTGAGACAAATGGCAGGGTAAGGTACTGTTAATTTGGGATTAAAGAAGAATTATAGAGAAGCAAACTGAATTCCCTAAATCCACTGAGTTCTTGAAGGATTAAAAGGAAAGGGATTGTTTCAGATTGCTTTATGCTTTTTGTTTTCTATTTCAAAAGGAACGTTAATGTAATTCATGTGGCTATATTAAGGGAAATTTCCTTTGATTTTTGCAACAGCTTTGTTTACTGGATTTAATCATGATATATATCCCATTATTCCAAACAACACTCCTGTATATAGCTGAAATGGCCTTCTGTCATATGGGTAATTTACAGTCGACTCCTCTGGGGTATGTTGTTGTATTGCACAGATGGTAAAATGGAAAGACAACCTCCCTTTTTTCTCCTTTTCTGCTTTTATTATTCCATTAATAGTAATGATTCAAGGTGGTATATGACAACTCTAGCACTGTGTCATTTTGCTGAAATGGACTGTGATGGGTAGGCTTTTTATTCATTAAAAGGGCATTTGAATCTTCTATGTAGGCACTGCCCTAGGTATGGGATGTTGAACTATGAGGGAAGTCCCAGTTCTTGCCCTGTGAATCCACTTTGAATTCAAAGTGGATAATAAAAACAGAATCCTCTTTATGTAGAATTAGAGGTAATTAATTCTTCATTGTTTAGCCATGAATTAGCCATTTTGTGGAATGCGCTTTAAAAGTTGAAATTCCTATTTTGCCTTCTCAGTCTTACTTTTTAGTCATTTTCATCTTATGATTCACTATGTATTAGATCAGTTCAGTTCATGTTAACAAAATACTTAAGTCTAAGTTCCAGGTCTTGTATATTTTCTCTTCTCCCTACTACAAGAAAATTTTAAGTGTTTTCCCCACAAGAATCTCAAAATAATCCACCTTTTTTAAAAAAAAAAAATATAATAACTAAAGCAACTCTCTGGAGCAGGATTTTATTCTTGCCAGGAAAAGCAAAGGGTTGTGTTAAAGGGAAGGCTAGTGCTTGTCTGACCCTGGTGCCCCCCTGCCCTGTGTCTCTCTCCCACAGCTCCTAAACAGAGGGTCAGTGACCCCTCTCGCCCTGCCCCATCTCCTTGCTTACCACATTCATGTTCTCCCACACTCACATGTATGCTCATTCCACTCTTGGTCAGCCTCTGATTCCTAAACATCCTCAGAATCCTGGTTCTTGGTTTTCCTTTGTTCTCATTACCTGGAATCACCCTCCACCCTCCTTTTCAAATGTTGCTGTCTTACTTGTCCATGAAAACCTTCCTCACAGGCTCCTCCAGGAAGCCCTAGCTGTTCCCCTTTACCTCTCCCCCCTCATCTATAACTTTCCCCTCTTCATTCTGTTCCAGCCACACTGACCTGTTTGCTCTTCCTTAAATATAATAAGCATCTTCCTACCTTTGGGTCTTTGTTCTTGCTATTTCCTCTGCTCAGAATGTTTTTCCTCAGACAGCCATGACTTGCTCCCCTCCCTCCTTGCTTTTACACCCTCCATCTTTTTTTCCTGATTTATTTTTTTTTCTTTGCACGTAATCACCACGTAACATAATCTTTCCTTTCTTCTTGTTTATTATCTTTTTCAATCCACCAACATACTCCATGAGGGCAGGAGTTTTATCTGTTTTCATTTCTCTATCTCTAACAGTACCTGGAATTATGCCTGGTGCAGAGTAAGTGCTAAAAATTTGATGAATGAATGAATGAACAATTCTCAGTAATTCTATCACCTAGTTGTCTGGACATATTCTTTTGACATCACAACACTAAGTTAGCACTTAATACTCTGTGTTAATATGTAATGTCTATTATATCCTGCTATGTATTTTTTGTACAAATTTTAATTGTTTGAGTTCTCTAGGAAAACTTTCTGGAAGACTGTTTCATAGCATACCCATTTTCAGCTGTCTAAATCCTACAGAATTGTGTCAGCTTGTATTTACTTTTATAAACCTAAAAACACGTAACATTCAGAATGTAGTGCTGAAGTTTTGAAGCTCAGAGCAGTTAGAGTAATTTTGCTATTTATCACTGTGTTTCTGATGAGCTGAAAATCCTTGGAAGCTTTAGGAGTATTTTCAGTCGGTGATATAAACTAGTAAAATAATAACAGTGAAGAATAATGAAGATAAATTAGTTGCTCTTCTAGTAGGGTATTATCTACTTTTTAAAATAAATATTACAACTATAGCAACTGTCTGGAGCAGGATTTTATTCTTACCAGGAAAAGCAAGCATCTTTTGAAGCAGGAGCTTTAAAAGGACTACAGCTTTGAGACTCTTTGTGAATTATATATATGCTCTTCAAAAACACAGATCCCCTCTGAAGCTGAAGCTCCTGTCTTTGCTGAGAATCTCTAGTAGGGGAGAGCTCAATCTTAAACTGGCTATTCCCTGGTTGAAAAGAATTCTTTTAGATAAATAGAGCAAGAGCAGGAAATGGTAGAGGGGAAAGAAACAAAAAAGAAAAGAAATGAGGTGGAAGATGGGTGAAGGATTAAATTTCAGCTGAGTAAATTTTATTTGTAATTAATGTTAATATTTAAATCTGCCAACAGGAAGAGGAAGTATGGAGATTCAGTGTTTCCAGTACCTTCTGTCTACAAAAGAACTAGACATGTCAAATGATCTAGACAATTATAGTATCATGATAACAGTTTATAATTAACAATACAAGCCATTGAGGTGGTCTTTATCAAAATATTTGTATCAAAATTGTTCCCAACCTCTATTCCAGAGAAGGTCCAGGAATCTTTTTTTTTTTTAACTTTTGTGGGCTATAAATTCAGAGTGGGCAGACCCATGTATTTTTTTCTAACCTGCATGCTTTTTCTGATTGATTATACAAGAATGACATGTCTAGCTACAGGAGGGAAGGAGTAGATGTCTTTAGTTCATCACTGTATGAGAGATAGATGCTCAATAAGTATTTGTTGAATGATATTAGTTATAGAAAACTGCCCAGAGTTAACACAGTTAATAATTCAATATAGTTTATTTCAAGCTCTTTTCCTGTTTTTAAACCAATATGTTTCTAAAAATGGCTTTTATAAAACAAGGATCACAATGTATATCTTTTTTCTACTTGAATAGGAATGGCTAGCATTTTCCCTGGTCATTAAATATTCTTAAAAAATACCATTTTTAAATGATCTATTGAAAAAACACTCATTTGGTGAATTATTCTAAGGTTCATATTTGTTTTCAATTAGAAAATTTTTTTTGCAATTATAAATAATGTATAATTTATATGGAAATCTTTGTCATGTAGTTTTAAAACTTTCATGGATTCTTCTGGGTGTTGGATGAACTGGGTCCACTGGGACAAATCCCTCTTTTATATATACCTTTCTTTTCTCTCCCTTAAGCCAGAAGTCACAATTCTGGAATGACCTGAGGCATTTTGAAGCATATTTCGGGATCCCATTGTATAGATTCATTTATTCTTTTTTTTTTTAATTAAGACTTTATTTATTTGACAGAGAGAGACACAGCAAGAGAAGGAACACAAGCAGGGGGAGTGGGAGAGGGAGAAGCAGGCTGAGATCCCACTGAGCAGGGAGCCCAATGTGGGATCAATCCCAGGACCCTGGGATTATGACCTGAGCTGAAGGCAGATGCTTAATGACTGAGCCACCCAGGTGCCCCGAGATTCATTTATTCTGGAAATATTTACTGGATGCCAATTGGATGTTAGGGTATGGGGAGGGAGACATAAGAAAGAAAAAGTACACTATCAAAAAGGAACCTATAATTTAGTCAGGAAAACAGACATGTAGACTGTTACAATAGTGGAAGTGCCATAGTAGAAGTGAAGTCAAATACCTAATTCTGTCTTTCCTGGGAATAGGGGAAGGGAGGAGAGGAGAAAGAACTCTGATGTGAACTAGGGAGGGTTAACAGAGGAAGGGGCATTAACTGGATTGTAAAAGAATGCAGAGTGATTTTCAGGTGGACAAAATGGGAAAGATATTTCAGGCTATGGGAATAGTGGATGCAGACACCTGGCATCTTGAGAAACCATGATGAATTTTGAAGGATCTGCATCTGCAGATTTGGTGTGACCAAATATAGCAGAGATGTCATAGATGGATAACACAGGCTATTTTCTGGAAGAAAAGGGCCAGATAATGGACCTTATATGTCATATCAAAGAATTTGGACTTCTTCCTATAAACTGAAGAGACACTGAAGAAGAGAATCTCTCATGTTGTAGAGGATGGATTAGGTACAGTTGCTGGAAGTCTAAAGACCAGTTATTGAATAATCCAAATGAGAGTTCATGCAAACCTAAATTTAGGCTCTGGAACTGGAGATAAAAGGAAGGGATGGATTTGAGTTGTATTTAGAAGATGATCAAAATTACCTGATGATTAATTGGGGGGGGGACAAGTAATCAGTGGCATTTAAAATTCTGACTTGGGTGATAATATTGCTGCCATCAACAAAATTAGAAAATACTAAATGTGTGGGTCTGGATCTTGTGTCTGGTTTTAGACATACGGCATTGCATTGGTGGATATGTCTAATAGATGGTAGGAAATGTAGCTCTGGCCTTGAGAGATGAACTGGGGATACAGGTTTGGGAGTCATCACTTTATGGGGTGGTACCTGTGAAATATAGGTGAGGTCACCCAAGAGAGTTTATAGGAGAGTTGAGGAAATGCTGTACTGTTAGAGTGGTGGCAGAAGAAAATGATACATTGAAGGTGTCTGAGAAGGAACAAAGAGGGATGAGGAAGTTCTTTACATAGAAATCATAGTTCTTTACATAGAGCTCATCTCTATCATCTCTTGCATCCATTCTTTTTCCTGTCTGCTCTGACTGCAATGAGCAAAATATACTGATCTTCAAAAATTATAAATCTGAAGTCTTGTGTCATTCCTCCTTTATTCTCCTTATCCATGGAATAAAGCCTTAGAATAATATACACTTTCAGGCCCTGCCTATCCTGACGTTCTAACCATTCTGAACTTTATTCAGTTCCTTATATATTCACTGTACGTTCTGTCCTTCACGTTTTTGCAGGTACTATTTCCTTTTCTTAGAATTCTCTTCCTCTTCTTTCTCCTCTGCTACTCTTCGGGTTTTTTTTTTTTTCTTTAAGATGTGTTTATTTATTTGAGAGGGAGCACACAACCAGGGTGGTGGGCAAAGGGAGAGGGAGAGAGAGAATCTCAAGTAGACTCCCCACTGAGCATGGACCCTGAAGAGGGGTTCAGTCTCACCACCCTGAGATCATGACTTGAGCCAAAAATCAAGAGTTGGGTCACTTAATCGACTGAGCCATCCATGTGCCCCTGGGTTTATTTTTTAAACATTGCATTTTCAGGGAGGCCTTTTCTGTCCCTTAAATAAGGTCATATCTATTTGCTGTATGATTCCTTACCCTAATACTCACTTTTCACATATCGTTGTTGCTGTCAGTCTTCCTGCTCTATTCGAACTGCATGAGAACAGGGACCTTATGTTTACCATTGGATCAGCTAGCCTAGCATGGTGCCTACCAGATAGTATGTGCTCAATAAATACGTTTTGAAGGAGTGAGCAACATAGTAGTCATACAAATAAGAGTCAGTAGGGTTCATTAAGAGCAAAAGATTCAACATCAGTAATCATCAGGGAAATGCAAATCAAAACTGCAATGAAATATCACCTTATACCAGTCAGAATGGCTGGTATCAAAAAGACCAGAAATATATAACCAGTGTTGGCAAGGATGTGGAGGAAAAGGGATCCTCTCACCCTGTTGGTGAGAATGTAAATTGGTGCAGCCGCTGTGGAAAACAGTATGGAGGTTCCTCAAAAAATTAAAAATAGAAATGCCATATGATCCAGTAATTCCACTACTGGGTATTTTACCCAAAGAAAACGAAAACACTAATTCAAAAAAAATATATGCATCCCTGTGTTTATTGCAGCATTATTTACAGTAGCCAAGATGTGGGAGCATCCCAAGTGTCCATCGATAGATGGATGGATAAAGATGTGGTATATGTGGTATACAGTGGAATATGACTCAGCCAAAAAAAGAATGAAATCTTGCCATTTGTGATGACATGGATGGACCTCGAGGGTATTATGCTAAGTGAAATAAATCAGACAGAAAGACAAATACTGTATGATTTCACTTATATGTGGAATCTAAAAAACAAACAAACAGAAAAAGCAGAAACAGAACCATAAGTACAGAGAACAACTGGTGGTTGCCAGCAGGGAGGGGGCAAGGGGTAGGGGGGGATGGGCAGAATGGGTAAAGGGAAGTGGGAGATACAGGTGTCCAGTTGTGGAATGAGCAAGTCATAGGGATGAAAGGTACAGCATAGGGAATATAGTCACTGGTATTGTAATAGTGTGTGGTGACAGACAGTGTCTATACTGTGAGCATAGCATAACGTATAGGGTTGTTGAGTCACTATGTTGTGTACTTGAAACTAATGTAACATTGTCAGCTATCCTTGAATTAAAAATAGAATAAATGTGTTAAAAAGCAAAATTGTTCAAGTATAAATGGTAAGTAAGGAAGTAGAGGGAATGTAGACCCCTCCTTGAAGCACTGTAGCTGTGAAAGGAAGAAGCAATGAGACACAGATGTTTCTTCCACTATTTCTGTTTTCTTCCTTCCATTGAGGCTGATTACAGCTTTTCAGTTATTATTCTTCAGGATTGTTTTATTACCCAGTGACCAGGAGTGTTGCTGAATTTAGAGAAGGAATTCCACAGGGAATGAAATCAAGACAAAGAATTTGGGAGGAATTGAAAATTGAGAAACTAAAGACAAAAACTTAGGATGGGATTGTTAGGGACTTAGGGAATACTTTTTTTTTAATATTTTATTTACTTATTTGACAGAGAGAGACACAGCGAGAGAGGGAACATAAGTAGGGGGAGTGGGAGAGGGAGAAGCAGGCTTCCCGCTGAGCAGGGAGCCTGACCTGGGGCTCAATCCCAGGACCCTGAGATCATGACCTGAGCTGAAGGCAGACGCTTAAGGACTGAGCCACCCAGGTGCCCCGGGAATACTTTTAAAGCTTATTTCCCTCCCTTTTTTCTACCCTCCCCTTTTTTTCTCTCCCTCTTCCTCTCTAAAGTAGAGCCTCCATTGATTTCCAGCCCCAGTTTCCCTACGGTATGGTTAGGATGAGGCACACTGATGAATGGGGAGCTGGGATGGAGCAGGGTGATGACAGGGTGGAAAGGGGTATAAAACATTCATTCAGTATTTAGAGGACTTCTTATGTGCCAGACACTGTACTGGGGCCTTGGGATCCATAGGTGAACAAAGTAGACAAAGATTCTTGCTCTCATGGAACTTACATTGTAGTAGAGGGAAAGAGACGATAAACGTTAATAGATAAGTTGTGTATATGTTAGAAGGCGATGAAAGATATGAAAAGAAGGAAACGTTGAACAGGTTAAGGAGGATCAGGATCGCCAAGGGTGGGCTGGGGGGCAGTTGGGGAATTATATGAGGATCGTCAGGGTATGCCTCACTGAGGTTAGATTTGAGCCAAGACTCTAAAGCAAATGAGGGACTTAGCTATGTGGATATCTGCGTAATCAGAAGTCTTAAATATCTATCTTACTGAATCACCTGACCCTATCACTACAGTTAAATTGTAAGCTTAGGGTGAGGAATTAGAACTAAGACACAGTCGTTGCCATCATCCCTCTTATTGGCTGGTGCAAGAGTACAGATCATTGTGATTTTAATTAAATTAAGTTCATCTGTTGGAGGTGTTACCCATTCCTATGTAATTTTTTAAAAGCTGATTTTGTAAACAAATATGTAGCTGCCTCTACTATGTCTCTCTCTACTAGTGATCTCTAATCTTTAAATGCTAATAAGTAGGCATGCCTAATGGCCCCAAATATGAAGGTGATAGAAAATGTATGTATATGCTGTTTATTATCTCTCTGACATTTGATATCAAAACATCACCTACTTTCTCTTTCTTTGATAGTAACTTGTTTGAATATACTGTCCTTTCTGTACCCTGGTAGTCTGGCATAAGAGATTATTGGGTTTTCATGGTAGTGTGAGAGAGTGAATAATTTGCAAAAATAGGTTAACAGCAAAAAAATAAGGACTGTGCTTCAAAAATCTTATTTAAAATTACATGTTTTATTAAGCTAGTGGATATCTTATTAAAAGTTAATTAGATGTTATGTTAAATATTGTGTAAGGTTACTGTGAAAATAAAGTGTGTTATTAGGTTGAAGTGAACTGTTACGGATGTTTACCATTTTATAAATCATCTGGTTAAGTCTTTTTCTTTTTTAAAGATTTTCTTTATTTATTTGACAGAGAGAGCACAAGCAGGGAGAGCGGCAGGGAGAGGGAGAAGCAGGCTCCCCGCTGAGCAAGGAGCCCAAAGTGGGGCCTGAGCCCAAGACAGACGGTTAATTGACTGAGCCACCCAGGCGCCCCTGGTTAAATCTTAATTTAGTATTTCTTACTGTGCAGAAATAGGCTTATTTTATGACTGCCTAAAAAAAGAACATGGTTGTGGTTGTAGATATGAAGCTCTGGACTATGACCGAAGGCAAATTATTTAAAAACTCTTTTCTACCTTCATAGAAATGTTGTGAAAACTATAAAAGAAGTCTTTAAAATACTTTCATCTTGGGGAAGGTAGACATAAAACAGTTTGGTGTTTTATTTATATGTCTACAAATCACTGGTGCAGGTGTATAAATTCTAGTTTCAGAATTAACTTGTGGATATAGCCTTCACCTTAGGCTTATAATACATTTTAGTGTTTTTGTTGTTTTTATTACTTAGGTTCAGCATTTTCACTTTAACCCTCATTTCCAGTGTTTTTGTTAAAGACAATTGGGATAGGTTGCAGATTGATTTAGATTTCTTAAACTGCTTTTGCTTTCAAAATTTATATAAAAGTTTCACTTCTCAGCTTTAAATTGTGGTTTCAGACCAAATATACAGGAAGAGAACTATGAAGGTTATTAACAAGTGATAACTTATATTTTCAAGGCTTTGTTGTCAATTTGAGAATTTAGTCCGAGTTCATATTAATTGGAGCAGGCACTTTTGGCTGTACTGGACTAATCGTATATTGGCTATTACTCTTCAGTTGTGTGAAGTACTATTTAAGTTAGTGTAGAAAACTCTCTGTAAAGGGCAAGATGAACTTAGGTCGAATGGATCTTTATTTCTGTTAAATGTCATCATCTTCCACTGAGATTTTGAGAAGATGAATTGGGAAGCCAGACAGATAGCCTGATGTATCCTTGGAGGTGTTTGGGCCCATGAATCATATTGACCCCCACCTTCCGACATTTTTACAAAAATGAAATCGGATTAAAGTGACTAAGAGTGACTAATGTTTGTTCAGCTCTTTCGTAATCAGTATATTACTTGTTTCTTATAGTAATCCTATGAAGTAGGGACAGGTATATTATCATCTCTGGTTTACCCAAGAAAAAACTTACTATTTGTCCTAGGTCTTACTGTGAGTAAGTGGCACTATGAGGATTTGAGTCCAGATTTTCTGACTCTGTTATCTCTGTTATTTCCACTATTCTCAGCTGCCTGGCGACTGTATCTTTAAATTGATTGGGGCACACACAGCCCTTAACACATTGCTTACCACTTAATAAGCTCTGAACAAATTACGGTCAGATGAAACTTGGTGGCCTCACTGAGAGATGAGGGATTTTTTTGGACGGATTTGAACGTGCATATAACCTTCAGTTTGCAGCACTAATTTTTAAGAGACTTTTTCCTGTTACCCCTTCTGGTCATTACTCTTACCCTCATATTTTCCAAATCAGAACCCAGGGTTGATTTGCCTTTACTATGGAGGTGACTCAGCTCATAGTCACCCTACAATGTAAATAACTAAAAAGAGAATCTGTCCTTTTTTCTTCGTTGTTGGGACACTCTTTTGTGCCTTCTCTTGCCCTCGTTTTGTCTGGACTTTAAACTTATGGTTATTGTTATCTAGATTAACTGAGTCCCGTAGACTGACTGTATGGTGTAATGCTATTATAAATTAAAATACTAATTATTTCAGGCAGTTACCGTTAAGTAGTTACTTCTGTGTGCCTCTAATTTAAGGTAAATAGGACTGCCTGAGAAGGATATGACTTTTAGCGTTGTCTTGTGAACCACTGTGTTACTTCTCAAACACATGCACCTCCTTTTTTAGGTGAGCTGTGCCTTCTTACCCTCTTTTTTTTTTTTTAAAGATTTATTTATCTTGGAGCACCTGGGTGGCTCAGTTGCTTAGGCGTCTGACTTTGGCTCAGGTCATGATCCCGGGGTCGTGGGATCAAGCCCTGCATCAGGCTCCTTGGTCAGCAGAGAGTCTGCTTCTGCCTCTCTCTCAGCTCATGCTCTCTCTGTCTCTGTCTCTCTCTCAAATAAATAAAATCTTTTTTTAAAAAAGATTTATTTAATTTTTTATTTGAGAAAAAGGGAGCATGTGTGCGGGGGGGAGGGGCAGAAGGGAAGGAGCAGAGGGGGGGAGAGAATCTCTAGCCTACTCCCAGCTAAGGGCGGAGCCACTGTGGGGCTTGATCCCAGGACCCTAAGATCATGACGGGAGCCAAAATCAAGAGTCAGCCACTGAACCAACTGAGCCACCCAGGTGCCCCACAACTTTTACATTTTAAGCTTTTTAACTGTTAATTGTATTAGATGATGAAGATGCTTGGTTCCCTACCAGTTTTTTTCCGGGAATAATTTCCTATTACTATTTCAGCAGTAGCATAGATCCATGAGTAGGACTTGCCTTCCTGTTTTGCCTTTCTTCCTTGCCTAGGCATAAATAGCCTTCTTTCCTACCTTTTATTTTTAAAATACATTTTAAGTAATAGTTAATTTTAGAAAACTATGATATAGGAATAAATGAAAAATTACCTGTATCTTCTTTACCAAAAGATAAACGTTGTTTATATTTTTGTAGACTTTTAAAAAGAATATTAACGGTATATACGTAAATCATAATATATATAAGCGCATATATGCTACGTATATGATAGTGAAGATTTTTTTCATTTAACAGTATCACAAACAACTTTTTATGTTAGTAAAAATATACATTTTGTATTTGTATATTATTTCCTTGTATCATTTTACAATTAAAAAAATTTTTTGACATCTGTTTTGCTTAGATTTTTGGCCCCATTGTACAATTTTTAATCCATTGTTGAACAGGTAGATTGTCTCCAGAATTTCCTTAGTATAAGCAATGCTGTGATCAGTGTCCTTGAACAAATTCTTAAGACAAAAATAAAACTCTTTAAATTTCTAGAATTAAATTTTCTAAGCTTTTTGAAATTTTAGTGAATTTTGACTAATTATTCCTCAAAAGTGTTGAACCCACCAAGAGTCGTTCCCTATTTTAATCTTAAGCTCTTTCTTCCTTTTTCTTGGCCATTAGGACATCCAGATAATTCAATTTAAGTAATCTTTTGGATGGAACTCTCCTTCTAATAAAATCAATCTGTTCTAAGAAAGGGTTAAGAAAATGCTTTTCACAGGCAAGTAAGTGTCCTAACAGGCTAAGGCTTTAGTGTGTCCTGAGAAATAAGTCATGTGGACAGATGTAGAGTAACCCTAACAGGAAGGCTTCAGGCTCTGAATATGTCTGCCTGGGAACATGTCTGCAGGAACGCTGCACTGCAGTCTCCTATGGCAGCAGGAGCACCTGTCTAGACCTGTATAACTGTGTGGAAAGCAGCTTGGAAATACTCCATAAAAATTAAGGAATTTGTGAGTTGGCAGGGACTTCTCACGCAGTGCAAAAATCCCAAACCCTATCCTTGACAAGTGGTCATTTAACTTATTTAAACAATAAGGACATAGTATGCTCAGAAGTAGTCAGTTCCTTTTTAGGTGCTATCTGTAATCTGTCTCATTGAAACTCAAACAGGGCAGGTACATCTTTGTAATTTTTTGCTCTTACTCCAGCAATACTACCCTCGTGTCTGATGTATCTGATGCATAGGTTGTGCTCAATGAAAAAAGGATATTAAAATAATGAATGACTAATCTTTATTTTAAATTTTCATGTGGAGGTTATGCCATAAGTGACTCCACCCTTATTATATTTTGCCCCCATAAATTTAAGTCTTGAAGTAGTTTCTTGAAATTCATATAACAATTTATATATGTACAATATGTCTAGTGTTTATAACCTCCCTTTTTACTAAAAGGATTTATAAGAAAAATAAAATGAAGCACTTTGCTCTTGTCAGAGGATAAGGTATTCCATTCTGTTTTGAATATAACACTTTAGACATTTATTTTTAAATTTAAATAACTTTATAGAAATTCAAAAGAAGAAGTCCCCTTTAGTGCCATGAGTCTAGTGTTATAACTGCTGTCATTTTTGTTGGATATCAAACTTTGAGCACTTAGTCAAAGTACATAGTAACCAGAATGGTAGGAACGATCTGGAAACTATATGTGGCATTTTGAAGGGATTGGATGTTTGTCTGTAGTTAGAAAGAAGCTTCTATATGTATACATATATATATGTATATATATACACACATATATAAATTTTATTTGAGAGGGAGAACACAAGTGGGGGAAAGAACAGAGGGGGAGGGAGAGGGACAAGCAGACTCTGCACCAAGCAAAGAGTCCGACGTGGGGCTCTATCCCAGGACCCTGAGATCATGACCTGAGCCAAAACCAAGAATCTGATGCTTAACTGACTGAGCCACCCAGGCACCCCAGCTTTTATATTTTTTATCTGAGCAGGGTTAAAATTAGGACCTAGACCCTGACTGCCATAGGGACTCAATAAATACTTAATAAATTAATAAATTTAGATATCTGAAATTGGTCACAGTAGGAGGAATATGCTAAATCAGTATTATCTCACAGTCCAAAACTAGGACCACTGAGGAGAAATTATAGGAAAGTAGATTTTGCTTATCATAAAGAAAGCCTTTATACAACTAAAGTTATCCTAAAAATGATTGTATCAGATTGGCTAAATTACTGCTACAAAGTAGAAGAGAATTGCTTTTTTAGAACGAAGTTGAATTAGATAATTTCTAAGAGTTTCTCCAAACTGGGCTTCTAATAGAACAGTATCTCTGGAGTGGTTTTGGTTTTGTCTATTTTCACTATTCCTTAAATGTGGGTGATTTTTTTACATTCTATTCTTGACTTTCTTTTCTTATTCTCCATATTCTTCCTAAGTAATCTTATCTACCTGGCTTGGATTCAGTCATGTTGATGGTGCCCAAATCTGTCTCCAATCCAGGTTAGCTCTTGAACTTCAGGAGCTGTCTATTAAATGGCTTATAGGGTATCACTAGTTGGTTTTCCATTGGAACCTAAAATTTAAATATGTTCAAATCTGAGCCATTCATCTATGCCCCTTCACTACCTTCCTGTCTCGCCCCATAAGATGTGTTCATCTTCTTTGTCTTTGTAGTGAATGGGACCACACTGTCCACTTAGTTGTGCAGTCCAGAAACTAGGGGTTATGCTAGGCTTGCTGTTTCTTTGCATTTCACATTAAATAACTTACCGGTTTGTAATGGAGACAAGCTTGAAGTAGAGTATATATAACAGAGGAGGTAAAGGGAAGTGAATGGATTTGATTTATATTTTTAAGCCATCAGGATTTGCTTATATATCAGATGTAAAGAATGTGAATGAAAGAAATGAAGAATGATCTTGGGTTTGGATTTAAGCAACTGAATGGATGCAATTAATTTTATTTAGATTGGGAAGATATGGAAATGAATGGGTTTATGGAGCAGGGATGATTGAGTGTTCTGTGTTAGACTTGTTAAAATTGAGATGCCTGTCACGTTTCCATGGATTTAGGAATCTGGAGCTGAGTCAGGAGAGATTTGTCCTGGAGATGGTTGTTAAAGCCATAGGACTACACAGGAGAATGTTAGATAAAGAAAAACTGAAATTCCATCATCACTCAGGATAGTTAAGAAAAGAGGGAGTAATAAAGAGGCTGAGGCATTTTTGAAGGTTTGAAAAGAAGGGAGTAAAATAGTCCTTATGAAGAGTGGAAAATAACCTTCTCCTAATGGAGAAGTTGTAGTTTGAAATTTGTGTTATGATTTCAAAATAAGACCAGTTAACATTATTTTAAATTCATTTCCAGCAGCATTTAGCTAGCTAGCTCTTGAATACCACTATGGAATGAGTGGATTTTGGGTTTAATCAGATTAGGATTTTGCCAGGTTAGTGTGGTACATGAGAAGATGGGAAAGAAGTAAGAATGTAAGAGAGTGACTGTAAATGGAGTGATTGACCATGGAACCCTGAAAGTTAAGGGAATGTGAGGAATTGAGACGTAATTAGTAACCATAGGGGAATGCTTTCATAAGTATGGAAGAACTAGTGAACTGAAAGGATAGGTCATCAGCGGGAAGTAACAGTGTTTGAAATCAAGATTCAGATAGGAGGTCAAGGAATGAGAAGTTAGGAAATAGATCTGGAGAATGAAGTCTCTAAAGACTTCCTTTAGAGGCAAGAGAAGAGGTGGAGAAGATGACTGTGAACCAGAGGCTATAAAATCTTAACGAACAAGGAGGGGGTGACTAAGATGGTAGCTACAAGAGAACAGTGGGTGATACAGTCTGTCTTGAGCTGCAGAGGAATCTTACGTCTCACCATTCCCTTCTTTACACTCTTAAGTTCCCTTAACACGAGATAATTTTACTTCTTTGAGATGCCTGTGTTTTGTCCTATCTTTACACTGTTGCCTGGAATTCTGCCATCATCACTTACCACCACCACCACTACCATGCTTCTCCCGCAACCCCAAGGTCTCTCATCAGGTCTCAGTTTAGATTTACTTTCTCTTGGAAGCTTTCTCCAGCCAACTTTGAATGGGGTCAGAACCTTCCTGTGTTGTCTTTTATCACCTTTGAGGGCACTTGTCACAATGTATGGTATTTACTGTTTACTACTTCTCTCTCTCCAACTGTTAAAAGCCTTGGAAGACAGGAACTTTTTTCTTTAATTAAATCTCCAATATCAACAACAGTACCTGGTGCATAGTCAGTAATATTTGTTCAGTGAATGAACCAATCAAAAACAGTGTTCCATAAAGATGCAGGTATAGAGGTTTTATAGCCTATGATATAATTGTTTACATTTTTTGTGGATGAACCAGTTTGCATTCTTCAAACCTTACAGATGCTGTGTTGCTGCTTTTGTGTTGTAGCTCATATTCTTAAATCTCGGATGCATAATCCTGACTGAGAAATAGTCACTGGCCACTAGAGATAGCTTGTTAAATACAGAGAAGTCTCGATTTTCTGTTGTTATGTTAAAGAATATTTTTGGAGGAAGGGGCCATATTTAAAACTGGTGGCCCCAGTTGGCTTTACAGAAAAGTTTTGTGACCCTAAAAATATGCTGGAAGGAAGTTAATTGGAGATAGGATGAGGGGCCTAATGTTAAGAACAATAAAGTTGTGTGTATAAACTAGAAATGCAATTAAAAAAAAACAAAGTTGTGTATAAAGGCTCAGCTCACTTCATGGTGACACTCTTGGTTGTCGTAGGTTTTAGATGACTGTCATTAGTTACCAGTTTCATTTTTTGACCTAATTTTTAAAAATTCTCTTCTAAAAAATTCTAACTTCATGGTGACAGAGGTGTAATGTTCATTATTAAGTCTTATCTTCCTATTCTTTCTTGAAAACTTGTAGGTAAAATGTGTAGACGCAAGACTTTTAATTATTTTTAGTCACCTTAAAAATTTCACAGCATGTGAAGAAGTTCATGGCTGAAAAAACTGGGAGCTGCATGGTATTGTTGAAATAGAAATGGCTTAATCAGGAAGATCGGCATCTTTACTTTTTTTTTTTAACCTTTGAGCAAGTGGAACTCTAAGGTAACTTTTTTAATAATGAATTTAAAAATCCAAGACTGGACAGTTTGAGTTAAAATGCTTCTCTGATAAGTAAATTGACTTGGAAATATTAAGAGGTTAAAGGGAAATGCATTAACAATGAGAATAGAAACTTAATTTAACTGGAAAGGCTCTTTCATGGATTTTATTGTGACATTGACCCATTTATTATTAGTTTATCTTTCCCCACCCAGTAATTTCATTTCCTAATTAATAAGAGTTTAAGTAAGAGAAAAGCAGGGCGCCTAGGTGGCTCAATCAGTTAAGCATCTGCCTTCAGCTCAGGTCATGATCTTGGGGTCCTGAGATCGAGCCCCACATCAGGCTTCCTGCTCAGGGGAAGTCTTCTTCTCCCTCTCCTTCTGCCCCTGCCTCCTGCTTGTGCTCGCGTGCGCACTCTTTCTGTCTGTCTCTCTCTCAAGTAAATAAAATCTTTTTTAAAAAATAAGAGGTTAGCTGTAGTAACATTTTATTAGAGTTCTGGGTGTTTAGTATACTTTTAAGTCTGAATAGTGAATACCAATAACCTACTAAAAAGCTAGGAATCAGAAATATATTTAGATCCTTTTTGTACAGGTGCTTTGGTACTTCCATTAGTTTCTTTTGCAGGATTTTCAAAATTCTTGTGCGTTAAAAACAAAAATACTTGAGAATATCGCATTAAACTTGTTGGAGGGAATAGTTGGGTTTCAAAATCAGTATTATGTATGACTCTTCTGGGTTATAGTGTGAAATTACATAGTTAAATTTCTGAAAGATCTCTTTAGTAAATTGAATCTGTAAAGTCTCTGTTTAGATCTTTTTTTCTGAAAACCTCTTTGCCTTTTATTATAAAAGAGCCTGGTACTGTTTTCTGTTTTTAAAAATCCAGCTGGAAAATTACAGAGTATAAAAATTTGCCCATCGGTTCTTCATTTGGAGAGAACAGAAATATGTCTTCAAAATGGAGACTGACCTTTAAGTGTTCTATCAGTGGGAGTTTTAGCTTTTATTATTTTTCTTTACTTTTTACTTCTGTTACTACATATACTTTGGCTTCTGCCTGGTACAGCTGAATATTAAAATACCATCTTTATGTGGTTCTGTAATTGTTGTTCAATGAGCTGTTTCTTTCTGAGCCCCTCAGAGTCTCTTCAAACAAACAAACAAACAAAAACACAGCAAGGTGTCCTTGGTCTTTGTGTCTTTATTTTGGTTCTATTAAATTGAAACAACATATTTGTGTTGATTGTAATCATGAAAATTGGACTCCTAAATGTGTCTGAAAGTATCCTATACTTAAAATAGTTTTATATGTATTCTTTTAAAAATAATCAATAGACTTAATTTTTAGTACATTTTTAGATTACAGAATAATTAAGCAAATAGTATGTAGAGTTACATTCATCTACCCCCCCAGCCACCCACGTACCCATGGTTTCCCCTTTTATTAACATCTTGCATCAGGTACATTTATTACAATTATTGAACCAGTATTGATATATTATTATAGTCCCCATACTTTAAGATTCACTTGTTGTATTGTACAGTTTTAGGGGTTTTGACAGATACATAATGATGTGTATCCATCATTACAGTTTCACACAGAATAGTTTCACCACCCTAAAAACCCCCTATGCTTTATGTATTCATCACTCTCCACCCAAACCCCTGGCAACCATTGTCCTTTTTACTCTCTATAGCTTTACCGTTTCCAGAATGTCACATAGTTAGAATCATATGGTATTAGACTGACTTCTTTCACTTAGCAGTATACATTTAAGGTTCATATCTTTTCATGACTTGATGGCTCCTTTTTTTAAATCACTAAATAATATTCCACTGTGTGGATGTACCACAGTTTATCATTACCTATTGAAAGACATCTTGATTATTTCCAGTTTTGGTGATTATGAATAAAGCCTGCTATAAACATTCTTCTACAGGTTTTTGTGTGGACATAAGTTTTTAACTTAACTGGGTAAATGATAAGTGGGGATTGCTAGATCATATGGTAACACTCTGTTTAGCTTTGTAAGAAACTGTCAAACTGTCAGCATATGTGTTCTTAAGAATCAACCAAATTGGGGCATATGGGTGGCTCAGTCGGTTGAGCCACTGACTCTTGGTTTTGGGTCAGGTCATGATCTCAGGGTTGTGAGATCTGCTTGGGATTCTCATTCCCTCTTCCTCTGCTCCTCCTCCCCACTTGATCTCTTTCTCTCTGTCTCTAAAATAATTAATTAAAAAAAAGAACCTAATTAAAAATCTGGAAGGATATACTCTAAAATATTAACAGATTACCTCGGGGGATGAAATGGGGAGAGTTGGGGGGGACTGTCATCTTATTTTATAATATCTGAATTTTTTAAAACAAAATACTATTTTGTAGTAATTTTTTACAAATAAAATTTTTCTCTAAAATACTTTACTTAATACATAGTAATAAAAATTGAAAATGAGGGGTGCCTGGGTGGCTCAGTTGGTTAAAGTATCCGACTC
Organism: Callorhinus ursinus; assembly: GCF_003265705.2. Taxonomy (NCBI): domain Eukaryota; kingdom Metazoa; phylum Chordata; class Mammalia; order Carnivora; family Otariidae; genus Callorhinus; species Callorhinus ursinus. Next base: position 25,591,009 of record NW_027397070.1, on the reverse strand, counting down.
TTGGTTTCAGCTCAAGTCATGATCTCATGGGTCATGAGATTGAACCCCGAGTCAGGTTCTGCGCTCAGGGGGAAGTCGAAGATTCTCTCCCTCTGCCCCTCCCCCCACTGGCTTACGCCCTCTCTCTCTCAAATAAGTAAATCTTTTTTAAAAAATTGAAAATGAGTTAACGTAAATAAAAGAAGACCATTTAAGGCAGTATATTATTAGTTTCATAGCGCTTCCTAGATGTGGAGGATTTTAATATTCTTATTTTTTAAGTAAAGAGGATAATTACCGGGGCACCTGGGTGGCTCAGTCGTTAAGCATCTGCCTTCGGCTCAGGTCATGATCCCAGGGTCCTGGGATTGAGCCCCGCATCTGGCTCCCTGCTCCACGGGAAGCCTGCTTCTCCCTCTCCCACTCCCCGTGCTTGTGTTCCCTCTCTCGCTGTGTCTCTCTCTGTCAAATAAATAAATAAAATCTTTAAAAAAAAAAAAAGGATAATTACCTTACTCCAGTCGTAATTGTCCATTCAACAAATTTATAGAGCATCTACCTGCGGCATAGCTTTTCATAGAATCCTGCCCAGAGCTAAGAAGAGAATACACTTCATTCAGCCTTGGGATGTCAGGCAAGACTTCCTGGAGGAGGTGATATCTGAATTATATTCTAAAGGAGAGATCTGAATTAACTAGGCTAATATGGCGGGGAGAAGGGCAGGGGAAGGAGAATGTACCAGAATGAGGACAATGTTTTCAAACTAGAGACCAAGTCATTTGCTTCTGGTTAATCTGATTAAAATCAGAATTAATTGTTTCATATTGTCAGAGAAGCATATTAGATCTTTTCATGCTCTTGGCACTTGTTTGATAATCTGTATTTGGGAAGTGTGGGCTCATATTTTCTTTTGGTTTCTAGTGACTGGCCGGGTGTATTGCTCTAATGCCTGTTTTGCTTGGAAAACTGGAATAATGAATACCCTGAAGATATTTTGTTGCTGGAGATGTGTCAGCATCTGTCACTGTCACATGAGTTAAACATTGCACTCTTTATCTGAATTTTAGAGCCTTGAATGGTTCAACTGTCACTGTTTGTGAGTGTACATACATGTTACTTTCTTGGGCCATCTATGTCTCTTATACTTAAATCTTGCTTCCCATATGTAAACTTCCACTATATGTCCATAGATTTTTTTTTCTGTTTTCTGTAGGACTCCAGGGAAAAATTTAAAAATTATCACTTAGAGAAATGCAGAAAGAGGGAAAAACCAGGAAATGTATTGATATGAAGGGATGAAAGTGGATTGTGTTTGCTAGATTATAATGCAGAAGCCTTAAAAAAAGAATTAAAGTCTTGTCAGTTGATGTTTTTCTGAATCCTGTAAGTTGGATTTTAAACATTTTGGAAGGCTACTGTTATTTGTCTCTTTTTCCAGATTATTTAATAATATTTTTCCTTGGATCAAATTCAACTCTCAAATTAAGACCTTAAATATGAAAGAATTCACAATTTCTTATATTGAAAATCATCATAGGAAATAGTTTAATGTAAAATATGATTAGCACATTACCCTATTTTCAATAAAAGTCACCCCTGAAGTCTATTAAATATTATGAAATTAATACTTTTGTCTGGTACCTGTTGCATTTAAAAAAGGAAAACAGAATTCTCATCTATTGAAAGGAGCAGTGAAACCTTGAGATCAGAATACAGTTACTGGGTTCTAACTCCATCTCTTGCCCCTGGCCAGCAGAACAGCCCTGGGCATGTCCCCTAACTTGACCAGCTAAGTCTTTGTGTTTAAATAAATAGAATTAAGTAACGAGTATGAGAGTTCCTCCAAACTGTAAAGCAACTACAAATATAATTTGCATCATTATCATGGAATTTGTCTTCCAGTACACATTTTATAACCCACTGAACAAGACTCCCAAGAGGTCAATTATTACTGCTTATTTTATAACTTTTGGCCATGTTTTCTGTACCAGAATCTCACTGGCATGTGAAATGTTGAGCAGTGGACAGCCTAAATCTGTGTGCACATAATTTTCCATAGCCCACGGGAGGACTGAAATGCTGAAAGATCTTAGGAACTGGGGCAAGACCTAAGGCCAACAGATAATTCTTTTGTCCAAGGGCAAGAAAGAGGAGAGGGTAGTTCTGGTGTGAGGCTTTTGGCTGACCTGTTCCATGTCTCTAAATGTGTTTGTGTTTGGGTGAGGGATAATTATATTGGGGAGGAGAGTTAAAATGTCTGTTCTCTTCCCCAGGCCCCTCCTTATGCTAATTTACCATGATAGGTGAGGAAAATGTGAACTTCTTATCACAACATATTTGAGACTTCTGTAGAAAATCCCTTTTTTTTTTCTTCTTCCTGTTTGTGATTTTCCTTCTGTATCCCTCTCCCGCATTCTATTCTTTTTCTTACCTTCTTTATGTCATTTCTAAAAGTATTCCTTTGAAGGCTGTCTTCCCTACATTCTTGGTCATTCTTCTATTTTCCCTTTTTCCCTCTTGTAACATTACCTATTTAATCCAGCAAATTGGTATAATTTTACTCTCCTGTTTTATCATACGCTCCTTATTTTTTATGCCAATTATGAAAGTGTAAACTTTGAAGAGTAAATGAAAGACATCGTAAAGTATTAAATTGCATTTCTACATATGATGCCACTGGATGTAGTGAAAATGAGCATTTATATTAGCAATGACAACATAATAGTACAATGCTTTTAGACTGTTTTGGTAGTATGTGTTGATGGCCTTAAATGCTCATATTCATACCCTTAGACCTAGTTAATTTCAAACCTTAGAATCCATTTGAAAGAAATAATCTTAAATAATGAAAAGACTATGTGTAGCCAGGCGTGCCTTGGTGGCTCAGTTGGTTAAGCGACTGCCTTCAGCTCAGGTCATGATCTCAGGGTCCTGGGATCGAGCCCCGCATCGGGCTCCCTGCTCCGCGGGAAGCCTGCTTCTCCCTCTGACCCTCCCCCTGCTTGTGTTCCCTCTCTCGCTGTCTCTCTCTCTCTCTGTCTCTCTGTCAATTAAATAAATAAATAAAATCTTAAAAAAAAAAAAAAAAAAGACTATGTGTAGCCAAACAATGAATCATGGAACACTACATCAAAAACTAATGATGTAATGTATGGTGATTAACATAACAATAAAACATTTTTGAAAAAGGAAAAAAGACTATGTGTAGCATTCTTAATGTCTAACAATAAGGGAGAATGATTTTGTGGACTATTATGTAGCCATTTAAAATTATGTATAACATGGAAATTCATAATTTTAAAAACAATTAAAATTTGGACCTACAAGAGAACTTAGCGAATATAGATTTCACATTCAAGGTTGGTGAGAATATAAATTCACACAGTTTTGTTAAAGGGCACTATGGCAATATCTTCATTTAAAATTCACATACTTTTGACCTAACAAATAGACTTGTAAGTTGCCTTACTGATAAACTCTGGTATGTGCCAAAATATTTGCAGTTATAATCATTGCAGCACTAATTATAATAAGTCTCTCCAGGGGCTCCTGGGTGGTGCAGTCGGTTAAGTGTCCAATTCTTGGTTTCTGCTCAGGTCGTGTACTCATGGGTCATGGGATCCAGCCCCTTCGTGGGCTCCCTGCTCAGCTGGGAGTCTGCTTGAGGAGTCTCTCCCTCTACCCCTCCCCCTACTTGGATGTGTGTGGTGCTCGTGCACACTCTCTCAAATAAATAAATCTCTTTTAAAAATCAGTCTGATTTTTTGGTAAGTAGTGAATAGTTTCTTTTTTAGGAATTTATCTGAAGGAAATAAGGCTGTGGATAGATATAAAGCTAAGATATATTTATCCCTGTATTTATAACTGCAGAATAATATTAAAACCCTCCATGTTCAACAATACCAGATTAGTGAAATACAGTCTCCCATCAATAGAAAATTATGCAGCATTATAAATAACATTGTAGAAGACTATGTATGATGTCATTATCTTCTACCACACATACACATGTAAGCACTGACACATCTACACATGGAAAAAAAGAAACACATGCTCTATTTAACTTTTTTCCTCTGGGTAGTAAGATACAGATGACTTGTTTTTCTAAATTTTCCCTTAATGATATACTATTATATTTATAAAATACATAAAAACCATGAGTATTTTTTAATAAGAATATTAACTCTAGTATAAAGAAAAGACTTAGCGGAAGTATAACAAAAATTGTAAATAATAGCTAGTTTTGAGTGGTGGAATGAAAGGTAACTGTGTGTGTGTGTGTGTGTCTTTTCTATATTTTTCTTTAATGAGAAAATGAATATATTCATTTTATTGGAAATAAAGTTCTGTTAAAAGCATGGTTGATAAGCAGCTAATTAACTTAGTGCCAAATAATTTTTATATAACTAACAAACTTAAAAACATTTTTATTTTCATTTTAGGCTAGAAATATTCATACAGGAGAGTTGGCTGCAGTAAAAATTATCAAATTGGAGCCTGGTATGTATTAAAACTCTCAAGATAATTTTTTAATACTTCTCTTGTGTAGTTCATAAATATAGAACTTAAGCATTTTCCATATTTTTTCCTTATTTCCCTTCTTCCAAAAAGAAATCTTTGTTGTCAGGGCAGTAAGATATCCAATATGGTTATAATTAAATTCCACTGGAGGTTGTTAGTTAAAGATGAGTTTGGTGTGATAGTTTTGTTGCGAAATAAAATTTGAAATGTGCACATTCAAAAATTGGAAGGCACATTGACGGTGTTAAAGTAATTTTCTTTTAAGGTTATAGTGAAATATTTGAACTTCTTTTATGAGAATTTAATTAGGAAAGTATTCATTGATGGGGTGAGATATTTGGTAATATTTGGGATAATGGTATTTTATATGTCAGATGTAACCTGGCTGTTAGGTTTAATAATTCTGGTCTTAGCCTAGGGCCTTTTTTTTTTTCCTAAACACTTCTTTGTAACAGAAAGGTGTTTGTTTTAAAACAGGGGTGCGTGGCTGGCTCAGTCAGTAGAGCATGCAAGTCTTGATCTTGGGGTATAAGTTTGAGCCCCATGTTGGGTGTAGAGATAACTTAAAAAAAATACTGAGAAATTTGCTTTGAAAAAAAAAACAACTGTGTAAAACCTGAAACTATTTTGTTATTTCAATAACCTAAGAGTTTTCTAATGAGAGTAGTAGTAGCTTTTTCTCTCCAGTTTTTTATTGTGGTAAAATATATATAACAGAAAATTTACCAACAAAACCATTTTTTTTTAAGATTTTATTTATTTATTTGACAGAGAGAAACACAGCAAGAGAGGGAACACAAGCAGGGGGAGTGGGAGAGGGAGAAGCAGGCTTCCTGCCGAGCAGGGAGCCTGATGTGGGGCTCGATCCCAGGACTCTGGGATCATGACCTGAGCCGAAGGCAGACGCTTAACGACTGAGCCACCCAGGTGCCCCTGAAACCATTTTTAAGTGCATAGTTCAGTTGAATAAAATACATTGATAATGTTGTGCTACCATCACCACCATCCATCTTCCCCGGACTCTTCATCTTGTAAAACTTAAACTCTATACCCATTATATAGTAACTTCCCATTCTGGTCTTCCTCCTAGCCCTTGGCAACCACCATTTTACTTTTTGTCTCTGTGATTTTCACTACTCTGGGTACTTGATTTAAGTGGAATCATATAGTATTTGTCTTTTTGTGACTGGCTGGCTTATTTCACTTAGCATAATGTCTTCAAGTCTCATCCAGTTGTCACATATGTCTGAATTTCGTTCCTTTTCAAGACCAAATAACATTCCCTTGAATGAATAGATCACATTTTATTTATCCATTCATATGTTGATGGGCACTTGGGTTGCTTCCACATTTTAGCTATCGTGAATAATACTGCTATATGAGGATGAACATACAAATATTTCTTCCAGACCTACTTTTATTCTTTTATATACCCAGAAGTAGAATTGCTGGATCATATAGTAATTCTATTTTTAATTTTTTAGGAACCACCATACTGTTTTCTGCAGTGGCTGTACAATTTTGCATTCCTACCAATAGTGTTCAAGCGTTCCAATTTCTCCACATCCTCATCAACACGTATTATTTTTCTGTTTTGTTTTGTTTTGTTATCGCAGCCATCCTAATGGATGTGAGGGGGTATCTCATTGTAGCTTTTGTTTGCATTTCTGTAGTGATTAGTGATGTTGAGCATCTTTTCATGTGCTTATTTGTCTATCATTTTTGGAGAATTGTCTGTTTAAGTCCTTTGCTCATTTTTTTTTTTAAAGATTTTATTTATTTAATTGACAGAGAGAGACAGCGAGAGAGGGAACACAAGCAGGGGGAGTGGGAGAGGGAGAAGCAGGCTTCCTGCCTAGCAGGGAGCCCGATGCGGGGCTCGATCCCGGGACGGGATCATGACCTGAGCCCAAGGCAGTCCCTTAACCAACTGAGCCACCCAGGCGCCCCCCTTTGCTCATTTTTTAATTGGGTTGTTTGTTTCTTTGTTGTTGAGTTTTTGGAGCTCTTTGTTATAATCTGGATATTAATCCCATATCAGATATATGATTTGCAAATATTTTCTCCCATTCCATGGGCTTTTTACTGTATTGGTATTGTCTTTTGGTGCATAAAATTTTAAAATTTTCATGAGGTCCAGCTTGCCTATTTTTTCTTTTGTTGCCTGTGCCTTTAGTACCATACTCAAGAAATCATTGACAAATCTAGTGTCAACGAGCTTTGCTTTATTGTAAGAGTTTTACAGTTTTACGTCTTACAAAGTCTGTGATCATCTTGAGTTAATTTTTGTATATGGTGTTGGGTGAGGGTCCGACTTTGTTTTTTTGCTAGTGGATATCCATTTTCCCAGCACCATTTGTTGAAAAGATGGTCCTTTCCCCATTGAATAATCTTAGCAGCCTTGTCAGAAATCTTTTTGGTTGAAGGTCAAAAAATCTTTGACCATATATGTAAGGGCTTACTTCTGGATTCTCTATTCTATTCTGCTGGTCCTTATGTCTGTCTGTATGCCAGTATCACACTACTTTGAGTACCATAGCTTTGTAGTAAGTTTTGAAATCAGGAAGTGTGAATCATCTAATTTTGATCTTCTTTTTCAAGATTAGTTTTGGCTATCCACAGCCCCTTGAGATTTTATATAAATTTTAGGATAAATTTGTCTGTTTCTGCAAAATAATGTTGTTGGAAAAAGGAGTGGTAATTTTTGACCAGGTAGGTGAATATTTGGTGATTGTTCATTGCTGCTTCATAAACTTAGACATGTAGAATAATTGTGTGACTGTAATTATGCCAAACAATTTCTTAATTTGAGCATTAAAAATGTTTCTGCATTTCAGATACAATATTTTCATCATTATGTATATGATTCATTAAAGAGAGATTACTGAGGGTAGCTTATGCTGCAACACTTTAAAAATAAGCTTCCATATAAGACACGGTATCCTTTTTGTCTCTGGGTATTAGAAATTGTTATAATACTCTTAGAGTTCTCCCCTTCTACACTGTTGGTGGGAATGCAGGCTGGTGCAGCCACTCTGGAAAACAGTATGGAGGGTCTTCAAAAAGTTGAAAATAGCTACCATACGACCCAGCAATTCCACTACTGGGTTTTTACCCCAAAGATACAAATGTAGGGATCTGAAGGGGTACGTGCACCCCGATGTTTACAGCAGCAATGTCCACAATAGCCAAACTGTGGAAAGAGCCAAGATGTCCATTGACAGATGAATTGGTAAAGAAGATGTGGTATTTATATATAATGGAATATTATGCAGCCATCAAAAGGAATGAAATCTTGCCATTTGCAATGACGTGGATGGAAATGGAGGGTATTATGCTGAGCGAAATAAGTCAGTCAGAGAAAGACATGTATCATATGATCTCACTGATATGAGGAATTCTTAATCTCAGGAAACAAACTGAGGGTTGCTGGAGTGGTGGGGGGTGGGAGGGATGGGGTGGCTGGGTGATAGACATTGGGGAGGATATGTGCTATGGTGAGCACTGTGAACTGTGCAAGACTGTTGAATCACAGACCTGTACCTCTGAAACAAATCATACATTATATGTTAAAAAAAGAAGATAGTAGGAAGGGAAAAATGAAGTGGGGGGGGAATTCAGAGGGGGAGATGAACCATGAGAGACTATGGACTCTGAGAAACAAACTGAGGGTTCTAGAGAGGAGGGGGGAGGGGGATGGGTTAGCCTGGTGATAGGTATTAAAGAGGGCATGTACTGAATGGAGCACTGGGTGTTATACGCAAACAATGAATCATGGAACACTACATCAGAAACTAATGATGTAGGGGTGCCTGGGTGGCTCAGTCGTTAAGCAGCTGCCTTCGGCTCAGGTCATGATCCCAGGATCCTGGGATCGAGCCCTGCATCGGGCTCCCTGCTCCGTGGGAAGCCTGCTTCTCCCTCTCCCACTCCCCCTGCTTGTGTTCCTGCTCTCGCTGTCTCTCTCTCTGTCAAATAAATTAAAAAATCTTTAAAAAAAACAACAACTAATGATGTAATGTATGGTGATTAATATAACATAACAAAAAAAACAAAAAAAAAGAAATGAAGGGGATTAAGAGTACACTTATTGTGATGAGCACTGAGAAATGTATAGAATTGCTGAATCATGTTGTACACCTGAAACTAATATTACACTGTTTGCCAATTATGCTTGAATAAAAAAAAAATATGGATTACAAAAAAAATACTCTTAAGTTCTATTTAGTAAGTATAGAGTGATCCCCAATGATGTCACTAACACAAATAGAAGAGAATATAACACAACTATGCAAGCATTTGCCTCTTCTGGAGGAGTCGTGAGCAGATATTCAAGTTATGTTCAAGGGATAGTTAGAGTCCAAATAATGAATGGGCTGCATTCTCAGAGGGAAGAAAGTTATTTATCCCTTCTCTGCCCTCAGTGAGTGCACTGGGCTTGCTTTAGCATAGTTTCACTTATTTGAGTTGAATGTATTTTTAAAAATCTTACTGTACTGACTTCTCATTAAGTCATAAAAGAGAAACATATATCATCCTATGACGTTATTATTTAATACATAAAGATTAATTGTGGGGACCATTAAGATTGAAAGGTTGGAATTTTTTTGTGCTTTGTTGACCTTATGTCAGAGTTCCTTAATATGTAAGATTGACTAATGTTTAAATTCTCCCCCCAAAAAGAATAATATAGAAGTTCAATAAATGCTTGATAATGTGATTTTAGTATTTAATCATTTTTATAATGTTATTTGCCTATACTTATATTTTGCCCAATTCTACCAAATTGTCTTTTATTATCGATTTTTAGATGCCATTTGCACTTTGAGAATAGTGGCTCTTCGTGTTTTTCAAGTTTTCCCCAGTTTTTCTCTCTTCGTACTCTGCTTGTCATCCTTTTCTGTGTGAAAGTGATTTCTTTCTTCTTAGATAAATTTTCAGTGTTCCTTTCACTATTCTCCTTTTCCTCAGTAGGCCTTTTCTACTAGACAATTCTAAAAGTATTTAACTAATTTTTTCTAGTTTTTTTCCCTTCTTTTCTTCCAGTATTTATATATTCGCTCCATCAGGAACAATTTGTTCTAAGGGGCGAAGGAGAGCTCTAGGTTTATTCTTTTTCAAGTGGCTAGATAGTTTCCCAGAGCTGTTTACACAGACTCTTGTCTTTTATTCTCAGGGTTAAAATGCCTCGATTGTTGTAAACTAAATTTCCATGTATCTCTGGGTTTTGTTTTCTGTTCCAGTGATTGTTTTTCCCTCCTATTCCTTCTTCAGTACTATCCTGTTTTTGATGATTCTAACTTTTCGATGCATTTTATAATCTTCACTGCTTTTATTTTTCAGGAGAACTTTAAAATCATTTTTGTCAAAGAGAAAAAAGCTTGTGAGATTAATTTAGAAGATAGAGCATTTTGAGAGTAGAAATTCAGGTCTTCAGCCAAGTATTATAACTTGCCAAATAATTCATATTTATGATATTTCTTGCTGTTACGAATGTCATTTTCCCCCCTTACACTTTCTAGTTGGTTACTGTTGATATGAGTCATTGATTTATTGGACTTACTTTCTCTGGCAGATAGTTTTTCATCGATAGCATTTCATTAGATAGCTTTTCATGCCCTTTTGCCTTTAGTTTAACTTCATCAAACACTGATCTTGCCAACTCTCCTTTTTGATTATATTTGTGTGGCATATTAACAAATGGATACAGCTGCTATACTTGGGTCTGTCATTTTACTTTAATCCTTTCTGGGTCAGTGGTTTTTAGGTGTATGTGAGTTTTATTTTATAACCCAATCTGAATCTTTTCTCCTTTTAATAGATGAGTCTATTACTGTATTATTTAGTGAGATGTTTGATCCGTTGTTGTGGTTTTATTTTCTAATGTTTTTTGAAGCTTTTAAAAATTTAAAAAATTATCGCTGTTTTACCGCTGATATTTTGAAAGGTACACAGTCTAGTTTTAACAGAGGATAGGATGGCTTACAATGAGACTTTGATTAACATCCTTATATGGGTGTTTTTGATTTATTAACTTAAGCACTGAAAGTCAATGACTTCTAGGCTTAAAGATGTTGAATTTTACATGTTTATACCCTCCTACCTCTTCATCTCCCAATTTTCAGACGTTGGTTAGTTTATTTGGAGGTTTTTGCCTGAGAATTTTTTTATTATACTGGGGCATTGAGTGTGTGTTAGTCTGCATATCTTTTAAGAATTATAATATACCAATTATTTGGACTTAGTTTTATATTTAAGTGGATTCGGTGCTCAGTATTGGTCTTTTCATGCCATGTCCCTGCCATTCTGACTGACTTATTTTGTATCAGCTATTAATAGAATGAATCAAATAATCATATACATTTTCCTCTTATGTATTAGCAGTAGTATAGTTTGAACCCACAAATTGATTGTTCACCCCAAACCTGCTCTTCCTTCAGTCTTCCCCATTTTGACAAGCAGTTAGCCAAGCCGGAAATCTCGGTGTTGTCCTTGGGATTTCTCTCTTTTTTTTGTACTCCAGAGTCAGGCTGTTAGCAGGTTTCTTCACCTCTGCCTGTAAAATGTATTCTGCATCTGTCTACTTCTCTGCGTTGCCTTCTCTACCCTCTGGTCTCGCCGTCCTGTCCCACACCGCCCATCTTCTTCCAGCCGGTTGCACCAAGCCACCAGACTGATCTTTTAAAAACACAAATCAGATCACAGTGCTCTCTGAAGCTTTCGAATCCACTTAGAATAATACTCACCCTTTTAACGTTGCTTATAAAACCCTACATGATTTGCTGTCTCCTTCTCTGAACTCATCATGTAACTTTTTCCCTTCTCTAATCTGCTTTTATTTTCTTTTTATTTAAACAGTCCAAGATTAAACTAGCCCTTCATTCTACCTGAAGTACTATTTTTCATGATCTTTTGAACAGAAGGCTTCTGGGTCATTTACATCTCAGTTTAAAAGTCATGTCCTCAGAGAGAGCCATTTCTGACTACCTAATTTGAAGTGGCTACTCAAGCTCTTGTTATTTTAGTTCTCTGAAATAAAATGTATATGTTTATATATGTATATGTATTTGTATAATAAATATAAATAAATATATAGTGGTCTCTCTCGGCTGCTATATTTCAGCATCTGAAACAGTGTAATACGGTACAGTAGGCACTCAGTAAATAGTTTTTGTACAAATGAATATTATAAATGTCTTTCTTTTGCCTTTGAATAAGAATGACCAGTTGACTAAATATAGAACTATTTGTATCACACATTATTCCACCCTCAAAAATGTGTAGACATCTTCTCTGTGTGTAGTGTTGGGGGAAACTGTAAGGCTGTCTTGGCATTTTTTCCTCTGCAGGTCTTGCTGCTTCTTCCTGATTATTTGTGGCACCAATACTGCTTATCTCCTATGAGCTTGTGATGTTCAGAAGATAGGACCATAATATTTATTATATATTCAGATTTCAGTTCATGGTTAATAGTAATTGTAATTTTAGTAAATTTAGCAAATAACAACCGTAAGTTTTTCTTATACTTTAAATATATATACTTTTCATCTTAGTAAATACTTTCATTTATTTTCATCATCTATGCTTTAGAATTTGAGGAATTGATCTTCTGGTTGTGACAGTATTTTTATTCATTTGGATGGTTTCATTACATCTTATTCGAGGATTTTTTTCTTTTGTATTTTCCCTCTTTTTATTTATTTTTTTTAGATTTTATTTGAGAGAGAGCACATCAGAGGGGGGAGGGTCAGAGGCAGAAGCAGGCTCCCCATTGAGCAAGGAGCCAGATGTGGGGCTCGATCCCGGAACTCCAGGATCATGACCTGAGCTGAAGGCAGTCACTTAACCAGCTGAGCCACCCAGGCACCCCATGTATTTTGCCTCTGTTTTTAAAAAATATTTTTCTGTTGACCATAGATGTTTATTTATTTGTTTATTATTTATTCATTCATTCATTTATTTTAGCATTTTCACCAAAGTAGATAGTGTTTTTCACATTTTTGGAATGTGAAAATTAGGTAAAAAATATGATGGTATGCTAATGAATTTTCCCAACATTCAGTTCAGATGCTTCAAATAATTCTGGAGACAGCTGTATTTCAGAAATGAATTTTTAACTCTACCTAGTAGCTTTTAAAAAAATTTGTGCTAAAGCCAGTATAATACAAAAGTGCTTCCTTGTATTGATTTAACAGATGAGCTGGTTTAGAATTATATTTAGATATGAAAAGATAATTATTTGCCAGTATGACTTAGGAAAAGCCCTATGTCTGGTAAAACATAAACAAGACTTTTTTTTTTTTTGAGTAAATATCCCAACTGTAAACTTAATAATACTTTTCACTCCAGGTAAAAATAGATTATTGAAGTTCATACTAATTGTTCGGTCTTGAATTTTATTACAGATTTATCTCACAATTTAATCTTAAAGATTATTATATTTATAATATATTTAATAATATATTGAAAATTTCACTGAAACAGATTGCTTTTGCAACTCTAATACTCATAAAAATTCTAAGTGAATCTTAGAGTTAAAAATAAATTAACGTAGAGAATTGGTTTTTTTAATTAGCCACAAAAATAAAAGAAAAAGAAAATGTCATCATTCCTTCCTGTGTCTCTATATTTTTGTTACCGTTCATATACACAGGCAAATGATTATTTTTAAGAATGATTAAATCGTTTCTGTATCTTATTTTCATAGTAGATACTTATTAAATATGCATACCTACATCTTACAAATGGTGACATTCGAATAAAGTTTGGCTTACTAGTGATTAGTATTGAAAATAAATGATACTGATGATACCATTGTGAATTTTAGTTTCATTTTCCATCTCTTTGGTCAGACATAAGGACTGCCCTAAAAAGCAGGCAGATATTATGATGATGCATGTCACCATGTTTTCCTGTCTGTGTCTGAATTGCAGCCTTCCCTCTAACTCATTTTACAGATGCTCATTTTGCTCAACAAGTCTGTAGCTAGTGGCAGCCGACAGCCAGAACAGAAGCAAGATTCCTGGGAAAGCTGATCATCAGAATCCTACTCTCCCCTCCCTTCATTTTCTTCTCCCATTATTACCCCTCTTTTCTGGTGAAACTAAAGGGTAGTATTTTAAAGTTATGCACATGATAGTTTGTTAAAAACTGTGAACAACTCAGTAGCGAAAAGAACCCCAGTCTGATTAAAAAATGGGCAAAGGCTCTGAGTAGACGTTTTTCCAAAGCAGATATCCAAATGGCCAAATAAACACATGAAAAGATGCTGAGCATCACTCATCATCAGGGAAATGCAGATCAAAACTACAATAAGATATCACCTCACACCTGTTAGAATGGCTCTTAACAAAAAGACGAAGTAAGTGTTGGTGAGGACGTGGGGAAATTGGAACCCTCGTGTACTGTTGGTGGAAATTAAATTGGTGCAGCCACTACATTGGTGCAGCCACTATGGAAGACAGTGTGGAGGTTCCTCAGAAAGTTAAAAATAGAAACTATGCTATGATACAGCAGTTCCACTCTGGGTATTCATCTGAAGAAAATGAAAACACTAACTCAAAAAGATATATGTACCCCGTGCTAATTACAGCAATTTTTTACAGTAGCCAAGATATATATGGAGTGTCTGTCCATGGATGAATGGATAAAGATGTGTGTATATGTAAAAAAAAAAAATGCAGTCCCGCCGTTTGTGACAATGTGGATGAATTTAGAGGACATTATGCTAAGTGAAATAAGTCAGAGAAAGCAAATGCCATATGATTTCACTTATATGTGGACTCTAAATAAAAACAAAAACTAAACTCATAGATACAAAGAACAAATTGGTGGTTGCCAGAGGCAATTGGGTGGGGATAGGTGAAATGGGTGAAGGGAGTCAAAAGGTACAAAATTCCAGGTATAAAATAAGTCATGGAGATGTACTGTACAGCATGGTGACTGTAGTTAACAATACTGTATTGCATATATGAAAGTTGCTAAGAAAATAAATCTTAAAAGTTCTCATCACAAGAAAAAAATTTTGTGATTACTGACAAACATTAACTAGACTTACTGTGGTGATCATTTTACAATATACAAATATCAAATCATTGTGTCATACATCTGAAACTAATAAAACGTTGTATGTCAGTTATACCTCAATTAAAAACAAAACAAAACTGAGCTTTGCTTATAAGGATGTGATTTAATAAAATCATTATCCATGGTGATTAACGTGATATACTTTTGTTAGTTTGTTTTTTAAAATGCTGAATTGGAAACGTTCATGAAATAATTCAGCATTTTTAAATAAAATAACAAGTTAAATGTACTTCATTGGTTTAGACAGTTTTCAAAATGAATAGGAAAATGTATCTTTGGATGTTTAAAACTTTTCTCAGTTATTTCATTTTATTTTGTTTTATTTATTTGAGAGAGCATGTGAGCGAGCACCAGTGGGGGGGGGCAGAGGGAGAGGGAGAAGAGACTCCCCACTGAGCAGGAAGCAGGACGCAGGACGGATATATGGGGGCTCAATCCCAGGACCTGGAGATCATTGACATGAGCCAAAGGCAGATGCTTAACCGACTGAGCCACCCAGGCGCCCCTCAGTTTTGTTTTATAATACTTCATCTTGTTTGCTGGAAGTATAAGCAGAGAAAGTAAATTTTTAAAAAGTCAAAATGTATATAAAGATTTAAACAACCATTAGTTTGCCTTGTTAATGTTCTTGAAAGAAATCCCAAAGTAGGAGCTTTGGCCAAATAGGACAGATGTCAGCTATTCTGGGTAAGTGGTATTTTCTTGCTTTTTTAATATTTAACTTCTATTTTAAAATCTAAGAATTTCGATTTTTCAAAATCTGTGAAATAAAGTATTAAGTTAATATTACTTAACTAAAATAAGTATCCTGTCTTCACTATTTGGAAAGTTCAAGTCAGAATTGGTGGAAAAGTTAAATTGGGGTCACAAGTGCCCACCAGTGTTTTTTTTTTTTAATTGCCTTTAAATAATAGATACAGAAAGCTTATAAAGGCTAAATAGACATTTTCTGTCATTTTGTAGGTAAAAATCACTTTGTTATGCAAGGGTACTCAGTTTCAGTTAGATCCCAGTTTGCTTTTTGAACACAAGATGATATTGAAATGAAGGTACTTTTTGTTTCCATGTAATTTAAAAAGTGAGCTTCAATGTCTGATTCTAAATTAGTGAATTTAAAATGGATAGGAATTTGTAGATGAGTTTTCAGAATCTAAGATAGGCATCCCAAGGAAAATGTTTTGTTAGAAATGACTGTTCTATTTACATTCTATCCTCATTTTGCTCAGTGGAAAAAACTCCTATTTCCTTATTATCAACAAAAACAATCAAATCCACAAGACATTTGAAAATCATCTGACAGAATATTTAGCATTCAATTAATTCGTTTTCTGGAAATGATACTGTTAATGTATTACCTGTACAGTAAAATCAGTTTTCCCTTTGATATCTGTCTTTAAGACTGATTTCATTTCATAAACTTCAGAAATATATATTTAGTACTTATTAGTACAAAAAGCTTTTTCCATGCCTGGTTAAAAAAAAAAAAAGCTTTTTCCATTGCTAAGTGTTACAAATATTAATTAAAAGAGCTACTGTTTGCATTGTGATTTTACTGTAAATGATAACACAATTTTTAGATTACTTACTTTTTATTTACAAAACATATATTTGAAAACAGTAAATTTTAAAACTTGAATATCCAACCATAGTGAAATGGTTAAATAAATTAGACTATATTCACATAATTTTAAATTATTTTTATTATGGTAAAAAGTACCTATTATTAAGCTTTACCATCTTAACCATTTTTAAGCTTATAGTTTAGTGATGTTAAATATATTCACCTTTTTGTGAAACAGATCTCTGGAACTTTTTCATCTTGTAGAATTGAAAGTCCACATCTATTAAACAACAATTCCTTGCTCCCCTTCCCTCAGCCCTTGGTAACCATCTACTTTTTATATTTATAAACTTGATTGCTTTAGATACCTCCTATAACTTGTTCTTTTGTGAGTGGTTTATTTCACTCAGCCCAATATCCTCAAGGTTCATCCATGTTGTAGCATTTTACAGGATTTCCTTCCTTTTTTAATGGCTGTGTAGTATTCCACTGTATGTCTAAGCTACATTTGGTTTATCCATTTACCCATCTGTTGATGGACATTTGGGTTGCTTCCATCTCTCAGCTATCATGAATAATGCTCCTATGAACATGGGCATGCAAATATCCCTGATACCTGCTTTCAGATTTTTTGGATATATACCTAGATATAGGATTATTAGATCATATGGTAGTAAATTTTTAATTTTTTGAGGAACTGCCATAATGTTTTCCATAATGATTGTACAATTCTACACTACCACCAATAGTGCAGAAGGGTTTCAACTTCTCCATGTTTCTACTAACACTTGTTACTCTGTTTTTTGTTTTTTGTTTTTGTTTTTTTATAATAGCTTTCCTATTGGGTGTGAGGTGATACCTTGTGGTTTTTATTTGCATTTCTTGGATGGTTAGTGATGTGGAGCATCTTTTTGTGTGCTTGTTGACCATTTGCATATCCTCTTTGGAGCTATACCTATTCAAGTCTTTTGCCCATGTTTTAATTGGTTATTTTTTGTTGTTGAGTTGTAGGAATTCTTTATATTTTTTGGATATTGACCACTTATCAGATACATGGTTTGCACATATTTTCTCCCATTCCACAGGTTGTTGTTTCACTCTGTTGATTGTGTCCTTTGATGAAAAAAATTTAAGTTTGACATAGTCCCATTTACCTATTTTTGCCTTCGTTGGCTTGTGCTTTTGGTGCTATATCTAAGAAATCATTGCTAAATCCAATGTTAGGAAGTTTTTCTTTAAGAGATTCATAATTTTGAATCTTACGTTTAGATCTTTAATTCATTTTGAGTTAATTTTTGTGTGTATATATAGTGTAAGATAAGGGTCATCTCCATTCTTTTATATGAAGATACTCAGTTATCCCAACACTATTTGTTGAAACGACCGTCTTTTCCTTGTTTAGTGGTCTTGGCACCCTTGTCAAAGATCATTTGATCATAATTGTGTGGGTTTATTTTTGGGCTCTCTACTCTGAACTATTGATCCGTGTGTTTTTACAGAAGTAGCATGCTGTTTTTATTACTGTGACTTTGTAATGTGTTTGAAATCTGGAAGTGTGAATCTTCCGTATCTGTTCTTTTTCAAAATTATTTGAGGCTCCTTGAGGTTCCAAATGAATTTTAGGATGATTTTTTTCTATTTCTCCTAAGAAGATGCTATTAGGATTTTGATGCAGATTATGTTGAATCTGTGGATTGCTTTGGGTGTTTTATTGACATCTAACAATAGTAAATCATCTTATCCTGAACATGGGATATCTTTCTATTTATGTCATCTTTAATTTCTTTGAGCAGTGTTTTGTAGTTTTCAGTGTACTTTGACCACCTTTGTTAGGTTCATTCCTGTCTATTATTCTTTTTGATGCAATTGTAAATGGAATTGTTTTCTTAATTTCCTTTTCTTATTGTTCATTATTAGTGTATAGAAACACAACTGAATTTTGTGTTGATTTTGTTTCTTAAAACTTTGCTGAATTTGTTTATTCTAAAAGTTTTCTTGTGGTATCTTTAGAGTTTTCTACGAATAAGATCGTATCATCTGCAAACAAATATTTTATTCTTCCTTTCCAATTTGGATACCTTTTAAATGATTCTTAACAACACAGAAAATGTTTACAGAATGGGTCGTGAACCTGTAGAGTAGGAATCCAGTTTGTGTCTATGGTGGGAGAAACCTTAAATACTTACAGGACTGGAAGAAATGTGAATGGTGAGTGTCTCTTGATAGTGGATTTGTGGGTGACTTTTATTTTGTTCTTTATATTTTTCTACATTGGCTGACTGTTGTAGGATAAAAATATTAATGTGATACAATAATAAGAAATAAAACAGGTTTTATTTCTTTTGAAAAAGTAATTTCCATTATTGATACTCATATAGAACTAGACATGTTTCTGATAGCTTTCTGTGAATATTTGTTTAAAAAGGATTAAAGTAGGAAATACGAACAATACTTGTACTAGAAATACTTGTAGTAGGTAGGAAAAGCATGAACCCATTGATATTTGATGAAATAACAATTGGAAAATCTTGTTTCACTTTTTGTGGAAATATTAAAATATGCTAAACTCTCTGGAAGTTCAGTATATACTAAAGAATATTTTGCTGGTATTAGTCAAGGTTATAGCCCTCTCCAAAACATTGTCACATGAAAGGAACAGCATTTTAGGGGTTTGAGAGAGAGGATAGATTTGGGGCTCTGGAGACAGATTGCTGGGGTTCTAAATACCGTCTGCCACTTAATAACTGCATAACTTCAGGCAGGTTAGGAATTATGCTAGTGGTTCTATTGAAGGAAGGAGGGTATATGAAAATCACCTGTGGAAATTTTTTTAATATATTTTTTAATATTTTATTTATTTGAGAGAGAGATAGAGCACACGAGCAGAAAGGAGGGGGAGAAGCAGTCTCCCGCAGAGCAAGGAGCCTGATGCAGGGCTCGATCCCAGGACCCTGGGATCATGACCGGAGCCGAAGGCAGACGCTTAACCAACTGAGCCACCCAGGAACCCCAAAAATCACCTGTGGAACTTTTAAAAAATAAACATTTCTACCTTCAAAAAGCTCCACCTTCAGAATATATCCAGACTCTTAATTTTGTCAACACTTTCTTTGCTGCTGTCCTCGCCTAAACCACTTCAACTCTAGCTTGAGTTATCTCAATGATTGCTTTGCTTTAGGCCTTGAGCTATCACCCCCTCCAACTTCTTCTCTCCCCTGCCCCCCCATACGCTATGTTGAATCTGTTCTCAACACAGGAACCAGAGCAATCCTTCTGAAACTAAGATACTATACTCCATTATTCAAAAATCTCAAAGGCTTGCCATCTTGCTCGGATTAAAATCAAGGTCCTTATTTGCAACGACGTGGATGGAACTGGAGGGTGTTATGCTGAGTGAAATAAGTCAATCAGAGAAAGACATGTATCATATGACCTCACTGATACGAGGAATTCTTAATCTCAGGAAACAAACTGAGGGTTGCTGGAGTGGTGGGGGGTGGGAGGGATGGGGTGGCTGGGTGATAGACATTGGGGAGGGTATGTGCTATGGTGAGCGCTGTGAATTGTACAAGACTGATGAATCACGGATCTGTACTTCTGAAACAAATAATGCAATATATGTTAAGAAAAAAAAGAAGAAGAAGATAGCAGGAGGGGAAGAATGAAGGGGAGTAAGTCGGAGGGGGAGATGAACCATTAGAGACGATGACTCTGAAAAACAAACTGAGGGTTCTAGAGAGGAGGGGGGTGGGGGGATGGGTTAGCCTGGTGATGGGTATTAAAGAGGGCACATTCTGCGTGGAGCACTGGGTATTATGCACAAACAATAATGGAACACATCAAAAACTAAAGATGTAATGTATGGTGATTAACATAACAATAAAAAATTATTTTAAAAAAATCAAGGTCCTTATGATGGCTGAAAAGGCCATTTCCCTTTTTTTTTTTTTTAAGATTTTATTTTTTTGAGACAGTACGCGTCATGTGCATGGTGGTGGAGGGGCAGAGGGAGAGAGAGAATCTCAAGCAGACTCCCACCTGAGCATGGAGCCCAACTCAGGGCTCGATCTCGCAACTTATGACTTGAGCCTAAATCAAGAGTCACATACTTAACTGACTGAGCCACCCAGGCGTTCCCCCTTTTTATTTTAGGTAGGCTTCATGCCCAGCGTGGAACCCAGTGCGGGGCTTGAACTCATGAGCCTGAGATTAAGACCTCAGCTGAAATTATCACACACTCAACTGACTAGCCACCCAGACACCCCGGAAAAGGCCACTTCTGATCTGGCCTTCTAATTCCTGGCTCATCCCATCTTCTACCACTGTTCTGGTTCACTTTACAAACACTGGGCGTCTCTCTGTTTTCTAATGTGCCGGATAAACTGCTGCTTTAAAGCTTTCATATTCGCTGTTCCTTGAGCCTAGAATGTTATTCCCTTAGGGATCCATTTGACCTACTCCCTCGCTATGTTCATGTATTTGCTCAAACATCACCTTATTGGAAAGGCCTTTCTGACCCTTCAGTCTGTGTAAAACAGCACTTAGCTCCATCATTCTCTGATCCCAAGCTCTGGTTAATTAACTCTTCTTCTTAGCACTTATAATACTTGACATATATATTCACTTGTTTTACTTTCTGACACCCACCCAGAGAGCAAGTGTTTTGTCTGTTTTTGTTTATTTGTTTCACTAATACATTCCCAGTGCCTGACAGGGTCAGCACCCAGTGAATGTGACCTGCCTGCCTCACTTCATAGTGCTAATATTACTTTCATACCAAAACCAAAGACGGTACAAAAAAAGAAAACTGCAGACCAGTGTCTCTCATAAACATAGATTGCAAAAACTCTCCACAAGATACTAGAAAATCAGATCTTTTTTTTTTTTTAAGATTTTATTTATTTGACAGAGAGAGGGAATACAAGCAAGGGGAATGGTAGAGGGAGAAGCAGGCTCCCCACTGAGCAGGGAGCCCGATGTAGGGCTTGATCCCAGGACCCTGGGATCATGACCCGAGCTTAATGACTGAGCCACCCCGGCTCCCCTAGAAAATCAGATCTTAAGGACATTTTGAAGAGGATATCTAGGCACTTGCAAAGGCTTTAGTAGTAGCAGATACATTCTTTGTATGTTTGTTGGTCCAATTTAACTCCAGGACTTTGGCTTTCCTTTTCTTGAGTAGATGTTAACAATAGTAGTTTCTAAATTTACTAACCGTGTTTAGAGTTGTTTTTTGCTTTGTGCATAAAACAAAGAGAATAGAGAATGAGATTTTCCTGTAGTAAATGACCAGGAATTAGATGACAGAGAGAAATGAGTAAGATGATTAAGGAAAATAGATGTATTTGTGAGAAAGATTGCCTAATATGGAATTACCTGTCAGGGTGAAACAAATTATATATATATATGCGTGTTCATTGCCCTCTTTCCTTCCTGCCATCCAAAGGGGTAAAGGGAAGGAGTGTAAAAGAAATATATATATATGTATATTTAAAAATCAAATAATTGTGTATATCAGTAGCCAAATGTTAAATCTGTCTTGACAGCTTTGTTCTCCAAAACAATGAAGATGCATAATGTTGGAATGGAATGGTTGTGTCAGTATAAATAGCTGTTGTTACAAACTCTTTGTAAATCAGGTACTTATAACTCAGAAAATACTTACCCAAACAGAATTATTTAAAATAGGGTTTCTGAAACTTGCCTGATCTTAGGAATCCCTTGAAGATTCTGATTCAGAAAGCATAAAGTGAGCCTAGGAATCTCTAATTAATAAGTGATTTTAAGATTAATTAAGAATGACAGACATTACTTTAAAACGTCCAGTTTAGAATTTTAATGGAATAAAACTAGCAAGTGTAATAGTTAGGCCTTTATGTAATAGTTGGATGATACTAATAAAAAAGTACCTTTAGCTGTCCTAAGAAGTTTGTTTTCATGTTATTTATAAAATAAGCAACAACATATTGCTAAGAAGCAGGACTGATTCCAATGTCAGCCATCTCAGACACAGAGCTACCATCCTTCCTGCTCCCTATGGATCACATTTCTGGCTGAAGACTGCAGAAAGAAAGGCAGACACACACACACACACACACACACACACACACACACACACCCCTTCTGGCTGAAGACTGCCAGTCTTTTTTTCCTAAGAGTATCAGGCTGAGTTCCTGGGAGAGAGAAAGAAAGACAGACACACACACACACACACACACACACACACACACACCTTAAGGTCATGAGCTTCTGGTCTCAGGGATTTCCCAGCTAGCTCTGCCTATACTTTGGTACACTTTCAAGCTCTGGTGGATCTTTCCCTTCCTATATAAGGATATACTCATCAGCCAGGTTTTCAGTACATCTCTAGTAACCTTAGCCACAATCATTCATAGACTCTTATTCTAATATTCCACTTTTAATGTGATGCTCCTTGTTACTAACAACTTACTCAGTCTCCATGGTTCACATTTTCAAGACACCAAATGTGATTAGTTACCACATTTTTTAGGTCATTTGTCCACCTCAGTGCCTTCAGCAAGTAAAAGATGACATGACACAGACTAACTCTTGCTGCCCCGAGGTCAGTTCTCTTAGGAGGGCTACAGAGAGGCTGCCAGAGGTTAGTCCTGTAGAAAAAAAAAAGTGTCATTAACACAAATAGAAAGGCCAAAGAGAAAATTATTTGGTTCTTAAGATATTGGTACCTTGGAGCACATTAAATTCAAGGTGCTAGCAAGACATCTGGTTGGAAATAACAGGTACTTAGTCCAAACTGCAGATATGGGGTTCTGTATTTCTCAGCTAGTCTCGAATGAAACTTCTCTTTTTTGAGGAAATAATCTCCTCAAAACCCATTTTTACATGAACAACAGAGCTGGAACCTATAAGCCTGAGGCGTCTGAACCTAGTAGATTTTATTTTTTATCTCAAAAGGAAATGGCTGTCTATCATCACCCAATCAGAAGAATAAAGTGAACCCAAATTTAGATATTTTGAAGAAGCTGATGTAACCCATCAAAGAATAATTACATCTGTAATGAATTATTGTATTTAGCTTATCTGCCTTTCAGGATAGACTACAAAAATATTATCTTTATATAGTCTGCTCCATGGTACAGTTTCAATTCAAAGAACATTCTACCCGCTTTGGATTAAAGCTTAAGACAATGGTGAAACAGATATATGAAGAATATATTTGAAACTGGAGTTCATTCACAAAGTTAAGTATATCAAAGAAGGCACAGTCCCCAAACATCTGAGTTATTTATGACCTGTTCTTGTGAACTCTAGCTTCCAGCTACAGCTGTAGAAAACTGTTGCTCAGTCTCAGCAAGACCCCACCTTTTCTGGCAGAAACCTCATGTAGCTTCTGCTGGAACCACAGTTGGGGGGGGGAGGAACTCAGCTAAATTTCCCCAGGAAGTAGTGGTTTGTTATTAGCATTAATTCAGCCATATTATTGGCTTTTAAAGGTCAGTTTAAGAATTTAGACACCATTAAGAAGTTAGACATCATTTGTGAAGTTACTCCTGTGAGAAAATCTGTTCTAAATCCCAGAGTTAACTGGAGCATTTTTTAGCACAGCTCAGATATGACTTCTGTGTACATTTAAAAGTGAGAGTAAGATGAAATCCAAAGAGTAGCATGTATTAACAAAGTTAGGTAATTCTTTACTCTTCTTTTCCTTTGTAATTCAGGGCTTCCTGGTAAAGTGAAGGATAGGCTAGAATCTAGCCTGCTTGTTGGAGATTAGCATGTATAAATCAGTTTTAATGCTGTAATGGAAAAGGCTCAGGCAGAGGAGTAAGATATAAGGAGAAACCATATTCTGGTATCCAGGAGTGGACAAAGAAAGCCTCTACACCTAGGTGGGCAGGCTTTTTACTATAACTTGCAGGAGCTACTCCCTACTCCCTACTTATCTAAACTGATAATGGGAAACATAGATCATCATCTGTTTTGGATTATCTCCGTTGAGCCCCTTCTACTAGCAGACAGTTAAGAAATATTTTTTTTACAAGTGAAATCTTGCCTTTTACAGCAACATGGATGGATCTAGAGACTATAATGCTAAGCAAAATATGTCAGAGAAAGATACCATATGATTTCACTCATATGTGGAATTTAAGAAACAAATGAACAAAGAAACAAAAAAACAGACTCTTTAAACTATAGAGGACAAACTGGTGGCTACCAGGGGGGGGGGGGGGGGGGAGGATGGAGGAAATAGGTGAAGGGGGATTGAGGACACTTACGATGAGCACTGAGTAATGAATAGAATTGTTGAATCACTGTTGTATTTCTAAAACTAATATAGATAGTTAAAGTATGTTAACTAACTGGAATTAAAAACTGAAAAAGGCCCCCCCAAAAAGACTACTATATAAAATGAAGTTTGATGGTGACAATATCATTTTAGGTGGTATTCCCGTAACAACCATGAAATTCCCATAACTACCCAATATTTCATTTTAATATAACTTTTCCTAGTTAAACAACTCAAATAGATTTGAAATAAACAAATTGGAAAATACAAATAAAAAGAAGCAAAGTTACTTTTAATTTTACCACCCAGACATAAACATTGTATAAGTTTTTTGAGACATTTTTTCTGTATACATATGTACTTATATATAAAACATCCCTTTTTTACTTAATATATCATGAACATTTTCAAATCAAAACATGTTTTAACTGTATTATATGTATAACTGTACCATAAGTTATTTATTTATTTATATTTTAAAGATTTTATTTATTTGAGAGAGAGAGAACAGGGGAGGTGGGGAGAGGCAGAGGGAGAGGGAGAAGCAGGCTTCCTGCTGAGCAGGAAGTGAGGCTCCATCCCAGGCTCCATCCCAGGACCCTGAGGCTCCATCCCAGGACCGATGTGAGGCTCCATCCCAGGACCCTGAGATCATGACCTGAGCCAAAGGCAGATGCCTAACTAAGCCACCCAGCCACCAAATCTTTTTTTTAAGATTTTATTTGTTTATTTGAGAGAGAGAGAGAGTACAAGTGGTGGGGAGAGGCAGAGGGACCATATGGTCCCTTATACTTATAATCATTCTTTCATTATTAAGTCACATTGTAGAAAACATTTATCTCTGTATAGTCTCCTTCAGAAAAAAAATTTTTTTAATAAACATATAATGTATTACTTGTTTCGGGGATACAGGTCTGTGATTCATCAGTCTTACACAATTCACAACACTCACCATACAACATACCCTCCCCAATGTCCATCACCCAGCCACCCCATCCCTCCCACCCCCCTACCCCCCTACCCACCTCCACTCCCCTCCACTCCAGCGACCCTCAGTTTGTTTCCTGAGATTAAGAGTCTCTTATGGTTTGTCTCCCTCTCTGGTTTCGTCTTGTTTCATTTTTCCTTCCCTTCCCATATGATCCTCTGTCTTGTTTCTCAAATTCCTCGTATCAGTGAGATCATATGATACTGGTCTTTCTCTGATTGACTTATTTCACTTAGCATAAAACCCTCTAGTTCCATCCACTTTCTTGCAAATGGCAAGATTTCATTTTTTCGATGGCTGCACAATATTCCATTGTATATATATACCACATCTTCTTTATCCGTTCATCTGTTGATGTACATCTAGGCTCTTTCCATAGTTTGGCTATTGTGGACATTGCTGCTATGAACATTGGGGTGCATATGCTCCTTTGGATCACTACATTTGTATCTTTGGGGTAAATACTCAGTAGTGCAATTGCTGGGTCGTAGGATAGCTCTATTTTCAACTTCTTGAGGAAGCTCCATACTGTTTTCCAGAGTGGCTGCACCAGTTTGCATTCCGACCAACAGTGTAAGAGGGTTCCATTTGTCCGCATCCTCACCAACATGTCTTTTCCTGACTTGTTAATTTTAGCCATTCTGACTGGTGTGAGTTGGTATCTCATTGAGGTTTTGATTTGTACAGAAAAGAAATTTAAGTGACATTATGAGTTCAAAGATTTTGTATATTTTTAGGGCTTCTGTGTTTTAGAAAGAATGTATTAGTTTATATTCCCACCAAAGTATTGAGTATCTAATTCCTCATCTCTAACATTTATTGTAAAGTTTTCCTTTCTTTTTCCCATATATAAGACTCAAAATGTAACTTGGTGTCTAAGTTTTATCATTTTGTTTTTCAGGAGATGATTTCTCTTTGATTCAACAAGAAATATTTATGGTCAAAGAATGTAAACATTGCAACATCGTTGCCTACTTTGGGAGCTATCTCA
This sequence comes from Callorhinus ursinus, assembly GCF_003265705.2. Classification (NCBI taxonomy): domain Eukaryota; kingdom Metazoa; phylum Chordata; class Mammalia; order Carnivora; family Otariidae; genus Callorhinus; species Callorhinus ursinus. The sequence continues at coordinate 25,564,614 of NW_027397070.1, read as the reverse complement.
GGTAAAAAAAAAAAACAAAGCATATGCTCTCCTTGTATTTTATACTTCTTTACTACCACTCTCCCTCCTTTTCATGTAAATGCTGTTATATACAAATTTTTAAAGTTATGTTGTCTCAGTTTTTCTTTGTCTCCCCTGCTATATTAGTGACACCTCCATTTATGCAGTTACATCTTTTCTGGCAATAAATATTATAAATGATTACAAATAAGTGTTTTAGCTTGTAAAACTGATTATATTCTAAACCATTGAAGACGGTAAGTTCTATGCTTTTCTGTATCTGGAAGAGAGACTGCCAGGGCAATTTCCTGTACACCCTGTAATCCATTCTAAACCTTGGTGTACTGAAGAGGGAAAGCCTTCAGAGCATTCAGTGATTAAGAATTCCTACCTAATATAATTTTCTTTCTCTTTCATATTAGTCGAGAAAAACTGTGGATTTGTATGGAATACTGTGGTGGTGGATCACTTCAAGATATTTACCATGGTACTGTTAATTTGCCTTTATATTTTAAAACTGACTTTGACTTTAATGATTGTTGTTTTTATCATTCGTAGTTAACCAGGGATATTGGTAGGTAGATATACTGTTTTACATTCTTCCATTCTGCTCCTGTAGTATTAGTGCATACAAGAACTCTAAACTTTATTTTTGTTGGTTATCCAGTTAAATTCGCTGAAACCTGAACTGAGAAATCCAAGAGTTCTTGTACAATCCAAATTTTACTTTTTAGATGTAGTCTCTAGGAAATCTTATGTAGCCTGTAGGAAAATATGTTATCTACAATTGAAACTGCCCCAACTTCCTTGTAAGTAAGAATTGAAATACAAAGGTTAACTCTCACATAAAAGAAATTGTATATCTATTTTAAAAATCATTTAGCATAACTAAGAAAGCAGTTTAATTGTTGCTATATTTTTGTATTAAGAATGTATAATTTTTAAACATTTGAAGTATTTTTTATTGAGCATTCTGTTAGGTAATTAGGCCATTTTCTGAGTTGAATTAGATTTTACTATTTAGAAAGAGTCTTCATTTTGGCTCCATAATTTAGCTTCCAATTTGTTTTGTTGTTGACAATTAACTGATTTTCTAGAGTTTATGAGACTAAGCAGAGATCCTTATAAAACAGTGTTTTTTCTTTATTTAACTGAATATGGAATAGTAAAACTCCCATTGCAGCTTTGCATTGTATCATTTATTAAGAATTCTGTGAAACTTTCAAACATTTCTGGGTTGAAATCTTTATATTGACAGTCTTATCAAATTTCAGTCATCAAGTTTACAAATACAACCATAGTAGATGTAAAAAGAAGTGCTAATCAAGTTTAAATAATATTTGTAGCTTGTAGAGGTCAGATTTTTAAAATAATCAGTAGAGCAATTATTAAATAAACTATGCTACTTCTATAACATGGAATACTATGCAGCATTTAAAAAGATGAAGTAACTCCATTTATACTAACCTGGATATATCTCTCCAAGGCCTCTTTAAATGGAAAAATTGGATCAAGAGAAAATATGTATAGCATAATCAATCACACTTAGGCTTTAAAAAATAAAACTTTTTATATTCACATTATATGTGAATTTTAATGCATAGCAAAACGAAAGGATATGTACTACATTGATAAGTCATTACTTCTAGGGTAGGATAAGGTGGGACTCATAAGTAAAATTTTGAATTCTAATAAAAATGTACTGATGTATTATTTAATTATAAATTAATGAATATAATAATAATCTAATTTTGTCACATAACCCATGACAAAAAAATAGTTGTGACTGATTTCTAAACTCTGGACACTGCCTCTTTTTATTTAAATAATATTTAATACCACATAAATATTACAAATATACAAAATATTACAAAGAGTTTTTAAAACAAGAGTGAGGGGTACCTGGATGACTCAGTTGGTTAAGCGTCTGCCTTCTGCTCAAGTCATGATCCTAGAGTCCTGTGATCAAGCCCTGCATTGGGCGCCCTGCTCAGCAGGGAGTCTGCTTCTCCCTCTCCCTTTGCCCCTCTCCCCTGCTTGTGCTTGGACACACACACTCTCTCAAATAAATAAATAAAATCTTAAAAAATAAAACAAGAGTGAATCCCATTTTTTAAAAGTTTTATTTTCTTATACACTAGTCATTTTCTTATGTATTCTGTCATACTAGAATTAATGTTCTCTTGTATCCTACTGTTAATTTTAAAGAATTATTGGTAAACAACTGTGCCACTCAATTTAAAATTCTTTTCTTTGATTTTATGAAGAATTATCATTTATATGAAAAGTTTTTTTACAATTATAATTTTTATTCACACTTTTACAGACTGAGAACTCAAGAATATGGATAAATAAAACTATATAGCTGGCATTTTTAAATTAAATTTTTAAAATTAATTAAAAAATTGTTTTAAGACATTAATCTTATTTATTAAATTCCTACTTTCCATTATTAGACTTGATATTTGTTGAATTAAATTGAATCCAAGAATGCACAGTCCTGCTAACACCTTGATTTCTAACCTCTGGCCCTTAGAACTGTGAGAGAATACATTTTCGTTGATTTAAATCATTTAGCTTATGTTAAATTGTACAGCAACCCTAGGAAACTAGTATAGGTGTGGATGAAGAATATGAACTTCCTACAAGCTGTTGCTGCTGGGAAGTGGACCATGATTTTAATGGTACTGATTTAGTAGATGCTTTAAGTTTGGATGGAAAAGAAATCAAGTCCGGGATGTTCCATAAGTCAGTCAAATACAGTAAATTTAGATTACCAAACTGCAAAAAAAAAAAAAAAATTAATCCAAGAAGTATCCATCCCTGTGTATTGTATACTAGATAGCATAGTAATCAAGAATATCTAAACTTACAATAAACTGTTAATAAGGCAGCTTCCCTTGTTTTATTATTAGTCTATCAAGTTGCTAAATATCAAAATTTTATGTTGCTGTATTGCTGTGGAGAGCCAGTGATTAAAATATGCAGTAAAATATTTAAGGGAAGGTTATGTATAAGTACCTGATTTGGTTTCACTGCCAGCAAACACCATCCCGGATTTCAAATATTCTCATGGTATTGGACGCATTTTTTTTTTTAAGAGAGAGAGAACGAGAAGGGGGAGGAGCAGAGAGAGAGAGAGTTCCACAGAGCCCAGCGTGGGGCTTGATCTCAGACCCAGAGATCATTACCTAAGCCAAAACCAAGAGTCCCACATTTAACCAACTGAGCCACCCAGTCACTCCTGGAAGGCCTATTTTTTAAGTGTCTGGTTAGGTACTTACAAAAGGATTTTATATTTTATAATAGAGATCTGGTTGTCAGAAGTGACCCAGGGGGTGCCTTGGTGGTCAGTTAATCATCTGACTCTTGATTTCGGCTCAGGTCATGATCTCATGGGTCATGGGATCGAGGCCGCCCCCCCATTCCCCGTCCCATGGGGCTCCATGCTCGTGGAGTCTGCTTGAGATTCTCCTTCCCTGTCCTTCCTCCCAAGAGCACATGAGCTCACGCTCTCTCTCTCTCTTTCTCTCTCAAATAAATAAATCTTAAAAAGGAAGAAGGGGTGCCTGGATGGCAGTCGGTTAAGCCACTGACTCTTGGTTTCAGCTCAGGTCGTGATCTCAAAGATCAAGCCCCACATCAGGCTCCATGCTCAGCGCACAGTCTGCTTGAGATTCTCTCCCTCTGCCCCTCCTGCTTATGCTCTCTCTCTCTCTCTCTAAAATAAAACGAGGAGTCTGCCAGAGATTCTCTCTCTCCCTCTCCCTCTACTCCTCCCCTGCTCACACACACTCTCTCTAAAATAAAAATAAAATCTTTAAAAAAAAAAAAGTTACCTGGTTACGTTTTAAATTCTTAGATAAGGTGCTGGATCAAGCCTTCCTATTTTGAAAAATACAGTATATGCTGCCTTTCAATATATTTCAACAATCGATCTCTTACAGTTCTCTACTTTATATAACTGTAATTAATTATATATGTTTATCTCATTTCTTGGCTTTATTTTAGAAAAATTTTTCAGAATTAAGATCATGTCTATTGTTTTCTGTAGAACGTCCTATGTTGCCTGGTACTATGCTTTGCACATAATGGGTGCTTATATTTTCACTGACCAAAGTTGTTATAGAGTAAATCTTCCATTTTTAAAGTACATTTTAAAGTTCTCAACTTAATTTTTTTTTTGTTTCCTGATTACAAGAACAATGTGTGCTCATGTTGAGAAGTCACCCAATGATATGTACAGAAGTTTTATAATAGTTTGTCATTTTTACGGTAGACGTTTTTAAGCTGTTGTATTGAAGTATATAACAATGTGGTGTCTCTTTTTTCCTAGTTACTGGGCCATTATCAGAATTGCAAATAGCCTATGTGTGCAGAGAAACTTTACAGGTAATACCTTTGCTTATGTGGATAGAAAGGCAGTTCTGGTTTCACAATTGAAAACTATAAAATGATGATATGCCCTAAAGAAAAAGAGTAAACCAAATGATTTTTCTGTTAACCTCTCATATTGTAATTCTGCAAGTCTGGTTCTTTATTTCTGAATGAGTCACAAGAATTCATTTAAGCTGATGCTGATATAAACAGTGGTGATGTCGGGTGTTCCATTTTGTCAGATTTGGCCCTCAGTTGCTGCAGAGCTAAGGAAAACCACAGGTGTGCATTGGTTTTTGTGGATGAATCACCAAACCTCTCAATCCTAACAAGTTGTCTTTCCCTTTAAGTTTTATGACAAGAGAAGGAATCCTTTTGCATAAAACATGAAGTCTTTTACTGTTTCTCCCAAAATGAGAATAAATTAGCAAACCATAACCTGGAATGTTACCTGGAACTTCTAGCTCTATGTGATTATTAATAAGTATCATTGATAGCAGAACCCCATTTTATAGTTTTGGTCAATATTGTATTAAGCAGAAGTTTCTTTACTTCTTTATTTCAGAACCTGTGAGAGCTTTTATTTTTTTGTTTGTTTGTTTGTTTTTTTAATTTTTTTATTGTTATGTTAATCACCATATATTACATCATTAGTTTTTGATGCAGTGTTCCATGATTCATTGTTTGTTCATAACACCCAGTGCTCCATGCAGAACGTGCCCTCCTCAATACCCATCACCAGGCTAACCCATCCCCCCACCCCCCTACCCTCTAGAACCCTCAGTTTGTTTTTCAGAGTCCATCATCTCTCATGGTTCGTCTCCCCCTCTGACATACTCCCCTTTTCTTCCTCTCCTGTTATCTTCTTCTTTTCCTTTTTTCTTAAAATATGTTGCGTTGTTTCAGAAGTACAGATCTGTGATTCAACGTCTTGCACAATTCACAGCGCTCACCATAGCACATACCCTCCCCAATGTCTATCACCCAGCCATCCCATCCCTCCCACCCCCAACCACTCCAGTAACTCTCAGTTTGTTTCCTGAGATTAAGAATTCCTCATATCAGTGAGGTCATGTGATACATGTCTTTCTCTGATTGACTTATTTCACTCAGCATAACACCCTCCAGTTCCATCCACGTCGTTGCAAATGGCAAGATCTCATTCCTTTTGATGGCTGCATAATATTCCATTGTGTATATATACCACATCTTCTTTATCCATTCATCTGTCGATGGACATCTTGGCTCTTTCCACAGTCTGGCTATTGTGGACATTGCTGCTATAAACATTGGAGTACACGTACCCCTTCGGGTCCCTACATTTGTATCTTTGTGGTAAATACCCAGTAGTGCAATTGCTGGATCGAACGGTAGCTCTAATTTCAACTGTTTGAGGAACCTCCATACTGTTTTCCAGAGGGGTTGCACCAGCTTGCATTCCCACCAACAGTGTAGGAGGGTTCCCCTTTCTCCACATCCCCGCCAACATCTGTCGTTCCCTGACTTGTTAATTTTAGCCATTCTGACGGGTGTGAGGTGGTATCTCATTGAGGTTTTGATTTGGATTTCCCTGATGCCGAGTGACCTGTGAGAGCTTTTAATAAACTAGATTGTGACCCTTTAATAAAGGTATAGAGTATGCAGCATTTCTCCCAATTTATTTTTTTAGTGCCTTGAAAAGCTAGCAAGTATTAATTTTGTTCATATCCCTTAAAACATTTAAATTAGGAATTAAGTAGTAGTGATTACATTTTTTATTTTAGTAATTTACAACTGATAATTATTAATTAATGCTTCTATCCCTACATTTCCTAGATTGTGTAGTTTGTTTAGAAGTGAAATTGATGTTCTGTATGTTATTTTTCCATATTTTAGAAACTGAGAGATTGATTTGATTTAAGAGAAAACTCTAGTCATTTCTAAGAGTTGGTTTCCTCATGCTTTATAATACATACCATGTAAAATCTGAATGTTAAATATACAAAAGTAAATTTGTCATATATATATATTTTTGTAATACTCTCATAACATAGATATCTACTTTTTGTGTTCACATAAAATACAAAACTAATCAGACACTAATAGCAGAGAATTGTTGACAGATTTTTTTTTTTTAATTTCCAAAAGTCATTGCTTTAAGTAATGGATAGAGTACTAAATGGAAGTAAGAAACAAAACGAAAACTTGAATTTGCATTCTGATCCTGGTATATGACCACAATCTATTTTATGGTTCTAATTCCCTAAGTATAAAATGAGCATTGGTAAGGATGCCCTCCAAGATTAGTTCCAATTTTGAAATTCTGTTATGCTGACAAACTTCCACCTTTGGTGTCTGTTGACAGATGAATGGAGAAGGTATAGTGTATATATACAGTGGAATATTATTTAATCATAAAAAGAAGGAAATCCTGTCATTTGTGACAACATATTTGAACCTGTAGGACATTATACTAAATGAAATAAGCCAGGCACCAGAGACAAAGACTGCATAAGTAACTTATATGTAGAATCCAAAACAGTTGAACTTATAGATGCAGAGAGTGGAATGAATGATGATTACCAGGAGCTTGAGGGTCAGGGGCGAGAAATGGAGAGATGTTGGTCAGACTATAAAGTTCAAGCCATGTAGATTGACTGATGACTAATGTACAGCATGACAACTATATTAATAATACTGTACTGAATACTGGAAATATGTTAAGAGAGTAAATTTCAGGTGCTCGTTAAAAAAACAAACAAAAAACAAACCAGTAACTATGAAGAGATGATATGATGTTAACTAGCTTGACTCAAGTAATCATTTCACTATGTGTGTGTATATATATATATATCAAATCATCATACTGTATATCTTATTACATATAATTTTTATTACATAAAATTTTTTTTAAAAATAAAAAAGCAGAGACTGTCAGAATGGAAAAATGTAAGACCCAACTAGATGCTGCCTATAAGAAATGTACATTTATAAAAACACAAATAGTCAAAAGAAAAGAAAAAGGTATATGAGGGCACCTGGGTGGCTCAGACGGTTAAGCGTCTGCTTTCGGCTCAGGTCATGATCCCAGAGTCCAGGGATCAAGTCCCTCATCTGGCTCCCTGCTGAGCAGGGAGCCTGCTTCTCCCTCTGTCTCTACCTGTCTCTCTCTCTCTCTCTCCCTGTCTCTCATGAATAAATAAATAAAATCTTTAAAAAAAAAAGAGATATATGATACTATTAAAAAGAAAGCTGGAGTGGCCATATTAATATCAGACAAAGTAGACTTTAGAGCAAACTACTACTTCTCTAGGGCCACTTCGTCAAAAGATGTAACAACCCTAAATTCTTGAGCCCCCAATAACACAGCTTCAAAATAAATGAGCAAAAACTGATAAAATTATAAGGAAGATAGACAAACACACAGTTATAATCAGGTATACCCCTCTCACAATAATTCTGTGGCCCAAGTAGGCAGAAAATCAATAAAACCAATCAGCTTGACCTAACTGACATTTTAGTCTAACAACAGTGTGATACATACGCTTTTCAAGTGCCCATAGAGCATTTATCAAGATAGACCATATTTTGAGCTATAAAATATGTTTCAATATATTTTAAAGGATTTAAATCATACAAAGTATATTCTCTGACCACATTGCATTAAATTAAAAATTAACAGAAATATTTCTGGACTATCTCCAAATATGTGGAGACTAAATAAAGCACTGTTAAGTAACCCATGGATCAAAGAAGAAATCAGAAGAGAAACTAAAAAGTATTTTGAACCAAATGAAAATGAAAACACATGAAGGTGTGGGGTATTCCTAAAGCAATACATAGAGGGAAGTTTATAGTACTGATCACTTCTATTAGAAAGGAAAAAAGGTCTAAAATTAACATCTTCAAATTCCACCTTAAGAAACTGAAAAAAAGGGCGCCTGGGTGGCACAGTTGGTTAAGCAACTGCCTTCAGCTCAGGTCATGATCCTGGAGTCCCCGGATCGAGTCCTGCATCGGGCTCCCTGCTCAGCGGGGAGTCTGCTTCTCCCTCTGACCCTCCCCCCTCTCATGTGCTCTCTCTCTCTCATTCTCTCTGTCTCAAATAAATAAATAAAATCTTGAAAAAAAAAAACTGAAAAAAATCAAATTAAATGCAAAGTAAGCAGAGAAAGGAAATAATAAAGAGTGAGAAATCAATGAAATAGCAGAAAAATATGAAAAAAGGCAATAAAACCAAAATCTGATTCTTTGAGAAGATCAATAAAATTGATAATCCTCTAAGAGAAAATAAAAAATTATAAAAGGAATGAATATGAAGATATTACCACAGAATCTACAAATATTGAAATAATAACAAGGATGCTTAGTACCTAAGGAATATTATGAATAGCTTTCTGCCAGTAAAGCCTACAACTTGGAAAAAAATAACAATTTCCTTGAGAGACACTACCAAAGATCACTCAGTCAGAAATCATCTGAATTCTTCTTTATATATATTCCCACAAAGAAAACTCCAAGTCAGATGATATGGATAGATAAATTCTACCAAACATTTAAGGAAAAAATAATGCCAATTCTACAGAAACTCTTCTAGAAAATTGAAGAGTAAAGAATGAATACTTCCCAAATGATTTTATGGACCAGCATTTCTCCAAAACCAAAATCAAATAATATTGCAAGAGAACAAAACTATAGACCAGTACTATCCTTCATAAGTACAGATGCAAAACTTTAAGAGGAAAATAAGAGGTGAATAAGGGTAATCCAACAACATATTTGAAAAGATAATACATCATCAATAAGTGGGGTTTATCCTAGAATGCAATTTTGATTTAACACTCAAAAATTACTTCAAGTAATTAACCATATTAGCAAACAAAATGAGAAAACCACATGATCATCTTAAATAGACCTAGAAAAAGCATTTAGGAAAATCCAACATTTATTCCTGATAAAGATTCTGAGCATACCGGGAATAGAAAGTAACTTGTTCAACCTGATAAAGAACACCTATGAAAAACCTACAACTAAATCACGTTTAATGGTAAAATACCATATGCTTTCCCACCAATCAGTCAAACAGCGCAAGAATGTCTGCTCTCATCACTTCTTTTCAACATTGTACTGGAGGTTTCAGCCAGTGCAATAAGAAAAAAAATAAAAGGCATCCAGATTAGAAAGTAAGAAGTAAAACTGTATTCACAGACCACATAATTATTTATATAAAAAATGGAATAGAATCTACAAAGTAGCTTCTAGAACTAATAAGTGAGGCTAAAACGTTTGCAGGATTCAAGATCCATGTACAAGATTGATTGGATTTCTGTACCCTAGCAACAGATGATCAGAACTTTTATAATAATGGTAACAAAAGATATGACATTCTTAAGGGAATGTGTATGACAAAAGATACATAAATCCCTGCATACTAAAAACTACAAAACTGCTAAGAAAAAATAAAGAAGACCTAAGTAAATGGAGAACTGTACCATATTCATGGATGAGGAGACTCAACAATAGTTCTGATGTCAGTTCTCCCCAAGTTGACCTATAGATTAAGTACAATCCCAAACAAAATCCACGGAAGCACTTTTTTCTTTCGAAATGGAGAAGCTCATTCTAAAATTACTGTGGATATACAAAGAATCTAGAATAGTCAAACAATTTTAAAAAGGAACAAAAATTTGAGAGCCAGCAGCAATTTTAAGACTTAACAAAACTGTATTAATCAAAACATAGTGGCATTGGCATAAGAGTAGGAAAGTAGCTCATTGGAACAGAATAGAAAGACCAGAAATAAATCTACACATAAATGGACTGCTGGTTTTTAACAAAGTTGAAAAGACAAATCAGTGAAGAAAGTATAGACTTTTCAATAAATGGGATTGGAATAATTGGACATCCATACGCCAACAAATGAACCTTAAGCTGTACTTCATATCATATGTAAAAACCTAAAAGTAATCATAGACCTAAATATTAAAACCTAAAACTAGAACTGCTAGAAGGAAACAAGAGAAAATTTTGCAGTCTTGAATTAAGCAAAGCATTTTCAGACATAACATGAAAAGCATGATCCATAAAAGAAAAACTTGGTAAATCAGACTTTATTAAAATTGAAAACTTCCATTCTTCTAGAGACACTGGTAAGAGAATGACAAGAGAAGCTGCAGACTAGAAGAAGATATTTGTAAAGTGTATATGTGATCAAGAACTTGTATCCAGAGTACATAAATAACTCTCAAAAGTCAGTAATAAAAAAACAAGAGCCCAATAAACAAATGGACAAAAGATTTGAACAGACACTTCACTGATGCTGGTCGGGAAATTCCTGACCAGCATCAGTGAGGAATCTGTCACATGGACCCTCTCCATCCCCCCACCTAATAAGACCCCTGCCCTTCCCCCTACGGGAAGGTGACCCTGCCTGAAACAATCATTTCTATTAATAACTTCTTTTCCCACCCTCCTTCCTAGAAATTTTGTACAACTCCTTGGAACTCTACTTGATAGATGGGATGCTGCCCAACTTGTGAATCTTGCTTAATAAAGTCACTTGGATCTTAAAAAAAGAAAACAGACACTTCACCAAAGAATGGCTAAAATTAAAAAAACTGACCTTAAGAAGGTTGGTGAGGATATGGATTAACTGAAATTCTCATACACTGCTGGTTTTAATATAAAATGGTACAGCTGCTTTGGGAAACAGTTTGGCATTTGCCTAAAAGTTTAAATTTATTACCACCATATAATTCAGCTATTACACTGCTAGGTATTACCTAAGGGAAAAAAAATCATACTAGTACTTGTATATGAACCTTAATGGCAGCTTTATTTATAAAAGCCAGAAACTGTAAACAATCCAACAATCCAAATGTCTATCAAGAGGTGGATTTGTAAACAAATTCGGTGTATCTGTACAATGGAATACTACTCAAAAATAAAGAAGAATGAACTATTGATATACACATTAACAAGGAATCTCAAATTAATTATTGTAAATGAAAGGGACCAAACAAAAACGAATATACTATATAATTCAGTTTATCTAAAACTCTAGAAAATTTAAATCTGTAGGGATAGAAAGCAGATCTGTGTTTGTGTGTAAGAGGGACTTTTGAGGGTAATGGATATGTTCGTTATCTTGGTGATGGTTTTACAGTAAGATATTTCTGATTTTTACCAGAAAATGAATTTGAAATCTTAAAATACAGTAAACATTGATTAGTAAAAAGAAACTCTTCTAGGTTCCCCCTCCCCCCCCGAAGACATTCTAGTTTTTCTTATTTGGTGAGAATTTAAGTAGAAAACATAGGTATTGGGGCACGTGGGTGGCTTAGTTGGTTACGCATCCTACTCTTGCTTTTGGCTCAGGTCATGATTTCATGGACTGTGGGACCAAGCCCCGTAATGGGCTCTGCATTCAGCCAGGAGACTGCTTGAAGATTCTTTCCTCTGCCCCTAGTGCGTGTGCTCTCTCTCTCTCTCTCTCTCTCTCTCTCTCTCTCTCTCTCAAATGAGAAATCTTAAAAAAAAGATAATGTAGGTGTTAAGTTTGCAATTTGCTAATGCATACTTTTTTTTTTTTAACTTCAGGGTCTTGCCTATTTGCATACAAAAGGCAAAATGCATAGGGATATCAAAGTAAGTTAATTTAATATGCTTAAATTGATAATTTTATCTGAAAGAGTTTTATGATGGTAATTTAATAGTATTTATATTTTTGTTTTAGGGTGCAAACATTTTATTGACAGATCATGGTGATGTAAAATTAGGTATGTTATTTCAAGTTCCTCACATTTTTTCCCAAAAAGATTTAATAAAATTTTAAATGAGAATTAACATTATACAGGCTTAATAGTCATATTGAGAACCTCAATAATATTCATGTTTTGATCCGGTAATTATACTCCTTAGATAATGTTTAAGGAAGTTAATCCAAAAGAAAAAAATCTATATTCATAGAACTATTAATTGTACATTATAACAGAAAAAAGTACAAACAGAGCTAGCAGTAAAAAAACTGTTAAACTGGGGGCACCTGGATGGCTCAGTTGGTTAAGGTCTGGCTCTTGGTTTTGGCTCAGGTCATGATTTTAGGGTCCTGGGATGGAGCCCCACATCGGGCTCTGTGCTCATTGGGGAGCCTGCTTGTCCCTCTCCCTCTTTCCCTCCCTGTGCTCACTGCCCCCCCCCCCCGTGTGTCTGTCTCTTTCATAAAGAAATAAAAAATCTTAAAAAAAAAAACTGTTAAACTGTAATAAATCCACTTATGGAACATTATTCATTCATCAAAATTAATAGTTGAGGAGAACAGGAGTAGATTCCCTGAGGTGTTAGTTAAATGACAAAAATGAACTATATGTACATTTAGTTTTTTACAGCCATGTGTAACAACAATAAAGTTTATATAGAGAAAAAAAGACTTTCTTTAATAGCACCAAAATACTGCCCTACTTGTGTTAGAGTAAAAGGCATCCAGGTGGGGGGGTTTATTTTTTTATGTTTTTTTTCCTAATTAATTTCATCGTGCTTATAAGTTTTTTATTAACTTCATTCTTTATAAAGTGTGCTTCATTCTAGTAAAGTGCCAAAAAATGATTTTCCTTCAATGAATGTTATAAACTAAGCAAGAAAATATTTAGGTATTCATTTTATATACATTTCCTTAGCATTACTGTCTGAATTCTTAATAATGCCATGCCTAAGGGTGAAATTTAGAAATGTGGGTAACTTTATTGAAAGAACTAAAATTTTTATTCAATTTTTTTCCTTACTAGCTGACTTTGGCGTGGCTGCGAAAATAACAGCCACCATTGCAAAGAGAAAATCTTTCATTGGCACTCCCTACTGGTAAGATATTATTATGATTAGATTTTGTGCATTTTCATTTCTTCAGAGTTGGTGATCAGCATAGATACTTAGTGATACAATTGACGGTTGACTGAAAGTCTGGAAATTTGCATGCTCCTTGATACTCTCATACTTCTGATTGGGTTAGGGAACTTTGATACCCATTTTTATTGTCCAGCTTTCCCTGTATTAAAGAGCTAATAATTCCTGTTGTCCCTGGGATTTTGTATTAAGAGGACTCATAAGTATGGGGTTTTTCAAAAGAAAGACTCTTATTTATAATCTCTTGTCATTTTACTAGCCTTCTTTTGGTATTGATTCTATTTTAATCCAGGTCTTCACTTTCTGGCTGTTTAAAATTCATGCATGCACCAGCCACCTTCCTCAATGCATCTTACCAAGTACTGACAAAATGATCTTTCTAAAACACTGCTTTCATCAATGAAGATAGATAATTGAAATATAACAGAATACCTAGTAGTAAACCTTAGTATGTAAAATAATTTAATGAATGTTATAAAGGTGACAAAGATTGTATGAAAGGTTGGATTTTTTAATATCAGTGTTTGGGTAACTTACTATTTGGAAAGAAATTTAAAGTCGCTCTATACCTCATACCTAATGCCAAAATAAATTGTGTATGGAAATAGTTAAATATAAAAGTGAAACCAAATGAACTATCAGTGACTATCTGCTTTGAGTTGAGTAAGCCAGGGTGCCTGGGTGGCTCAGTCAGTTAAGCATCCAACTTTTGATTTCGGCTCAGGTCATGATCTCAGGGTCATGAGATCGAGCCCCTTATTGGGCTCCATGCCTAGCACAGAATCTGCTTCAGATTCTCTTCCTCTGCCCCTTTCCTGCTCACTCGCTCGCTCTCTCTAAAATAAAATAAATAAAATCTTAAAAAAAAATGAGTAAGCCTTTCTTGGCATAAAAGCATAAAACATTAAAGGGTAAATTGATAGATTTAACTACATGAGAATTTAAAGTTGAACACTAGGTTGAACAAAAGTGAAAGGCAAATAAATCAGGAAATATCCACTAAAATATGACAAAATAGGTTTTAATACCTTTAATATATAACTTCTTAATAAGTCAATAAAAGTATTTCATTAGAAGCAGTTATTAAAATAATACATATAAGATGTGAAATATGAAAAATGTTTCCCCTAATGATGACCAAAAATGTAAATTAAATGAACAACACCATTCTTTTCTCCAAATTGGAAAATATTTGGAATCATGAGTAATACTTATCACTGTCACTAAATATTTGACAGTGAAAGTGGAAATTGGTAGAACAGTTCTGAAGGATAATTTGGCAGTAATGTTTTTCAAAAACCTTTAACAGTGTTTATGTTTTTTTAGTCTGAATTCTGCTTGTAGTAATTTATCAGAGAGACACAGATTATTATATGAAGAGCTTTATCGCAGTACTTTAATAATGAAAGACTGAGAGAAGGTTTGCACATGCAAGAAGAATTAGTTAAGGAAATTACGTTTATTCAGATCAATGGAATAAATTGCTGGTATTAAAAATCCTGTTGTAATCAATCAATCAATCCTGTTTTAAAAGATGGTCAGTGGATAGGTTCATGATGTACTGTTATTCAAAAAATCAAGATTAAAAATAGCATATGTAAGATTAAAAGCATAATATAATGCCATGTTAAAGAAGATACATGTGTAAGTAAAATTTATGGATGTAAATGTGTGAAACAGTGGCTGTCTTTGAGTGGGATAATGTTTGACTCGTTTTCTTCCATATATTCCAAATTCTCTTTGTCAACACTTATCAATTATAACAACAGGAAAAATAAAGGCCCAATAAGTATCACTTAAATAAGTTAGAAGAAAACATAGCTAAGTTAGATTACCTATAGAATTTCCTTCATCATATGCCTATTTCCTTCCTCAATCTCTTTCTGTGATTGTCCTCCCCTGTGAACATTCTTCTGTAGTCAAAATTTGTTTTTTGTACCCTGACTATATTAGGTATTATTACCTCCCTAGTATATCCATCTTCTCTGTTTATCTTAAGTCATGCCTTGTCTTAAAAGTGGCACATACTCTGCCTTTCTTGACTCATGGTAAACTGATAGATCACAGCTCTGCTTCCCACTGCGCCAGGAACTACAACACTCCTGGTCATCTTGGTGCTCCACTTACCCACTACTAACTGGTTCTGGTGGGCAGAACTCCAGCTCGACTTATGTGAACTTGCCTTTAGTCATTTTGTTCCATAGTAGTGATTATCTTCTTCTCTTTACTCCTATATCCATTTTTATGTACATAGTACTTGCATATAACAGGTACATCTACATATCAGCATTTTTAGTATACATATTTTATATCCTTAACCACTTTTAAGTTGAGAGACATTGTGCTATGTAACTTTTTGTAATCTAAGTACATATAAAGGGAACTTCCAGGGGTGGCTCAGTCAGTTAAGCTTCTGCCTTCGACTCGGTCACGATCTCAGGATCCTGGGATCGCACCCTGCATCAGGCTCCCTACTCAGCAGAAACTCTGCTTCTCCCTTTCCTTCTGCTCCTCCCCTGCACTCATGCTCACTCTCTCTCTCAAATCAATAAATAAAATCTTTTAAAAAAAATAAAAAATAAAAGCAACTTCTACCTTATGGATATTTAATATAAATTAATTTTAAAATAGTAAACATTAAAAAAGAGTATTTCCCCCAGTAATATTTATACTTTATAACTTCAAATGCCATTATTATATACTACTGAATCCCAAACAAATAACTCCAGCTCAGCTACTAAATTGACCTTCAATCTTAGATATATTCCACAGTTGTTCGATAATAGCTCTACTCTAATATCCACAAGCATTTTTCACTCAAATCAGTCTCTTCAGTCAACCCCTTTCATTCAGTCCCCTCTGCCACTGCATTTGAAAAGTCCTTTATCTTTTTTCCCTTGTATTTTTGAAATAGTCTTCCAACTCATTCACCCTACTCTGTTTTTACCTCCTCTCATACGGTCCTTCACGTTGCCATGAGTTTTAGATCAAGTTTACCCCCCAGAATTACCCCATTTTCACAATAAAGTCTAAACTTCCTTATATAATCAGTAGGCTATTCATTATTTAGCTCCTACTTCTGAGGTTCATTTTACAAATACTTTTTAGACCCTCTCAAACTACCTGTGGTGAACGACCAATTTTCTAAAATTTCCTGCTCATGACAGACTGATACTTTTATAAAATAAGTTAGAAATGAATTACTAAAAAATGATCATGTATTTGGACAAGAGTTAATACTCCCAATTCCTGTACTTATAATAGACTCATAACAAGCAGTTTATGGCTCCAGGGAAGGCTCTAGATCATACACTGAGGAGCACTGTCCTATCACCTTGCCAGGTGTTCCGTGTTCTCTGGTCTCTCTGCATTTGCACTTGTGTCCTCTGAAATGTTGAGACTCTTCACCCTGCTGTAGCTCTCTGCTGATTCATTCTCACCTCCTTTGGGAACATTTCATGGGGATTTAGGTATTCTTTTCTTTTCCCGTATTATATGACAAAATTCACAAAACAGAAACTAAAGTAAGACAACACAATTTTTCCTCAGAGCGCACGTCTTCAGAGAAGATCCCAGATTTTGAAATAATGAATTTTGAAAGAGTATATCTGTATGTATGTTGTCTTTACTAACTCTTTCCCAGTAAAATCTGTCAGCCTCTTTCCCTCTAGTTTAGTGAATATAACAAAAATATAACAAAACATAACAGATTTCCTATCATTTTTTAAAAACTAAAGATGTTATACTCACTGGTTCCTCCTAGGATGGCCCCCGAAGTTGCAGCAGTAGAAAAGAATGGTGGCTACAACCAGCTCTGTGATATCTGGGCAGTGGGAATAACGGCGATTGAACTTGGAGAACTTCAACCGCCTATGTTTGATCTTCATCCAATGAGGTGTTCTCACTCTCTACAATTATACAGTTATTAATAAAGCTTTCGAGGAGAATGAAATATTGATAACTTGGGTGTTCCCAGCTCATTTTCAAATCTGGCAAAATAGTAAAGGTGTTGTAAGGGACCTACGGGTAATCAATCGCACCCAATACCTGCTCTCTTTTATTGCTGTTCCTAAGGCAGCATGGAGTGAATCATCAGTACTATTTGAAACTTTTCCATACAACAAATCTTTACTAATCATACTAGCACGTAGCAGTTATCATTTAAAAAGTTTTTTTAAGTCTTTACATTCATTCTTTCATCAGCTAAACTTGTTTCTTTTTCTGTTCTAAGGAGAATTATAAGCAAATGATAAAGGATGTAGATGAGATTTTTTTTTCTATTCTTTTTTGGTTTTGTTTCTTTTTCTTTTGTCAAGGGATGGTGAAGAGGTAGCTATGCTTAGCGTAATTATTATTTACGTTTTAGGGCATATTGTCTGTCAGAAAAAAAAATCTTTGAAAAGATTTTTAATAATTTGAAGGAAAATATAAATTGAGCTAAAATTTGAACTGTTAAATAGTAGAAAGTTGGAAAGAAAACAGAGTGGGGAAAGTGTCCTAACATGATAGCGGATTAGTGTATATTACATAAAGAATTAATTTAGAGACTGTATAGGCAAAAGATAGATTGTTTATGAGTAAGTACCACATACAAAGAAACTTGGAAAACTATTTGACCTCCTAAGTAACCAAAGATGCACAAGTTAAAAGATACCTACTTTTAGCTGGAATGCCAGTAAAAGTAGAGACCTTCAGGAAAATAATTTGATGTTGCTTGTTATGGGCAGTACAAATGTTTCATTGATTCTACTACTTGGAAAATTACACTTAGGAGATAATCCAAGAAAAGGAAAAGCTAAGAATTACCCATTGCATGTTAACAATGGAAAAAAATCTAAATGTGCAATAGCTGCTAAGTTGTGTGTTTTTTTTTTTTAATTTTTTTTTCTTTTAGTTGGTGAATTGTTAAGCAAATTTTTTTAGCAGTTAAGGGCAGCTGTTACATATGTATAAACCAAAGCAACATGGAAAATTGATTATTAGTGAAAAAACAATATAATATTACCTAATATAATAATTGGTTATATAAAGACTAAAGAAGAGCGGAAGATTTGAAATAATGTCTCAGGGTAGTAGGAATATAAACTTTATATCGGAATTTCATTTTTAAAAAGATAAAATATCTTTGGTATTTAAAAAAAAGACCACGGAGTTTGCTTAGAAACCTGTAAAGGGTTTTGTAGGAAATACTGAAATAGAGTATTTTAGAACTTCCTTCTTAAATCTTCCATCCTTCTGCCCCCACAGCCCTAGAAAATGAGTCAAAGGTGAATTCATAGAGAAAGTCCTCTTAGCAGGTTGACTTCTACATCATTCATAATGACAAAATGTGGAAAATTATTGTCCAAAAGAGGGGAAAAGACTAGGAAGTAGATATAATTTGCCTATATACCCAAAATAATTATAGAGACAAATCTTCCATTAAGCATACAACCTGATGTTAGAGTAACATATCATGTCTATATTATAGAATGATACATAATTACTATATATACTTGTGTCTAAGATACAATGCTAGCTATATATGTTAACAGTATTGTAATAAAACCCTTCTCTAACATTTGGTAGCTTTACCCTGTGAATAAGAGCTAGTTTGAAATTTAAATATCCTCTCTATAGCTAGGAGAAGTTTTCTATAAAGTATCTAAAATATAAAAAATTTAATTTCCGGGGGTGCCTAGCTGGGTCAGTTGGTAGAGGATGCAACTTTTAATCTCAGGGTTGCAAATTCAAGCCCCATGTTGGGTGTAGAGATTACATTAATTAATTAATTAATTAATTTATTTATTTTAAAAACCACATTATTGGTGAACTTTTAAAAATAAAATCTTTTTAAAAATTTAATTTCCATACTCCATACCGGTTTTTGTCAGTGCCTACATATTAATTTGTATAAATGCATTACAGAATATTCATTCTGATTATTAGATGAAGTAATAAAAGTATTTCAGTATTGCTCTTTAACTGAAATTTTTATTCCAGGGCCCTCTTCTTAATGTCAAAAAGTAATTTTCAGCCTCCAAAACTAAAGGACAAAACAAAATGGTAAGTTAAAGATTACATAGATTTATAGAATTTTACCGATGAAAAGGAGACAGGTTCAGTTCCCTTACCTTAGAGATGATGAAACTGAAGCCCAGAGCTATTAAACGGTTTACCTGAAATTATATATCTAATTTACTTGCAGAGCTATGGCAAGGATATGGGTTATTTTCTTGACAATTCCAGTTCCTTAGGAACTTAGAGTAACGAGGAATAGGAACAAGCCCATGTCAATCCAAAAGATTTTTATAATCTGCTCTGGTAAAACTCTGATCATTTTCTTAGTTTTTTAGAAGCTTGGGTAAGAGATGTGGTCAGGAAACCATTGGAAATGAGTAGATTAAAATTTTGGAGATTCATATCTTTGCCTTGGATTCTATTACTTCTGTTAATGACATGTTGACTTTTATGGAAGGTAATATGAAAAGGTTTCCCAAGTACCATGACACTTTATCATTGTTGATTTTTTCTGCCTCCCTTACCTAATATTCAAAAAGGTTATATTTATTTTCATCCTAATCTTTTCTTTCTCTTACTGAGTAAAGCAGTTTGCCTCTTCTTAAAGTCCATTAGGACATCTTTAATTGGATGATAAAAATTGAGAATTATTTTTCTGGTAATGTTTTCCCATACATTTAATAAAAGAAACCATGCAAATAAAAGTTTCCAAGTTCTTAAATTCAGGAATTCTTCATCTAGATTTAATGGATCTCTTATGGGGGGAGACCCGTGGGCTCCCCAAATTCTGTGTATATATTCATTCTTGTAGGGAGACAGTCCATATCTTGTTTCAGATTTTAAGAAGCCTATCCCCAAAACAGGTTCTGAACTACTGTTTTATGTTTTACTGGCCTGTCTGTGCAAAGTGTTACTTAGGAGCCAGGCCATTCTGGGGATGATGCCAGGAGTGAAGGGAAAATCACACTGGAAATAAAGGAGTTTATATCCTACTGTGGCTCTATTCTTTTGTGGTGATATGGGTTTCTTCCTAATCCTTGTTACCCTAAGCTCCTAAGCAACTGGAACTGGAGGACTCTATGGCAGAAGTGACGGGATATTCATTCAGGAATGAATGACTACTAGCTGTTATGGCTAAATTCACAGTCAGATTCCAGAGCAGTTGGCGCCGTTGGGAGTACCTGTGCCAGTCTCAGGGTACTCTGACTCTGTTATCCCCACCACAAGTCACCAAATATAATGCAGTGATTTGATTTCTCTGCAAGAGAACTGCTATGTGGTTGCCCTTATTCCTAAGAAATTCAGTGATCCTATAAAGGTTTAGATAATCTTTTACATTACCTACCATACCTCCGTGCCATTCTTCTGGTATAGGAAAACATATATTATATAAATTTAAGCAACAAGAAAAGGCCATTTTGATTCCCAAGTGGCACCTAGAACACAAGATTATAAATCCTACAAATGACGCAGCTGCCCATTTCTAGTTTTTAGTGTATTTTTTAGAGGTTATATGTTACTGTTTTGTCAACTAATGTCATCTTACTTACAGATGAAACTGACACCTGTTTTCAAGGAATATACTATGCTTTGGGTTTTGTGTTTTGGCTTATATGGAGCTAAGAGGCCTCAGAGAAAAATCATGTGTTTCAGACTTCCTAAGTGCTTGTAAATTAGTTTTATTTAGTAACACCAAAAAACTAATATTAGTGAAATATTTTTGTACATGTCTCTTTTTATTTGAAGGTCATCAACATTCCATAATTTTGTCAAAATAGCACTAACCAAAAACCCCAAAAAAAGACCAACCGCTGAAAGACTTCTGACTGTAAGTCAATTTAAATTATAGGGGAATTTTCTGTAGTCATGCAGTAAGTAGGCCTATCACTTGAACAAAAGTATTTAGGATTTTTAATATAAAAATTTAGTGATCTCTTACTGCAGGGGTCAGCAAACTTTCTGTGAAGAGCTTAGATAGTAAATGTTTCAGGCTTTGGGGCAACACAGTCTCTTTTGCAGCTACTAAATTTTGCTACTGAAGCAGGAAAGCAACCATAGACAGTATACTCTAATGGGTATGGCTTTAATACTCAACACTTGATTTACAGAAAGAGGCAGTGCCCCAGATTTTGCCCATCGGCTTTAGTTTGCCAACCCCTGCCTTAGAGAAAACGCTTGAAAATGTTGCTATCATCTTTCTTGGTTTCTTATGTAAATTTATAGAATGCTCTGTGTGTATATGTATTTGTAGAATACTTTTATATTAGAAAGTCAATGATTACAACAGTCTAAGGAAACTATTTAAATGTCAAAATTGAATTATGTATCTTTGTACATTTATATAATGTTACTGAATTAAATGTATGCAAATTTGGAATACAAATGCTTTTTTCTTACTGTGATATGGACTGTACCTCAGTTTTCATTTGCATATATCACTATAGTGACATGAGTATTGAATGTCTAGTTGTTATAGCCAACATTGTAATTTTACACCTAATGTAGATCAGATAACTTAGAAAAATTATTCATGTTATAACTTACTCTACAAGGGTGCTTTAGTTTGATAATATATAATTATGGATTCTCTGATTAATATTTTTACTAATACATTCTCTAATTTATTTGTATTAGTAGGCTCCCATATGCTTGTCTCTGATAGTTAACTGAATGAAAAAGTACAAATAACATTTTCTATAAACCACTGATGTAAAAGCATACTCATGAAACTTTGTTTTGTTTTGACTTAGCATACGTTTGTAGGGCAGCCAGGTCTCTCTAGGGCCCTAGCAGTTGAGCTGTTGGACAAAGTGAATAATCCAGACAACCATGCACATTACACTGAGGGAGATGACGATGACTTTGAGGTAAAGAGTGTTTGCAGTCTAATATTTGAAAATAAATGTTTAATATGGTCTGAGAGTTTGTTTTCTAGTTTACTCTTTTAGTTATAACAGATTTAGCCACAAAGATTAATTAGCAATGTAAACTAAACTTATCCTGCATATAATTATCAGTTGATACTTTAAAAAAAAATTTGCGGTATAACATATGTAACGTAACTGGTTGACACTTTTTCTGGAAAGAGCGAGGATTACTAGACTAATTAAAACTACTTACATCATTTTATTTTCCTAGTTGGTTTGCCCAAAGTTACTAGAAGATAGCCAAAATTAGAATCAGATCTTTTTCCCCTCCCAGAAATCCAGAAATGCTTTCTCTTCTCCCTATACCTGAGATTTTGTAGTGAGAGTCTGATCTTTCTCTAAAGAGAAAGGACATCTATTTCTAAGGAAATAAAAGGTTTAGGAACATTGTTTTGGACCAAGAGAACAAAAAGTTAGAGCACATGCACATAAGATTTTGCACAAAAGAGGCTCTCTAGAAATCCAATTGGTCACTTTTTAGTTTCTCTATTACACAGGTTATTAACAGAATACAAATAATTTTTAAAAATTGAGGCTCCCATAGAAATTTTATCCTGTCCAATACTTGTTGAAGACTGTTATATTTTATATTATTACATGTAGCACTAGTCCTATGTTTTCCTTCTCTGAAAATAATTGTAAAATCTTTTTGAATTATATTCTGTTTAACAACAAAACTTGTAAATCAGAAATGAGGCACTTCCTTCCCGTTGTCAGGTACCTACTTAAGCTTTTATAAAACACAGCTGTACTTTTTCACCAGTGTTTCTTCCTCTCCTTTTAGGATTTCTTTTTATTTCTGTGTTTCTCTGAATTTGTCTCTTCATTTCTCTTTATGCCTTTATTTCCTTTATTTCTCTACCTTCACTCTGGCAAGACTATAGAACCAAACTTTATTATTTATTGAAGGAAATGTTCTACTTTATGTTCTTAAGTTTTGAATTATACCATATAAGTATCATGATAACTACTAACACTCTTTGGGTAGTCATTGTGTATCAAGTATTAGGCCAGGTAATTTTCACGTTAACTCATCTAATACTCAAAACAGCCCTTTGCAACAGATTCTATTACTATCCTCATTTTATAAATGAGGAAATAAAGGAGAAAGAATAGAAGTAATTTGCCCAAGATCATATGACTAGTAAGTAGTGGAACAGTATTTGGATCCAAGGCAAACTAACTCCAAAGCCTGTCGTTTAATTAATATGACACCATTTCTATATATGTATTTAATAGAAATAGTCATTAAATAATCTTTGAAAATTAATCTTTAAAAACTAATCATTGCCTAGTGTATAGCATAGTCTTATCCTTGTCATTAGGTACCTAGGGAATATTTTGTTGAGTGTTAAATGAACTTTAATTGAAAATATTGAATAAGCTAACCATTCTTAGATTTTTTTTTTACTTTATCATTTGTGGACTTGTAATAATTAAGATTTTAATCCCTTAAAAATTAAAAAATTATTAAAATTGTTGTAGCTTAAAGGTGGAATTGATATTACTTGATTCCCCAGTTTGTCTTTCACAGGTTATATAAATAACCAGGTTCTTTTTTTATTTTCTTTTTTATTTTTATTTTTATTTTAAAGTTTTTATTTATTTATTTGACAGAGAGAGAGAGCGAGAGCAGGAACACAAACAGGGAGAGTGGGAGAGGGAGAAGCAGGCTTCCCGCCGAGCAGGAAGCCCAATGCGGGACTCAACCCCAGGACCCTGGTGGGATCATGACCTGAGCCAAAGGCAGACGCTTAACAACTGAACCACCCAGGAGCCCCACCAGACTCTTTTTTTATTCCCCACATTATTTTGCTGGGCTTCCCAGATTCACTCTACCTTCTGAGTTCTCCATTTCTGTTTAACGATATCACCGTACTTTTCAGTTCTTGAAATCCTTATGCCAGGTAGTTGGGACACTATGGTGTATGAGATTCACACTATCCCTGCCTTCAAAGAACTTATGGTATGGCTCAAAGGAAACTCAGAAATGCCAACAAATAATTTACAAGTGTGATAACTTAATGGAATGGGAAATATAGTGTGCTGTGGAGGCAAATTTTAGGGACAGGAAAGGAGTTGCTGTAGAAGTGATACGTAAGTTGAAAACCTGAAAGAGAAATCGGAATTATAAGAAGAGAGCAGGCAGAATTGTTCTGAACAGAGGGAATAATAGCATGTTAGAAAGCCTGGTGATAAAAAAGAAGACTGTATACTTGAACTAAAGAAAAGTTAGTCTGGTTTGAGTAGAAAACAAGGAAGAGGGTGCTGGGGGATGAAGTTACAGAGCTAAACACTAGCTATTTCAAACCATGTTAACAATTTTGGGCTTTGGGGCACTTGGGTGGCTCTGTTGTTAAGCATTTGCCTTCCACTCAGGTCATGATCCCAGGGTCCTAGGATCGAGCCCCGCATCGGGCTCCCTGCTCAGCGGGAAGCCTGCTTCTCCCTCTCCCACTCCCCCCTGCTTGTGTTCCCTCTCTCGCTGTGTCTCTCTCTGTCAAATAAATAAAATCTTTTAAAAAAAAATGGAGGCTTTACCTAAAGGTGGCAGAAGACATTAAAGGTAAGGGAGTGACATAATTGTATGTGCATTTTTTAAAGATCTCTGTGACCTCAGAATGGTGGTTACAATCCTTAAAATCTTTTAGAGGCTGTTGAGGTCATCCAGGGTAGCATGGGTGGTGTTTTAGCAAGGATGAAGAATAGTGGACTAATTCAGGAATTCTCTGTGAGATTGGGGATTGGATGAAGACATGAGGGTGGGGGATGAATAAAGGTCACTGCTAGATTTTGATTTAAATGCCTGGGTGGATATAAAAGTGCCTCATTTACTGAGGTAGAAACACTAGAGTAAAATCAGGTTTGGGAAGAAAGAGGAGTTCAATTTTATGTATAGTAATTTTGATGTTGCACAAGACTTCCAAATGGAGAGGTCTCATAAGGAATTAGATATGTGGTTGTAACTTGGGGAGAAAAGTTTGGACTACAGATATAAATTTGGAAGTCATTAAGTATAGAAGTAGTTAATACCTTAAGGAATAAATGTGATCACTCAAGGGAAGCATGTAGAATGAGAAAAGAGGAGGGCCTAAGACAGCATCCTGAGATTTCTCCCAAAATTTGAGAATCAAGTAAGCTAGGGGGCACGTGGGTGGCACAGTCAGTTAAGTGTCTGACTCTTGGTTTCGATCAAGCCCCATGTCAGGCTCTGCACTCAGCGTGGAGTCCGCTTAAGATTCTCATTCTCTCTCTCCCTCCACCCCTCCCCGCCTGTGCACACTCTCCCTCCCTCTAAAATAAATAAATAAATCTTAAAAAAAAAAAGAATCAAGTAGCTAAGAGGAATGGCAAAGGATTGATAAAGACCATTAAAAGAAGGAGGTAATTTTTAACAAGAATATTGCCTAGAAGGGGCACCTGGGTGGCTCAGTCGTTAAGCGTCTGCCTTCAGCTCAGGTCATGGTCCCGGGATCAAGCCCCGCATCGGGCTCCCTGCTCCGCGGGAAGCCTGCTTCTCCCTCTCCCACTCCCCCGCTTGTATTCCCTCTCTCGCTGTGTCTGTCTCTGTCAAATAAAATCTTTTTTTTAAAAAAAGAATATTGCCTAGAAGATAATTTAAATCATTGGATTTAGGTGAAGGTGCTTGATTACTTTTTTAAAAGGATAATACTCAAATTATCAAGGTGAAGCTAGATTGGAGTGGTTTGGAAGATAAGTATAGCAATACATTTACGCAATTTAGTTGTGAAAGGGAAAGGTAGGATGAACAGTAGATGGAGGAAAATGAGTTGGTGGGGAATTTATTTAATTAGTTAACTGTTTATGTGGGGAAAGTAATTTTGAATAGGATTAAATGCTTATGAAAGGGATCCAATAGATAGAGATAAAGATTTAAGAGAAACAAGATGAATAGACAAAGTCTCTGAGAAAGGAGGAGAGGCTGGGATCTAGATTATGAGACACTTGATCTTAGGTAATGAAACACTTCTCTTGCATGAGAGAGGAGGATATTTGAGATTGTTGCTAGAAGATACCTTCTATTTGATGATTCCAGTTTTCTCTGTGAAGTAAATGGCAGGATCATCTCTTGAAAATCTGAGGGAAAATGAGTGGGTTTGGAGAGTATGGAGAGAAGGTGTGAAATAGTAATTGAGGAGAATGGTTGGGTTAAATGATTAGACAAGTGTTTGTGGGCAAATTTGAAGCCTCAGATGAGATGAATTTTCAATGTGGTCTGCCTGGGTGACTTTCCTCCAGTAGTGATTGGTATCCCCAATATAAACACAACGGTAGTTAGCTTAATTCATCCAAAGTTGTCATTTTGGCATGCCAGAGTACTGAAGGACAGTGGGGCAAAGGGAATTTAGGATACTGGCAAGAGATTGCTTGAAATTGTAGACCACCGTATACAAACTGGATAGGAAGAAGAGTGAAGATAAGAGAATGGAGGGTAAGAAGGTAGTGGGTCGATGGACTTGAGATTCCAATGTGAACATGAAATAGTGTAATGGGAGTAAATGAGAGTGAGCTCAAAGGGTGAGAAGTTGGGAGCATAGCGTGAGTTTGAGTATCAGAGCTGATGGCAAGGTCCAGGGAGTGATCTTAGGAATTGAGAGTGTATTCAATATTGAAGTCTGGGAGAGTGACATGAGGTCAGAAAACAAGTCCCAAACAATGGGCTGTTAAGTCCCGTGGTATGGTGGTGGGTCTTGAAGTAGAGGAGAAAACATAGGAGCCATTGTCATTCATCAGTGAATGAGAGTGAATCATTAGAAATTTGATAGGTGGCAGTTAAGCTGAAGGCATTGTTTCAAAGGATCAGGAGCTTATGCAAAAGGGTGTAAAGTAGCAAGCTTCTCACTTGATTAACTACAGTATTCTTACTTAATCTCCCTGCATCCAGTATTTCTCCCCTCCATACGCTTATCCAAATACTCTTAAATCTGACTCTGAAATACCACTCCTTTTTTGTAAAATCTCCAAAAAATTTCTTGACTGAGAAAATAAAATGAGAGCCCTCGGCTGACATTTGGAGCCTTTCATGATCTGGCTCTTCCCCAGTCTGTCCAGCTTTGTCATCTCTTCACTTAATCTTCACTGAAGCCAAGTAATAACCAACTCCAGTTCCTCCAAATGCTCCAATTTCTTTTTCTTCTTGCATTACTTTGTTCATATTCTCTCTGCTGTCTAGAATGCTTCCCACACTGCTGCACATCCAATGCCTACTGTCCTTCAGGCCCAGATCAGATTACAGCTCTGTCATGAAGAACTTCTATACCCCTTCAGCTGGAAGTCATTTCTTTGTCATCTGGGCATTAATAGTAATTGTCTTAATGGATGGCATTAACCATTTTCTTTTTTTTTTTTTAAGATTTATTTATTTATTTTGAGAGAGAGGGTACATGAGAAGAGGGAGAGTTAGAGGGAGAAGCAGGCTCCTCGCTGAGCAGGGAGCCCGATGCAGGACTCGATCCCGGGACTCCAGGATCATGACCTGAGCCAAAGGCAGTCGCTTAACCGACTGAGCCACCCAGGCGCCCGGCATTGACCATTTTCTAATCGTATGATTTGTGCATCTTAACTGCCTGCACTACAGACTCCTTAAAGATAAGATTTCTGTCTGACTTTCTTTGCATCTTTTCATTACTTTATACAGTATAAACATGAAATAAATAACTTTTTAAAGTATCTTAGTGTTCATTTAATTATGTTTATCCTATAATTTGCTCTATTAGGTAGTCATGTTAGTAAATGATTGTTTAGTTAAAAAGAAAAGTTTGACCTTTTAACTTTATCACTGAAATTTTTTAAAGTGTGTATATTATGCTTATATTCACAGCCCCATGCAATCATTCGTCATACCATTAGATCTACAAACAGGAATGCCAGAGCTGAACGGACAGCTTCAGAAATAAATTGTATGTGTTTGGTATACATTTTTAATTGGTGGTTTTGGAGGGTTGAGCTGGGTGTTTTTGTGGGTCTTTTTGGAATAATAAAATTTCAGACTAACTGAAGCTATGTGCTTTAACATAATCAGAATACCTCTAAAATAGAGGTTGTTTCTCAGGTTTATAATGGAATTCTCTTGTTTTTTAATTAAATGGTTTTTATACACTAATTATAAAGGTAATGTATGTTCATTGTAGAAAATTTGTAAGAGGAAAAAAATAGAAAATTAACATTGCCCATAATCTCATCCCCCAGTACCAACCCACAGATAGTATTTTTGCTAAATTGCCTTCATGTTTTTCCATGACTGAATTTAGTTAACATAGAAGCATTTTTGATACATTAGCGTAGCCTTTATAATCGTTTAAGGTTGCATCCTTTTTCACTGAGGTGGTATGTAGTTGAATAATTTCCTGTTGTTGGACATTTGGGTTGGTTTCAGTTTTTTTAGTCAAGTTAACAGGAGAGATGACTCTTCTTTAAAATATATACTTAAAAGGGGAGATTGACATTTATTCAATAAATTAATCATTGACAGATATTTTGTATCAAGGATATTTATTACTTTAGCCAAATTAATTTAGAAGAACAGATTTGCAAAGAAATTTTAGGTGTGAGTATATGGACTTAAATGCATACTGTTTCAAAAGAGATTTTTTAAAAGTTTACAGTAAAAGATAAATTATAAACTGTAATAAAGATAATATATTAAGTATTTAAGCTAATTAGAATTATTGCAGATGAGCATCTTGTTGAAATCTGAGTTTTCTTGAACCCAAATATTTCTAGCTTTCTGGATACAGCTTTGGAAATATCTAGGTCAGTGGACAGTTAGAATGTCCTTCCTATATCCATCGATTTATTCAGGCCTTTTCTTAGTTAAACCGGTAATTCGAGATTTTATCTGTTAGTCTCAGATTGCTGATATTTCTTATGCTATCTTCTTGTATAATCCCAGGTGAACTCTCAAGACTTCAAATACCATATAGCAAAGTAGCAAAGTTGCTATTCCATTATAAAGCTGCCTTCTTTATTTTTTGCAGGTGTATAAGTATTCAATTAATAGTCTAATTTGCCTATATTTTCTTCTGTAGCTTTTGAATTTTGTGTCATATTTAGC
Source organism: Callorhinus ursinus (assembly GCF_003265705.2). NCBI lineage: Eukaryota > Metazoa > Chordata > Mammalia > Carnivora > Otariidae > Callorhinus > Callorhinus ursinus. The sequence continues at coordinate 25,535,358 of NW_027397070.1, read as the reverse complement.
AAAGCCTTCCTGATTTTAAGATTACAAAAGAATTCTATTATTTTTCTTCTATTTTTACAGTTTCACTTCTTTAATATTTAAATCTTTGATACAAGATATTAATTTGGTAAGAGGAATGAAGTATGGATTCAACTTCAGTTCTTTTTAAGTGACTACCCATTTGTCTGAATGCTAATTATTAAAAACTTAATACTTTCACCAGTGGATTTGATATATCACCTTTATGATGTACCTAAATGGCCATATATATTTTTGGATTCTTTCCAGAAATTCATTGCATTAGTATGTCTAGTCATGTGCCGATAGCATAATTTGATTATTTTGTCTTTATTATGTCTTTTAAAATCTGTTAGGACTAATCCTCCTCCCACCCTCCTCACTCCTCCCTCCGCCCATACATATCTTGTTGCTGTTCTTTGTTAATGATATTTTGCTATTGTATTTTTCCACATAAACTTAAGAATCAGCTTATCTAGTTAAAAATTCTCAGTATTTTTAGTGAGATTTCATAAAAGTTCATGTATTAGCTTGGGGAGAGTTGACCTCTTTATGATAGTCTGTCTTCTTAACTAAGATAGGCTTTTTCAGAGGTAAGTTCAAGACTTATTCTTTCCTGAATGCCCAGGGCACTAATATCTTCATGGTGTAAGCTCTTTGTGCTTCAGTACCAGAAAAAAATTGGTAAAGTTGAAGGTCATTTTATTGGTGATTTATCTTTACATTTTCTCAGGTCTTCTTTTGTGTCTATCAAGAGCATTTTATAGCTTTGTTTTTATGTGTTTGTTTTAATAGATTTTATATACACCTAATTAGTTTTATTTAGTTTTTTGTTTCATTTTTTAAATTTGAGCTGGTAACTTACATATAGTAAATGCTTAGGTGTACTATATGATGAACTTTTAAAAATGTATACACTCATGAAACTGCCACTCAGATCAAAATATAGAACATTACCAGAATCTCTGAAGGCCCCTTCCCTAGTGCTCCTTCACAGTCAGCGCCCTTCTATCTTCCTATATCCCCCTGCCCTTTCCATTGCCCAGGCTAATCACTGTTCTGTTCTCTAGTCACCATAGATTGGTTTTTACCTTGATCTGGATCTTCAGATAAATGGGATTTACAATTTGCACCCTTTTTGCTTGGTTTCTTTTGTTCAACATTATGTCTGTGAAAGTCATTCATGTCATGTATAGAAATAGTTGTTTTCACAGTAATAGAATGTTTTATTGTATGATTTAACACAATTTATCCATTCCTTGGTTGATGGGCATTTGATTTGTTACCAGTTTTTGGCTATTATGACTAGTATAAGCATTCTTCCTATGTGTTTTTAGTAGATGTAAGTAATTATTATGGTCTTGGCCTAGTCTAAGAGCACCAAGGATGAATTTGTAGTCCAGCAAAGTCAGGTTTGTTGACTCTGTACAATGAGGGAAAACACACACTAGAGGAACTATGGAACATCTCATTAAACAAAGGAAAAGAGTTAGAGGGTTTTGGAAAGAGTAGAGTTCAAGTGAAATATGATAACACAAAAAAAGAGATATATATGATAGGGTGACTTTCAGGTCCAATACTGTGAAAATTGACCCAGAGGCCTGTTTTCTTGGAAATTTGGAATGCTGTGTTTGGAAACCCCTTTATTTGAAGTTCTGTGTCTATTTTTCTACTGGTTATGGTTTCTATTCTCCTTCTCCCTGGTTATTTTTTAATTATTATATCTTGGACATTGTGGCACAACGTTGAGTGTATGGTTTTGTCCTCTTTATTCTAAAGGGTGTTTAAAGAAGGAAGGAAGGGGGGAAATCGGAGGGGGAGACAAACCGTGAGAGATGATGGACTCAAACAAACTGAGGGTTCTAGAGGGGAGGGGGTGGGGAGGTGGGTTAGCCTGGTAATGGGTATTAAGGAGGGCACGTACTGCATGGAGCACTGGGTGTTATACGCAAACAATGAATCATGGAACACTACATCAAAAACTAATGATGTGATGTATGGTGATTAACGTAACATAAAAAAAAAAAAAAAACTGGTATGTCAGCTTGATCCTTTTAAAGCTAATGTCAGGTTTTACCAGAGTATTCAGCAAGCTCTTTCCTCTGGTTAGAAACTCAGCTATCTTTCCTGGCACTGTGATCACCAGAATCTACATTTAGCTCACAACACTCTTGTCAGCTTTTGGTGACACACTTTGTACAGTCTTTGCTTTTTTTTTTTTTTTTTGCTCATGGGCAATTTAGTATTCATCCAAAGACAAAGAGATCCCTTGGCATATTTCTAGAGCTCCTTCGTGTAGCTTTCTTATTTCTGGCACTCTGCCCTTCAAATTCCCACCACCTAAGCAGCCCCAATCTCCAGTCTTTGTTTCCTGCACCCAGTAAGACTGTTACTCTCTCTTCGGATTCTACTTTCTTGTGCCCTAGTTTGGAAAGTGCCTCCAGGTGGAAAGCTAGAGTGAATGTGGACCTTACCACTGTGTATTCCCTTCTCTCAAGGATGACAGCATTGTGGGGTCTGTTAGCCACTACCCCAAAATAATTACTTCATATCATTTGTACACACATTGGTGTTACATGTATGTAGATGTTTAAAGCAGAAGGATAAGTCCAATTCCTGTTACTTCATTATGGCTAGAACCTACATCATCTTACAGAAATAAAAGAGTATGTATAATGGAATAGAAGACCTCCCCATCTTTGGATTTTCGTAGGCCAAAAATGCACCCGAAGGGTAGTGTCAGTATTTCCTTTAAAACAAAACAAGTTGAGGTCCCATCTACCACATAAAACAATGATATTGGAGGCTCTAGCATTTCTGTGCCATAAATTATGGCTGCAATAATTTTAGAACGGTCATAAGGAATTTGATTTTTTTAAGGAGTACTTTTCTTATGTTTTAAAACATCTTAAATGTTTATGAAACTCATTTTTTCTTGGAATTTCTTGTAAGTCTTGAAATTTGCTTGATCTATAATTCTTATTGTTAAAGATAATGATATTTTCTCTTTCTTTTCTACACTGCTTGCCTGCCAGTATTTCTAGTTGTGACAAAAACTTTAGTTCATCTCTGTCTCAAATGAATTGAAGTAGTGAATTAGAGTAGTGGTTTTTGAGTTAAGATATTTTTTAAATTATGTTAAGAAATAAGTCATTAATAAGTGAGAGCTTTTATTTTAGGTTATTTTTGAAAAGTTGATACAATGTTTTATGAACTGTATTTCAATCTTACTGAAAATTTTTATGACAATGTTTTTGTTTAATGAATTATATGAAAACTTCATTACTTTACAAATTTTGTTTTAGGGATAAGAACAACTGGATCCTTTTTGAAAGTGATTTTTTAATTTTTTTTTTTTTGCCAAGATTGTATTTGGGTATCTTGCATCTTTATGATGCAAATATGAATTTTTTTGTTTGTTTTTTAGTCACATTAAATTTTATAATCTTAAATTTCTGTGTACTTTATGGGGCACCTGGGTGGCTCAGTCGGTTAAGTGTCCGACTGATCTCAGCTCAGGTCTTGAACTCAGGGTCATGAGTTCAAGCCCCATGTTGGGCTCCATCCTACTTAAAAAAAAAAAACAAAAAAACCCCAAAACAACTGTGAAGTAGATAATAAGCCATCCTTTTCTCTGTTTTAGAATATTTCACATAAGAGAAGTTTGAGCAGGCCAAGTAAAATACACATTGAGCAAAATATATTAAATTTCCAAATACTATTATAACATTTAATTTAAATACTGTTTGTTCTTTTTAGATAATTACAGGTAGTTTGGGGAGGTTCATCCCTGCCATAAAGTTGTAGCCTTAGAACAGAGTGTGCAGCCCAGAGAGAAAATCCTTAAAGTGTTTTTTCTTAGTCAAGTGGATACTTTAATTTTTTGAAATCTTTCATACACAAAAAGTGCTGCTTAATTTCCTGACTCCAACCGAGAATTAAGCAGAGTTGTTAGGAAGGTACCAAATTGTTACCTTCTTTTGGTAAATATAAAAAAAGGGGTACTCTTGCAGTAAAAAATCTTGTCTTCTTCCTTCTCCCTTTCCCTCTCCCCAGTACATACGCTTCTTGTTACATTTTTGAGATTAACCCTTTAGATAGAGTTTGTGAATATCTGTTACATATTTTGCAGTTGACAAATTACAGTTCGAACCTCCTCTGAGAAAAGAAACAGAAGCTCGGGATGAAATGGTAGGAATCATTACTTTTGAAGTACTTTACAAATTAAAATTTAAGAAAACTTATAGTTAGGTATACTTTGACTAAGGAACAAAGTTATATACTCTTCTAAGCAATAATTTTGATACTGCATTTCACACATTAAAGTTTGAAAAGCTTATAGTTAGGTACATTTTGACTAGGGTATAATGTGTAATAGACCATTTTAACCATTCATTTTGACGCTTCTGAGTCTTTGGAAGGATTTACATGAAGTTATTAAATATATGATTTTGATGTTCAGCTTAAAGCTATCAGGATCTTTTTTCTTACCAACTCTTTAGGTTTAGAGTTTATGTTTGCATTACCTTACTGGTTTTAATATTTATTTATTAATATAGCTTCTATTTTAACCATTGCGCTTATTTTGAGGTTACTATTTCGTTAAACCTTTCCTTATCTAAAAGGAAATAAGTAATAGAGCAAGGTATTATTAGAGTTGCCTAGATGTTATCTTAATATATTTACTTTATTTTTCAGCTTTGGCAAAGTATAATTTTTATAGGAATTGTCTTCTGTTAATGGATCTCTTCATTCTTAACATTTGGCAGTAATGCTCTTCTTACTGTATATATTGATATATAATTCTCAATTTCCATGCCATTGGGAAAAAATAGCACCAGTAAGTTCACGATAGCTTAATAATATGATGTTTAGTTTTCCACACTAATGGATTAGTGACGCAGATAATTCAGAGTTATGTTTCTCTGTTTTATTTGGAATATAATAGCAATGGTAAAGAGGGCTTGTCATTTGAAACTATATTTAGTATGTTTATGGAACTTCTTACGTATAAGGCAACTGATAATGAATCATTGACCTAAATATGTCAAATGACAGCAACTCTAGCTGGAGATTTTAAAATTGACTGAAAGCCAAGATGATTAACAATCATGACACTGAATATTTTCTTGAATCAAATAAGATGATTAATATCTGTTATGAGGAAACATTTTAAACTATTTTTTCACCTTCACAGGGAGTGTCATCAGACCCAAACTTTGTGTTACAGTGGAATCCTTTTGTTGATGGTGCAAATACTGGCAAGTAAGTTGTTTTTTAACTTAATAACTTGATTTTTTTTTATTTTTACTTGATTACATAAGAACAGTATTGGGAGGGAGTGGTTTATTCTAACAAGTTTTAATTTTCATTCTTAAAGAAGTTGTGCTATGCCTTTTATCAGAGTAAAGCTTCTGACTTTTTAATTACCAAAAGGCATCATGTGTTAATCATTAAGTTTTCTTGAGTTTTCTTCTTTAAGTCAGAACTTAGTATGTGTAATGTTAATTTACTGAAGGATGAATTACATAATGTCATGGGAAGAAATACTATAGGAGGAGTCAAAAAGCCCCAATTCCATCTCTGCAGTATAGTTTCTTCATATTCTAGACCTGTCTTCCCTCAACAGTTAAGTTGCAGGGCTGGCCAGCCTAAATGTTCCAAGCCTGTTTGTGCATTGCAGTGCTTCGAGTGGTCTTTGGAAATACAGATTTCTGGGCCCTCCATATTCAGCTTATAGATCTGGGGTTGGCAAACTATGGCCTATAAGACACATCTGATCCACTGCATATTTTTTGTACAGTCCACAAACTCGAATCGTATTTAGATTTTTTTTAATAGTTGAAAAAAATCCAAAGAAAAGTGATATTTTGTTACATATGAAAATTATATGAACATTTCAGTGTCCATAAATGTTTGTTGGAACACAACCATGCTTTCACATTATAACGTGAAAAAAGCTATGGCTTTTTTTTTTTTTTAATATGGCTTTTCTTTTTTTAATATGGCTTTTATAACATGAAAAAAGCTATGGCTGCTTTCATGTTATAACAAAAGAGTTAAGTAGTTGTGACCACAGTATAGACTAAAGTCTGTAATATTTACTATCTGGTCCTTTACAGAAAGTAAAAGTGATGCAGATGTTACTGATCTGCGGATCCCACTTGGGGCAGCTAAAGGGTTTGACGATACAGCCACTTGAATCTGTGATTCACAATGGCTTCCAGCTCTATAATTCTGAATCTGTTTTTTACTTCTCTGTTTAATTCATTTTTATTACATACTAAATATGCAAAGCAAAACCGTAAAGTTAAAAAGACTTTGTATTTATTTTATAAAAATCTATTTTATAGTCCTACTAATACAGTTTGACACAGTGAGGTCTTAAGTCTTCTATAGATTGTAAAAAAACTCCTCAGCATGATCTAATTGTTTTTTATATCCCCTGAATATAAACAGATTTTAATGCACATTTAATGGAGTCTCTGTTTTATGTTATCATTTACCACCATCTGAATTGCCTGTTTCTCTTTGTGTTAGATCAACCTCAAAACGCGCAGTACCACCTCCCCTACCTCCTAAGGTGAGCTGCTTAAAATTTTTGAATAAATCCTTTTTTAAGTAATATAGTAATTAAGTTTAAAAAATGATTTTATTGAATTTGTTCAAAATTCTCTTAAATATATTTAGATAAATATAGTTTTCTTTACGAGGAGATTACAAAGATGTAAAATATATATTAAAAAAGACTTCATGAGAAATACAGTATTTGGATAGCTATAAGAAAAAGGTAAAAATCAGTCATACTCATTTGAGAGAAAACTGCATGGAGAGGATATAAGAGTTCATCATTTATAATCCTCATTTACTACTATAATTTGCTATTTCAGTGGAGTCATACTTGATTAAGTCCTTGCTTGTTTCTACTTATTAAATACTTTGTGAATTGTTTATATAATTTTATCAGTTAAAATTATATCAGTTTTGACTTAGGGATGATTAAAAAAAAATCACATGGCAAGTTCTTAGTTGTGTTGGGACAGTATTTCAACTCGTTTGCTTACTTAGCGCAGTGATTGAATTATATAGAAGAAAGGAAGAAAAGACATATCCCCTTTCCCCTCAAGTCTTTGATACATAATGATAATGGAGTGTTACTGTTTTATATCCAAATTTATTAAAGCACTTTTGTGTCTTATTATCACTAGCCAAGGATCAACAGCTACCCTGAAGACAGCCTCCTAGATGAAGAAAAGTCATCAACTGTAAAACGTTGCCCTGATTCAGAGAACAGAGCTCCCCAGTTTCTCAGAAGACAGAGTAGCCCAAGTTGTGGTCCTGTAGCTGAGACTTCCTCTATTGGTATGGCTAGCAGTATCAGCAGTCCTGGAGTGCATACAGCTAGATACTGTGATCTGGGTAAATAAATCAAAGTGAAAACTGAAAAGAAAGCCATTTTCATATTTTAAAGAATGTCTTCAGTCAATCTTATAACTGTTTAAAGCTTTCTGAAGTTATTTTAAAATTCCACATGGATGGGCTATACATAGATTCAGTCCAGTTCAATCCTAATCTGATCCCTTACTAAATATGACAGGGTCTTAGAATGATGAATGGATGTTCCTACCCTCCAGAAGCTCAGGATGTATAGCAGAAGGTACACCCATGTACCCATAACATTAGACAAGACAGCTTGTTTAAGTGTCTCATACAATAATTACATGTAATAAAGATGAGAAGTGTTTAGGAAGATAAGGATAGGCAATAGAGGGGGTGGGCCCTTGCAGAGTATTAAAGGACTTGGTTGAGCCTTCATTAGGGGGAGCCAGTGCTGACAGGCATTCCTGATGAGCAAGAAGGAATAAACAAATGTACTGAACCATGAAAATCTGGATTGTATTGTAAGTAGAGTCTAGTATGAGAGAAGTGTGAGCTTTCGAAAGATATATAATGGGAGACAGGACTAGAAAGGTAGGTTGAAGTCCACTTATGAAAGGCCTTGAATATCAGCATAGCATTCATATAGCATTTCTTTTTCTCACAATATGGAAAGACATTTGGTGTTGTTTTCATGAATTAAGACCACTGCTAACTATGCAGTGCTACCTCTGTAGAATCTAGAGAAGGACCAAAAATACTTTCACTTGTCTGCCAGTAGAGAATATTTCCCAGTAAAGGATCACCCAAATGGTACAGAAGTACTGGGGGAAAGGGAAAATTATTTTTCATGGAAAGTACTTATTTGTGTTCATTTGGCTTTTAATCATGATTCTTTTTAGGAAATGGTGATGGTATTTCAAAACTGATTAGTGAAAATACAGAAGGATCAGCACAAGCACCACAGTTACCACGGAAGAAGGACAAGCGCGATTTCCCGGTCGGTATAACCAGCGTTTGGTGATCAGTTGTGACTACTACCATGCTCATCGCATAAGAGGCTATGTCTGTTTTCGTGGGCCGGGGGGCATAGTCTGTTTAAGTCAAGAATTTGAATAACTAAAATTCCAAATGTATAAGGTTTTTTTTAAGGCTTAAGAGATCTTATAGCATTAAAAATTATTTTTCCCACAGAAACCAGCCATCAATGGCCTTCCACCCACCCCAAAAGTGCTGGTAAGGAATATTTCTATGTAAACCACTTGCCAATTTCCATCTCTTTAGACACATCAGCAGATTTTTTATTTGCTGTCAAGTATCTTGAGCTATTGAAAGGAAGGATTCACAAAATACAGAGTCATTAAAGGCATTTTGATATACCATGGATCAGATCATATACCCTAATTTGAGTGAGTTGGTTAGAATTTGGAGAGTTTCACTTTTTGTAAATATGGCAGTTGGATTCTCAGATTAGCCTTCAAAGGCCAAGTTAACTTTAATGTGGTATCAGTAGTACTGTGTTCTCTTTATAATATGAATTAAATATCTTTCTACCCCTGAAGCCATTTTCATATTGAACTATACACAGTGAAAAGGAACAGGGAAGCTTATGTTAATGCTTGTTCTGTGGCTCTTTAAGGTGGTTCAGCCAATCATATGAATGGGATGCTTTATAAATTATACCTTCTTATTCAGTAAAAGTCTAATATGTAACGTAACTATGAGTCTTTTTGTCTTTTTCACTGTTACAGAGTTATACTGCAGTTATAATCACTGTGATACTGCTCAGAAATATCATCCATTCTTTCACATTCTTAAATGTTAGTTCTAAAGATAAGTGGTGACTTAAAATTCCTAAAATGTATCACTGATATATGTAGATGTTTTGATAAATCTGATATTTTTGCCCTGAAATAGCAGATTACACAAGGGAAGAATAGGAGAAAGAGTTAAATGATATCAGAATAGGAATTTTGTTTTGTAATGAGACCATAAATATGCAGTAAGAGTCAGTTTAGCATTTTATAATAATCTTAGGTATTTTCTAGGACTATATAAAATTATCTAATCAAATAAGTCAATATTTCTTTCTTTATAAATAAGATGGGAGCATGTTTTTCCAAAGTTTTTGATGGCTGCCCTTTGAAAATTAATTGTGCAACATCCTGGATACATCCTGATACAAAAGGTAAAATTTCTGAACTTTTATGTACATCTCTAATAAAATATTTGTTCTGGGAAAGTATATGGTCAGTGAACTGAGGTTGTTTACTTTAAAAATATGACTTTAGAGACTAAATCGGGCAGGTACCTGCAACAACCTAAATAGATAAATAGAGTTTTGGTGTAAGGTATTAGAATTTAGAGTATATAGGAAATGCTCTGATTAGAGGAGACTGAGTAGTCATCACAAGTGATTACAACCATGATTAGGGATTTTCTTTTCTATAAAAGGACAATACTGGGACAATTGATAATCTCAATCAGTAAAATCGTTAGATTAGATAATAGTATTGTTGCAGTGTTAATTTCCTGATTTTGATCATTGTACTATGGTTACGTAAGGTTTTTCTTTTTCTTTTTTTTAAGAGATGCACACTGAAATAGGAATAAAGGGACATTGTGTTTGTAACTTAAATAGTTCAGAAAACAAAAAAATGTGTATATGGAAGGTGAAAAAAGGATAAAGCAAAAGTAGTAAATGTTAGTATTTGTGGAATCTGTGTGAAGGAGGATATTCAGGAATTCTTTGTACTCTTCAAACTTTTCTGTAAATCTGAAATAACAGCAAAATAACAAACTTTATTTTTAAAAATTTATACTGTATATTTTTAAAGTGAGAAAGCCTAATACATAGAGGTAAAAATTTGGCATCAAATAGATCTGGGTTTGAATTCCTGCTCTGTCATTATTACATGACTTTGGAAAGATACTTAAAACCTCTGGTTCTCAGTGTGATCATTTATAACATAAGTACTCTTTTTTTCTTTTTTTTAAAGATTTATTTATTTTAGAGAGAGAAAGCGAGTGGGGTTAGTGGTAGGTGGAAAGGGAGAGAGAATCCTTAAGCAGACTTGGGCTGAACACGGAGCCGGACATGGGGCTCCATTCCAGGACCCTGAGATCGTGACTTGAGTCAAAGGCAGACCCTTAACCGACTGAGCTATCCAGGTGCCCCTAATATAAGTACTATTAATACCCACTTTGTTGCAAGGAAGGAAAAAGCCTCCCTACCTGAGTGTCTGGCAATTAGCAAAAAGAGGTTAGGCAGTAAAGGGTGTTCAGGAAATGTTTGTTTCCACTCTAACACAGTAATAAAGACAAGTCATATAATTATCTGTTTTAAATGCTACTATTAGAAAGTATAACAGAGAAAAAAATGTTTTTATCAGTAAGGAAATGGGTTTTTTTGTCTTTATAACTTTTGATATAATTTCAGACTTACAGAAAAGTTAGAAAAATAATGCAAGAAACTCCTTTATACTCAGAATCATCAGTTGTTTCTATTATCTGCCTGTATGTGCATTTTTTTCTGAATTACTTGAGAGTGCTTCCCTATACTTCATTTTGTATTTCCTATAGGAACAAGAATTGTCTCTTATATACCCAATTGTGAAAATCAGGAAATTTATTATTGATGTAATCCACAGTCCATATTTATGTATTTTTGAATTGAAGTATAACTGACATCACCGTCCATATAGAAATTATTAATTGCTTCAGTAATATTCTTTATTGTCTCCCCCTTCCTTTTTTCCCCAACCCAACAATATCCAATTCAAGATCACATGTTTCATTTAGCTACCACATCTCTTTAATCTCCTCTGGTCAGGAACAGTTCCTCAACCTTTTTGTATCTCTCTAGATCTTGACATTTTTGAGGCTATTTATTTTGTAGAATGTCCCTTAATTTGGGTTTGTCTGATGAGTCCTCATGCTGAGATCAGGTAATGTGGTTTTGGTGGGAATATGAAAGAAGTGTTACTGTGCTCTTCTCAGCTCATCCTATCAGAAGGCACATTCTATGAGCTTGTCCAAGTACCAGTGATACTAACAGTGACCAGCTGGTTAAGGTGGTATTCACTAGCTTTGTCTACTGTCAAGTTACTTTTTTTTTGTTTGTAATTAATTAGTAATTACTTAATTTCCTAAGCTGAATAATAGTATGGAATACATTGAGACTATATAAATATCCTCTTGTTCATTAGACTTCCACCAACTGGTTTTAGCATTTATTGATAGTCCATTGACAGTCTTTTGAGATCTACAGACAATTTCCCTTCTTTCCCATTTATTTATGTACATGTATTAGTTTAAACTTAAGAATTTTTATTCAGTGAGATATGATCTATTATTAATTTTAGCACTTAAATTGTCCCAGAATTTTTGAGCAGTGCGAGTTCCTATGTTCTTTTACTTTACTTAACATTTGATCACTTCATTACTTTCTGGCACAGCAGGATTTCTAGGCACATCTTACACTTTCCTTGCCCCAGAATTGGAATCTGTCTTTTCCAAGCAGCCCTGGTTCTTTTTAGTGGAAGGTAGTATTTAGGAACCAAGATCTGGACACTTAGGTGTACTTATCGCTTCTGGTGTGTCATGATTTATAATTTCTTTTTAATTTACAGTTTCCTTCTTCCAAGAGTATTTGAGATATCTGGCAAAAATATATAGCTGTAATGAAAAATTTTAAGACCTGATTGTTATGTTGAAAGGAAGGATTATATAAGTTAAGTAAGATAAAGCCAAGGGACACCAGGGTGGCTCAGCCGGTTAAGTGGCTGCCTTAGGCTCAGGTCATGATCCCAGCCTCCTGGGATTGAGTCCAGCATTGGGCTCCTTGCTCACTGGGGAGCCTGCTTCTCCCTCTGCCTGCTGCCCTCTCCCCCCTGCCGCTTGTGCACACTCTCTCTGACAAATAAATAAAATCTTTAAAAAAAAAAAAAGAGCTAAAGCCAGAGTGAATGAGTAACAGAGAATATATTTGCTTTTAAAAAATGAGATCAGAATTGGAGAAAGAGGTAAAGAAGATGGCATGAATTTTAGAAAATAATTTTTCTTTGGCTGTGGCTAATTCTCAGTACCATTAAAGGGGTACCTGGATGGTTCAGTCTGTTAAGTGTCCGACTCTGGATTTTGGCTCAGGGCATGATCTCAGGGTCTTGGGATCAAGCCCATCGTTGGGCTCTGCGCTCAGTGTGAAGTCTGCTGGAGATTCTTTCTCTCCCTCTGCCCCTCTTCCCACTCGTGCACTTGCTAAATAAATAAATAAAATCTTAAAAAAACCCCATTAAAGTATAAAGACATTTTATTGAATTATTTCAGAAAATTATAGTAAATTCTGGTGATTTATTTCAACTATTTTAGATCAGTACATCATTTTTGGAACTGAAGATGGTATTTACACATTGAATCTCAATGAACTACATGAGGCAACGATGGAACAGGTAACTTAGGAGTTTTAACTCAAGAAATTAGTTTGAGTATATTGAATAAAAGAAATATTTTAATTTTAAATTTTTATGGGTCTCAGTTTTAATTATTATGATTTAAATATTTAAGGAGGTGAAATTGTACTCTTTACATGTTCATGTTACAGGATTTTTTTTCCTGTAAAGTTTTGGTAATTTACTAAAAGATAGAAAATAGTTATTTTATACTATTTCAGACTGTTGGGATTTGGAAGTTAAAGCATAAGGGAATGAAAATTGGAGAATTTTAATTACCTTTTTTTCTTTATAGTTATTTCCACGGAAATGTACTTGGCTCTATGTTATCAATAATACTTTAATGTCATTATCAGGTATGTATATAACAAAACTAATATGAAAAGTAAACCATAGACAAGCAGAGAAATACAATTTTTTAATTGAAGTATAGTTGACACAAGAGAAATGTACTTTTAATGTACAGTATTTTTAAATGTTATTTGTTACTTTGGGTAACTATAGTATAGTAACTTTGAGGCTTGCAGATGTTTTCTACCAACTTAGAATGGAAAGAAACCTTGAGAAAGGACCTGTGTTCAGTGAAGGTAGCACTTCCCAAACTTGCCCAGGACCTAAACACCTGAGGACTATCACAGTGATTGTCACCTGAGGCCGTCCACTTCTGCTCAGACTCCTTCCCCGCCAACTACCCCAGCACCATTGGCCTTCCATGAAGAATTAACAGTTGCAGGGAAAGTATCAGAGGATATAGCTGCTTCCTTTCTCTGTGCTCTTGAACAGCTCACCCTCTCTCAGCCTCAGTTTTCCTAACTGTAAAATGAGGACGATGGAAACAATACCAGCCTCATGAGGCCGTGGTGAGGATTAAATGAGATGATCTCGAGCACTCAGCTTACTCGAGCTTACTTATATAGCGCTTTTTTTTTTTCGATTCTTACCTACCAAAACCTGTTTTCTTACATTTTAGATTTAAGTGACTACCTAGAGGTTCGCTGCTTACTTTCATTCTGATAGTAGAGTACAAGAGAGTTAATTATTTCTGTCTCTTAATAATCCTAATGCTGTCAACTATTAAAATAGCATTCACCCCTCTCTCTACTTAAAATAAGTAATTATTTTAGTATTTCTTAAATTTTTTTTCATTTCTTCTCTCTATGTGAGTGTTATATCCCAGCTCTTATTTACTGTACTGTCAGGCTTTTTGGTACCTTTCTGCTACTTATGTTTTAAAGCATCAATGCCAATATACAGCCTTACTGATAGGTGGAGCATTATGAATTGTGGCCTAATCTAAGAAATGTCTTTTTTATAATTTTAACTGTGTGTGTATAACTTGAACTCTTCCACTAACCATTGCCTAATAGAGATTCTTCAGAAATTTGTATATATGAGCTGATGACAGTGTTTACAAAGAACATATTATTTGATTGTGCATAAATGACTTCTAAAAAGCTGGGGTCCTTGAAAAAGTACTTAATCACTTTGATTTTAATTATGCTTCCCCCAGGGTTTTTTTGTTTACCAAAATAATAATATATGCTATTATAAAAATAAACTTAAACCCAATTGTGTTTAACAATTCTGATTTGCATACATATAAAATCACTTTCCTCTTACTCTCTTAACTGTTTTTATCCCTGCTCATTCCTGCCTTTGGATATAAGCTTAAAAACCACACAGAATACATTTTATATATTTATAAAATAACTATAGGAAAACAGGGAGAAGTTAGCCTATAAATTAGTTATTTCCATATTCTAGTTAATATGACCCATAAAACTGAATGCAGGTAAGTAGCAGAGCTCAATAGGCGAAAACATTATTCTGCCTGAGGGTCTGCATTTGTGTGGACATGCACACATACATACACAAGTGTATTTAGCTGCCTCGCTAGCTAATATAGGGGGGAATGGAGAAAGGTAGGGTGTGGTATGGTGTTAGGCAGAATGTTTGCATTCTAAGAAAATACGGGGAATTTTCTTGAGGATAAGACTCAATACTGTATTATAAGACTTTTTCATATACAGTTGACCCTTGAATAATGCAGAGGTTAGGGTTGCTGACTCCCGGAGCACTTGAAAATCCCTATAACTTATGACTCTCCAAAAACTTAAGTACTAATAGCCTACAGTTGACTGGAAGCCTTATCAATAACATAAACAGTTGATTACCACATTTTTATATGTTATATGTTTTATATACTATATTCTTATAATAAAGTAAGCTAGAGAAAAGAATGTTAAAATCATAAAGAAAATACATTAACAGTACTGTACTGTACTTATTTTTTAAAAAGTTCACATATAAGCAGACCCACAGAGTTCAAACTCATGTTTAAGGGTCAAAAGTATATTTATGTTTTCTAATAGTAAAATGATAAATACTTGTTCTGTGTTGTTATGGTACTATAGTGTGTATAATAAGAAGTCAGTAGATGTTTCCCTTATCTCCCCCTGCTTAACACACCTGTAGTTTTGATTATATGGAAATTGTAGCCCCATTATCCTGGTATTATGGCATATAATATTAGTTTGCTTTGCTTTTCTCAGTATTTTAATCTGTTGTTATATTTAAGACTTCACAATTTTAAACCAAGGTAATTTGATAAGTTCTTGATAAATGGGTCTATCCCAGGAAGATAATATAATATAGTTTTACAGAATTTCCTGTGTTATACTAAAATATTCACATGTTCCTCATTATAACTCAGTTCCCTATACAACAGTGTTTAACTGTTTTTTCTTTCTATGCTGGCTTCATTAAGGCTTATATATATTCTGCCCAGATCACCTGTTAGTTAAAATATACCTAATTCATGTATTAGGAAACATAATTATCTACTTTCTTAAAACTGTTATCTTTTAAAATGTATTAACTGGGTTTTTGTTTTTTGTTTTTTCATATGTTTTTCTGTTTTACTTGGCTCTTTGAACATTTCTGGACTCCTTTATTTTTAGAAGGTAATTATGTTTTCTTTTGCTTAAAAATTCTTGTTTTTCTGCTGTGAAAGATTCTAATAAAAATAACATGTTTTTCTTTTATAGGAAAAACCTTTCAACTCTACTCTCATAACCTTATAGCTTTGTTTGAACAAGCCAAAAAACCAGGATTAGCTGCCCATATTCAAACTCATAGGTTTCCAGACCGCATACTACCAAGGTACAAAATATTTTAACTCTTTTGGGAGTGAGGGGCATTAATATCTATTTTTAAAATAACCAGTTTTCCTTGCCCACTAAAAAACTTCCTTTGTTTTATTTTTTTTTTTTAAAGATTTGATTTATTTATTTGAGAGAGAATGAGAGAGAGAGAGTACATGAGAGGGGGGAGGGTCAGAGGGAGAAGCAGACTCCCCGCTGAGCAGGGAGCCCGACGCGGGACTCGATCCCGGGACTCCAGGATCATGACCTGAGCCGAAGGCAGTCGCTTAACCAACTGAGCCACCCAGGCGCCCAAAACTTCCTTTGTTTTAATTCTGAAAGGTAGTTTACACTAAAGTGCACTTCATATAGAATTCAAAAGATCAGTGTTTCCTTAGCTTGACTGTCCAGGAGAACCACCTATAGAAGTTTTATAAATATAGATTTGCAGGCCCTGTCTCAGTCCTAGAGAATCAGGTAGTTTGGGGGTCAGAGTTTACGATTGGTTTTGTAAAGCTCCTTGACTGGCTACTGTGTAGCCAGGTCACAAATCACTGTCTGGGAGCCACTGCAGTAGAGTACATTTACCTTGTCCTGTGTTTCAGAAAGTTCGCTTTAACAACAAAGATTCCTGACACAAAAGGCTGCCACAAATGTTGCATAGGTGAGTAAACGCTGTTTCTCAAACTGGATGATTAGAATTTTGAACATTCTTAAAATTCTTTAAGACTATGGAGAGTCTTAAGGTATCAAATAGGAAGGAAGGTAGGCTTTGTATTTGTTTTTAATAAGTAGTTAAGGGGCCATTGAAGCACAAGACTGTGTGGCAGGACATGGCATAAAAATGTTTGGAGATAACAGTCCTAATGCTTTCTCAGAGCACAGTGTCCCTAGAGTTTTTTAACCATACTCCCTGAGGCTGTATCTCTGCTAAGATCCTAGTTTACCATTTATTTAACATTTGCATTTATATAACCATTACAGCTTAGTGCTTTACGAACATTATTATAGGAGTTTAGCTAACTATGAAGTTAGAGGGAACAGTCCACGCAAGACCACCCTCTTCTGACACCAAGTGCAAGTCTGGGGGGTTTCCAAAACCACCCTCATGTTAAAAAATTCTCTAGAAGACTCAGAACTCACTGAAAGTACTTATACTCATAGTTAACGATTTATTACAGGGAAGGGATAGAAATTAAAATCAGCCAAGAGAAGACGGGCATAGGGCAGAGTCTGGGAATAGCACCAAACATAGAGCTTCTGTTGTTCTCTCCCTGTGGAGTAATGGACAGTGTTACTTTCCTGGCAGTGGTGTGTGACAATACATATGGAGCATTGCCATCCAGGGAGCATACTGCAACCTCAATACTCAGAGATTTTATTAGGGCTCCCCTCACAAAGGCTTGATTGTCTACATGGCTGATCTCAATATCCAATCCCTCTGAAGGTCATTTGATACTGCATGACCCAAAGCCTAAATCCTAAATCACATTGCTGGTCTTTTCGGCATGACTGTCCTTCCCCTAAGAATGTCCAGTGTCACAAGCCCCCACTTGAGATCATATTATTAGACTATTCAGTGACCCAAGGCCCCAGGCAAACAAAGACACTCCTATCAAACATGACATTCCTAAAGCTTAGAGATTACCTCCCAAAAGGGGGGACAAAGGCCAGACTTCTTTTGGAGGAAGGTTAAATTTTTTACTATATAATTATTTTACCTCATTTAACCGTCAGTCAACTCCATGATATTTGTTATATCGCTAGTAAGAAACAGAACCTGGGATCAGACCTGGTCCATGACTTCAGATCCTGGGCTCTTAACTTCCTGTTTAATTCTGTTTGTTGAAGCAATGAGCTTACTCATTGATCTTCATGCTGCATGGTTCCATAGGATACTTTCTTAGTTATAAACAAATTTCATAAGCATTTTTCCAGGGAGAATCAGGTCCATATCTGTTATCAGAATCCCAAGATCTATGACTCAAGAAAGGTCTTAGAAGCTTACAATCTTAAGATATAAACTCATAAATATATTAAGATACAGCTTATTTGCAAATAACGACTCATGTAATCAATACATATAATTGTTGATGGGAGTCAAACTGGGGAGAAGGAAAGACCAATTACGATTTTTTGTAGATTTGAGTCAAGAAAGTTACATCTTTAGTAAAATGTAAAATAGTTATTTTCATCTTACCTTAAGTAAACTACTATACCAAAAATGAAATCATAGATTTCAGTTGCTTCCTAGACTTTCTGTTTCAGTTAGTTTACTTAAAAAACAGCTCTTTAGGTTGCATTCTAGGTGTTTTAGTGCTTAAAATATTGTCCCTTGTAGCAGGTTCCTATGTTTAACATAAAGATGTTTAGAAGTAATTGTATATAATTTAAAATTGAGGTAAGAAAGTGAAAAGGAAAGGGTAACAAAGCCAAAAGAAAAACATCCTTTTTCTTTACTTACTCTTATCATCCTTGTGAATAGAAACAATCATTTTTCTTTATCAGCTAAATAATCACTTCAGATAGTTT
The DNA here is from genome assembly GCF_003265705.2 of Callorhinus ursinus. Lineage (NCBI taxonomy): Eukaryota > Metazoa > Chordata > Mammalia > Carnivora > Otariidae > Callorhinus > Callorhinus ursinus. The sequence continues at coordinate 25,516,859 of NW_027397070.1, read as the reverse complement.
CTTCCATCCATATTTTGGTATCAATGGCAAGCCACATTTCATTGTTTTTCCCATATATCAGCACTGCCTTTATAAAGAAAGTGAGTTAGCTCTTAAATGAGCATAACTCAGTTGTTGCTTTTAATGAACTAAACTAATTGTGTTTTCGTATCAAGGTGTTCATTGTTTTGGTTGTGTCTGTTTTGCTTTGTTTCTTTCCAGTCAGAAACCCTTACACAGGACATAAATACCTCTGTGGAGCTTTACAGTCTGGAATTGTTTTACTTCAGTGGTATGAGCCAATGCAGAAATTCATGTTGATAAAGGTATGTATTACTTTGTTTATAGTTTTCTTCTTTAGAAAACCCTAGTGTATAACGGAAGCTAAAATTATATGATCTCAGGGTGCCTGGGTGCCTCATTCGGTTGAGTGTCAGACTCTTGATTTTGGCTCAGGTCGTGATCTTAGGGTCTTGAGACGAAGCCCCATGTCGGGCTCCGCCCTGAACATAGAGCCTGCTTAAGATTCTCTCTCCCTCTCTGCCTGCCCCTCCCCCCCCAAAATAAAATGCTTAAAATTATATGATCTCAATGCTACTATGCTACTCCACACATTTACAGTTATTTATGGGTGTTTACTTGGTTTAGGGGTTTTTGTATTCTTGTTAAGGTTTCTTCTGTAACTTATGTTAGTTAACTTAACAGAAGCATCACAGCCATAAAGATGAATCTGGCCAATTCTCTAAAACATATTTTTATAGAAAACTCAACCTTACCGTGATCATTTTAGAGGTAGTCATTTTTAGAAGTAGATCAATCAAGGAGAAAATGAAAGCCTTTCTTTTGGCTTTATTCAACAGTATGAATGGGGAGATTGTTTCTAAATTATACTTCTGTTTATTTTTTGCAGCACTTTGATTTTCCTTTGCCAAGTCCTTTGAATGTTTTTGAAATGCTGGTAATACCAGAACAGGAATATCCTATGGTCTGTGTAGCTATTAGCAAGGGCACCGAATCAAATCAGGTTGTTCAGTTTGAGACAATCAATTTGAACTCTGCATCTTCATGGTTTACAGAAATTGGCGCAGGTAAGTGTTTTTAACCTTATGTTAAAATATTGATGCTTTTGCATATAAAAGAAGCAGAATAAGCTCAATTAGCATGGGCTGGTTCAAAGAGTCAATCAACATAGTTTCGCAAGTAAGTCCAGAGGAACATGTACATATTGTTTATGATCTCTATATGCCTGAGGCAATTGATACAAATTATTTTACCAAGAAAAATTTTAATGATTCCTGACATACAAAGGTCTTAGTTGTTATCAGTTAATTTTTGAACTTACTAAATAATTAAATTTTCTAAGACATTTTTCAAATTTATCAGCTTCTCAAGCAAAGAGATTTACCTCTTTCCTATAAGTTTTTCCACCCCCACACTTCCTAGAATCATTAGGTTCAAGTGCTTTTCAGACTTGACTAGAAGCTTCTCATGTTATGACCTCCAAGCTTTACCATTTAAAGATACTGGGAAATAGCTCTTGTGCTTTTTAACAATAGTTCATTAGCCTAGGATTTATCATATGTGTCTCATTGAAAGCTCTGAAAAGGTTGGGAAGTTTATTCTTAAACTTTAAAATTGGAACAAATCAACCACAAATTTTTAAAAATCTACATAATAAGTGAGATGAAGGGGATCCTTTAATGTTTATTGTGCTAGTATCTTATTTGATCATCTGTAACCCTATATTTATCAAGTCTTTTTTTTACATATGAGGTCAAGCAAGCTTCAGTCAGAACTATTTCATTACTTACCACTGTTATATTTCCTTATTACCTTGTGAAGAAATTTGTTACAGGCATCAAGTTTGATGCTTGTTCTTATTAAATATCTTACTATATCTTTTGCTCATTTGTAGGCTAAATTACAAGAACTCTTTATACAACCCAGCTGTTGAAGTTAATGTAGAACCACACCAATGTCACTTTGAGAATAAGCATCAGTATGAACCAGTGGTGTTCTGATAAATGTTTAACTACAGTTGGGGTACAGAGAAGCCTGACTTGTAGCAGTTGTCAGTTTCTGTGGTATAAATACTCCCACCAAGGAAATATTTCAAACTACCAAACCTGATTTCATGTGGCTCACAAAATTCCTGAATATTTAACAACCCAGTACAAGCCAGTTCCAGCATGCGCTGGATTGTCTATGATCACTCTCTTTATGGACCAAGTCATAATTTCCAGTAAAATAAGATTGTATTCTCTACCCTCCCAACCCCACCTATACTCCACCTTTCTTCTTAATTTATTGTTTAAACGCTTTTAGTTGAGTTAGAAGCACCACCTTCTGTATAGCTAACAGAATGATGCAAATGACATTGTTTTATCATGAAATATAAACAGCCCAAACATAAACATGTTTCTATTACATAGTTATGCTAAAAAGAAGAGTTATAGATCAGTTTATTTAAAAACCAAGATCATTTTTGGCAGACAGCCCCAACTTTTATTTTTTTTTACTATTATATACCACTATATAATAGTGGTATAGAGCAAGGTATTTCATACAGTTATCTGTATTTGCAACCACTTTCTTCTGTGTGATATATTAAGAGGTTGCATTGCTCAAGGGTAGACAGTCCTCTTTTGAATTTGGGGGGGGTTGTTGCTTTGTTTTTTAATGCCTGAGGGTACTATTCTACCCACTTTTAACATTGTCTAGGCTAAAATTAAGGCAGACCCGAAATTACTTTTTTTTTTAATTTTATTTTATTTATTTGAGAGAGAGACAGAGATAGCGAGAAAGAACACAAGTGGGGAGGAGAGGGAGAAGCAGCCTTCCCGTTGAGCAAGGAGTCTGATGTGGGACTCCATCCCAGGCCCCTGGGATCATGACCTGAGCCAAAGGCAGATGCTTAACCGACTGAGCCACCCAGACGCCCCTCAGAATTACTTTCTGAGGAAAGCCAGAACTCTGCTTAAGGGTAATCATTCAAATCACCCTCAAGCAGAGGTGGTCCTTATTAGGTTTCTCCATTTTTGCCTCCCATCTGTGTTCATTGTTGAGGTCAGGCCTTGAGTTAGCAACAGTTGTACCAGTTAAAATGAACTCCTATTCCAAGACTCTTTCAGTCTTAGTTTAACTTATCATTGCAATGTCTTTATCTCCAAAAGGTGATGCCTAGCATATTATCAGCACTCAATAAATATTTGTTGAATAAAGGCATGTATATAGATTTACTGAGAAAAACTATTTTGGAGTGTTGACTGAGGTCTCAGTTCTGTAGATCTAAATGCTTCACTTTGTATGGGCTTTTTGAAAGGTCCACAAGCCCCAAAGTAATATATAAAACGTTTGTTTATGTTCAAATGTGCAGTTTCTAAGGGAGAGGGCTTCCCAAAGAGATGTAATTAAAAATGACTGCTCTAGGGGTACCTGGGTGGCTCAGTCGGTTAAGCAGCTGCCTTCTGCTTAGGTCATGATCTCAGGGTCCTGGGATCCAGCCCCACGTCGGGCTCCTTGCTCAGCAGGGTGTCTGCTTCTCCCTCTCCCTCTGCTCCTCCCCCCTGCTCAGTGCTTGCTAGATCATTCAGGCAAACTGAGTGCCTGAAATGAGTTGTTTTACCAAAATGTTTTACAAAAATGTCATCACACCTGTTAGCAAAGCAGCCCCATGAATATCAGCAAAGTTATGAAAGTTGCTTCATGGAAAGATGTTGTTGACAGTATTGTCCATTATGTTACTCTGTGGCCTCTTAATAAAGGAAGTCCCACTTATACATATGCACACATATACCAACACCAAAAAGGTTTCTCTCTGATAATAATTTCATTAATCTTTTTGATTTTTCTGAATTACTGGCTTATTTTTATTTCAGATGCTGTGATTCACCTAACTGATCTTGCTTCCCTCCTCCCGTTGGCTATTGTAAAATACACAGCAAAATCTAGTCATTGTATAGCATGCATTTACTTTCTTCCTCATATTTACCCTTGGCTTCATTTTAAGTTTGTAACCTTTCTATAACTAGTTGAGGTATTAATTAAATGCAAAGTTGAGTTTTTCTCAGCTCACTTAGCTATGCTTAGGACTTAGGTCTGTTCTAAGTTGACCTACATACATTTTTTTGAAAGATAACATAATTACAAAATACAATTTCTGTGTTAAATTTCAAAGACTAGTTTTAAATCAAAGAAAAAAATTCGGCATTTGTGTTTCTTTTCTAAGCTTTGGTTTCTAAAGCATGTTGTGTAACAATAACCCTGTTTTTTTTTTCTCCTTCCAAGGCAGCCAACAGTTAGATTCCATTCACGTAACACAGTTGGAGAGAGATACTGTTTTAGTGTGTTTAGATAGTAAGTACACTTTTAAAGTTTGAGTATACTACTTGATATAACATCTTTTCGTGGAATTAATTCTGTTAAACTATAATTCAAGATTTTCCCTTTTCTGCCTTAAAAGTAGCTTTTTTTATTGATGAAAAACCTAAATTGGCTACAGATACAGTAATTAATTGATCTGTTTGTTAATACTGTTCTCTGTGACTTTTTTTTTATTTTGTTTGACCTACTTGGAAACGTATTAGGACAGCTTGCCATAACCCTGGGGTAAAATTTTGTATAAAACTGAGTTTTTTTCCTACTTTACTTTAATTAATGGAAAAAATAGAAGGTTATACTAGTATGGTCACTTTGTCATATAACATGAACTTTTGGAATCATGTAGAAGTGAGAGTCTAATGTACAGACAGATTTGACACCTTCATCTGCTATTCATAATTCTTTTGATGCAGGGAGAGATGTTATTGATAGAAATATGTTGTACTATAAGCAGTGGAGAAGCAGAAAAAACAACAAAAACAGGAATTATTTCAATTTTCAAAGAAGTCAGGTTCCTAAAACTCACCTTATTTTTATACAGTAAATCATGCAAGGTGAAATTCACCCAAACTTAAAATTACACTTAAAACTTGGCAACCGTTGCTATGTTTGATCCATTTCAGTATTTTTAAATTACTAGACGTGTCCAGAGGTGTTCAGGGTAATTTTAAAAATTGTTCTACTACTGAATTTGCCTGTATTTTTGTCCTAATTCCTATTCTCTAAAGAGTTCCCTAGTGGATTTGCCTTACATAATCATAAAGATCAACTAATACTGTAGAGTGAACCAAAACCCAAATTGTTTCATTCACCCATCATCCTTTCTTTAAGTACTTTGGATTCTTTGACTACTGGTAAGATTGGAGTGTTATTCTGTTATGTTTAAGTGATTTTGATAAATTCTTTTTTATCCAAACAAGTAGGAAGTTCAGTACTGATTAAGCAAATAATCAGAATTTAATATTAATAATGTTGAATCTTTAATGCCAAAATCCCTAAAAACCTTCTGATTCATCTAAGGAAAATGTGCTTAGTTTTCATTTTGTTGATTTATGTATTTTATCAAAAAACGTTAAAAACCTTTGATTAGCGAGGCCCTCCATTTGCCAGTTATTCAAGGTAAATGGAAAGGTGACTTTCTTGAGCTTTGGAGTTTTTTTAAGGGAGCAGAATAAGACTTTAAAAGTGAGTTGTCAACTATACAGTATAAATCAATTTTAGTAAGCGGCAGAAGAGATAGGACTATAAGCACAAATCATGGTAGACAGATAAGAAAGTAATGCAGAGAGGTGTCTTCCAAATCAGAGCTAAAGATGGTTAAATTAAAAACAAATAGATAAAAAATAGATTTGTGTATACTCACCATCCTCGAATTTACTTATAAGAAATTATGACCCTTGGGGCTCCTGGGTGGCTCAGTCGTTGGGCATCTGCCTTCGGCTCAGGTCATGATCCCAGGGTCCTGGGCTCAAGCCTCGCATCTGGGCTCTCTGCTCAGCGGGAAGCCTGCTTCTCCCCCTCCCACTCCCCCTGCTTGGGTTCCGTCTCTCACTGTCTTTCTATCTCTGTCAAAATAAATAAATAAAATCTTAAAAAAAAAAAAAATTATGACCCTTGAGAAGTACTATTTGTTGCCCCTGTGTACCTCTATACAATATTATTCATATACTAAAGTTTTAGATTACTACAAATATTACTTATCATATGTTATATAATGTGTGAGGGAAAATATCAACTCCAATTGCTAAGTACTTGGGCACTAAGGTCGCCACCTTGAAACATGCTTTTTAAAAAATGAGAATCCTAAAGAGAAGGAAAAAAGGAAAGAAAAAAATAGCAGTGGAATTGCCTTATTTACTAAAGAAGTCACTCTTATATCTTATAAAACAGATAGTTTTGCACATATTAATAACAGTTTTTCAGTGGGCACACTTGAATCATGGTAATAAATAGTTGAACTTTATTAAGAATATTTGTTCTATATCCATATAAAATCCACTTACCAAGTTCCATTTATTTTAGCAGATTTGTATTTCCAGTTTTGACTTGCTTTTTCTTTTTTTTAAGAATTTGTAAAAATTGTAAATCTACAAGGAAAACTAAAATCAAGTAAGAAACTGGCCTCCGAGCTAAGTTTTGATTTTCGCATTGAATCTGTAGGTAAGTCTGCTTTTTTTTTTAATTTAAGTATAATTGACATACAGTATCCTGTTTGAGATATACGTCATAGTCATTTGATATTTTTATACGTTATGAAATGATCCCCACAATAAGTCTAGTTACCATCTGTCACCATACGAAGTTACTACAGTGATGTTGACTGTATTCCCTGTACTGTACATTACATCCCTGTGGCTTACTTGTTTTATAACTGGAAGTTTGTACCTCTTAATCCCCTCCACCTATTTTGCCTAAGCCTCTGTTTTTTAATAATGTGTTTAGAATACTTGATTTTTTGTTTATTCCATACTTGGGGTTGTCTAGACCAGCAGTGTCTCACAGAAGTTTCAGTGATGTGGAAATGTTCTGTGTGCTCTTAAATATAGTAGTCATTAACCACACCTGTTAAGTACTTGAAACATGGCTAGGGCTACATTTTAATTTTAATTTTTTTTAAATTTTAATGTAATTGTAATGTTAATAGCCACATGTGGCCAGTTGCTTTATCATATTGCACAGTGCAGGTCTAGACCTTAATAAATCTTCTGTTGTTGTTTCCTGGGTAGTTAAAACTTGAAATCATTTTTAAAATTTCTGTTCATTGTTCCTTTTGCTGCATGAAGTGAATTATGTACTCCCAGTTTTTTTCCAAATCATGAAGGTATTTGTGTGATGTGTTTAATGGTGTTAGATATGCTTTGATTCTTTGCCATGTAAAGTTCAGGTTGGTGGGTTGATGATTATTGCTTTTAGGTTCATTTATATTATAAATAACTAGTTTCCGGGGCGCTTGGGTGGCTCAGTCGACTGTTAAGCGTCTGCTTTCGGCTCAGGTCATAATCCCAGAGTCCTGAGATCGAGGCCCGAATCAGGCTCCCTACTCAGCGGGAGACCTGCTTCTCCCTTTCCCACTCCCCCCTGCTTGTGTCACTATGTCTCTTTCTGTCAAACAAATAAAATCTTTAAATAAATAGATAAATAACCAGTTTCCCATAGGACTTGGAAACTAATAAGTCATTTTAATTTGCTTCCTTGCCAATGAGTATTTTACTCTGTGTAATACTCATTGGTTTTATGATAAAAATTATTATATTTTATTGTTGTTTGCATCCTCTATGGTTATATGTCAGTAAATATTTTCCCAGGGGTGATAGAACTTATGAAAAAAATACCATAACTGGAAACATTTTGAACAATATATGATGTGACTCTACTATAAGTCAAAAATAGTTAAAAACAATGTTGGCAATTTTTATTTGTGCCGTAAAAAGTACATGTATTTCATAATTAAATGTATATTCTTTTAAAAATATGTTTCTCATTTAGAAAGTTTGTTTCATCTATTAAATATTTTAATGGTTTCTCAACTGGAATTTTGCCCTTTTGCAAAGTACGTTCATCCCTCTGTGTAAACATTTTACATAAAAGTAATTTGCTTGCAATTGGAAAATTTTTAATTTATTGAAGCAGGAAACCTAAACATTCTGTAGATGGCCAGACAAAAGGAATTTTGAAACTAGTTTCTTCTTTTACTCCTTTATGTGCTGGATATTGCATACCAGTTTCCAAGATTTAATATTTTCAATAGGGATTCTGACATACAGATCTTTAGTTCCTTTTCATTTTAACTGAAACATACTGGTACCTAAACTTTTTCACATGTGTCACATATTTTAGGAAATTTTAATTGTTACACAGAAGTTTGTTCCTCTTAAGCTACCATCTCTCCTTGCTAGTGAACTTGGAAATAATTACAAGGATCCTCCTGGGTAAAAAAAAGAGTCCCTTTAAATCACCTTTTAAAAATAAAACCAGTAACTGAGTCTTTTTATTTGTCACAGTTAGTGAAACATGTGATTTGTTACTGTAAAATACTTTTATTTTTATTGAGCTAACTTATATTCCCAGAACATTCTTACATTAACTTTTTACAGAGTCCGTATTCTAGTAAGAAACAAAATGCTTCAATCACTTTCTCTCTTTACCTTTACTGTGTGGGGCATGTGGCTAACTCTCCAAAATCAAATGGGCTCTCTCCCTCACTGACTACACTTTAATGACTGCAGCCCCCTGCCAGGAAGGGCCTGCTCTCTTCCCCTACAATTGTGTGGCCTGCCTACTCTATTTCTAAACCTCTGAGTTACCCCATAAGGGTGCCTCAGTGGGCCCAGGCCTATTGCTTGAAACCAAGGAGAAGATAGAGATGGACAAGGCACAAGAACGGGTTTCCCTCCAAGACCTTCAGGCCACACCAGGGGAACAGGGGAGATGGGTAGGGAGCAGGAGGGGTTGTGGCATGTCATGTGGTGGCCACACTTTGGGGTCATGGTCACTCCTGAATCCAAAGCCATTAGGAAGGTGAGCAAGCTTGGTGGTGAACCATTGTGTGGACAGTGGGGCCTGCAAGTCCAGGGAAAGGCCCAGGGGACTCCAGAGGCCTGAGGTGGGTGGGGGTGGGGATGCTGAAGGCTGCAGCAGTTAGAACTGTAACTGGGAGCCCCTCTGAATAAGAACTGGCTCACAGATCAAATAGTGTGTGGGTACATTTTGGATTATAAGACAGGTTTACATTTTAAAATAAAATTTGTAGTAGGGAAATGTAAATATAAATAAAAGATGCTTCCTTAGGGCACCTGGGTGGCTCAGATGGTTAAGCGACTGCCTTCAGCTCAGGTCATGATCCTGGAGTCCCGGGATCGAGTACCGCACTGGGCTCCCTGCTCGACAAGGAGCCTGCTTCTCTCTCTAACCCTCCCCCCTCTCATGTACTCTCTCTCTCTGACATTCTCACTCTCTCAAAATAAATAAATAAATCTTTAAAAAAAAAAAGATGCTTCCTTAATAGCTACTTGTAAATATATGACAGTATTTAAATAACCATGTTTTTGATCCAAAAAAACAATTATGTATGTTTTTTTATTCATCTAAGACAAAAGATAGCATATGAAAGAGAAATTAATATGTTGATATCCAGCTCAGTAGAAGTTAGCTCATGTTTAAATGAATGCCTGTTATATATATTTTTGAAAACTTGCATGACCCTGCCTCAATAAATTATTTGAGCTTAGGCATGGCTTAGCCACAAAAATGTTGGGAACTGATGGTCTAGACAGTGGAATTTTGCACCAAGCACTTGGAGAGATTTACATTAGAATTTATTTAAAACAGTGAAGGAAAATGTATAATGAATTACTCTGTGCTTTATTTTAGTTTCAGTTCTCTCTCATCTTTTTTAGTATGCCTTCAAGATAGTGTGTTGGCTTTCTGGAAACATGGAATGCAGGGTAAAAGCTTCAAATCAGATGAGGTAAGGCTTCTCACATTACCTCCTGTGATTCCCACAAAAGATTTTAAATGTTGAAACATTCATTTTATGCATTTTCTTTCTGAACCCACATTACTCTGTTTAGAGCCTTTAATGCTCTGAACTGGTAGAGCAAAATTGCCAGTATTTTCCCTTCAGATAATTTTATTTTGTATTCATTGTATGATTCTCAGTGGCCATGAGGAATTGTCAAACATGAGTTTGTACAATTTCAGTTCTCTAATTTGTAATCTGTAAATGTGGTTGCCAAGGTTGCTAAACTTCTCTAAATTTGGTCTTTTCCATAATCTATAAATGTATAGCTTCTTTTTTAATACTGTTTTTTAAATTTTAAGTTAATATGTATTAGATCACAGCACTAAGGAAAAATCTAAGAAAATTAACTCATTTAGTAAGTAATTATTGAGTACCAACAACATGCAAGACACTATTATTATAACACTGTAAGGCATAATGAAGCATAATTATAAATATCAAACCTTTTAGACCATCCATGTTCCAGGCACTTTACAAGTATTAGCTTATTTAAAGCTAATAATCCAGTGGGGTTAGATACTATTCATAGTCCCATTTTTTTTTTTAAGATTTTTTTTTTTTATCTGACAGAGAGAATACAAGCAGGGGGAGTGGCAGGCAGAGGGAGAGGGAGAAGCAGGCTCCCTGCTCAGCAGGGAGCCCGATGTGGGGCTAGATCCCAGGACCCTGGGATCATGACCTGAGCCGAAGGCAGAGGCTTAACCGTCTGAGCCACCCAGGCGCCCCTCATAGTCCCATTTTTTATAGGCACAGAGTGGTTAAGTATCTTGCCCAGGTTAAGTGGCTAGGTAAATGGCAGAGTCTGGATTTGAAGGGAGGGTCTTCAAAAATCACTTCTAGTTGAGATAATCAGGCTACATTTTATGCAGGAGAGGGACCTGGAAGATGAATCCTAATAGTTAAGATGATCCTAACAGACATTTCCTACTCATATGAGTACCCGTGTAATTCTTCTACACAATTGTCTCACACATTTTTGGACTTATTTTAAAACTGAAAGTCTTCTATTTGAATTATCTTTAGTTTTATCCATGCTCATATTTATATGTGACTGATTATTTGTACCTCTTACATGAATATGGAGTCAGAATGCTTCCAAGAGAAAATAGCATAAATCAGCTGTCTTTGGATATGTCAGTTTATCTAGTTACTCATGTCACTAAATGTTACCACGTCCCTGCATTTAATGAAACCTGTAATCCTACTTACTGCCATAAAATTAATTGTCCTTAGATGCTTTTCTCAGTGTGTCACTCCTGTGGTTAAAAATCTATAGAAAATACCTGTTGCTCACTATATCATGTACAAATTCTATTTCCTATTTTTAACTCATCTTGCTTACCTCTTTCTTTTTGTGTTCTCATCCTTCATTTGCGCCTAGCTGTGATATTCATAAAGTACTACTCAACCATTCAACCACAAAAAAAACAGTAAAGAGTATATTAATAAACTGGTTCCCACTATGCGTGCCAGGGCTTAACCGTAAAGGGACCACCTAAGGAAGGATATAGAGCATACTTCAAAATAGACTCATTTGAAGGTGGGAAGGCTGGTGCATTTATACACCAACTGCTGTCTCTTTTGATTAAGTGTTATTCCCAGGGATATAAACTCCCCACACTTTGGAATAGTACCTGCACATGAGTTTGTGTACCTTCTACAGCTTTGGAGAAAACAGAGCAGAGGAATACCATAGATAACACTGAAGTAAGACACTAGTACTTGGGAGTACAGCTCTGTGGAACTCAGGTGGGCTATGGGGTGCCACGTCAAGCATCTGCACTGAGGGAAAGGAAAAAAGAGTAGGGGCTCTGCGGTTCAGCAAACCTGTATTGAAATCCTGGGTCTACCAGTTATATAATCTTAAGCAAGTTATTCAACTTCTCTGAGCCTTAGTGGTTTTTTTCCCCAATAATATGGGAATTATATATCACAAAGAATTCTCTTAAGGAAAGTACCTGACCAATACCAGATGTTCCATAAATGTTCATTTATTTCTTAATAAGGCAGTCAAAAAAAAACTTACTAAAATTTATATCATTTGAGGAATTGAGCCTATCAAAAATTGCTCTGTCTAAATGGTTTTTAAATTATGATTTAAATAATATGGGGATGAAGGTATGACTATAGGTATTTTCTTTTCATAGGTTACCCAGGAGATTTCAGATGAAACAAGAGTTTTCCGCTTATTGGGATCAGACAGGTAATAGTTTAGTTGTTTTAATTTCATTACCAAAGGAGTTCAGTAGTTGTGTTCTTAATTATATTATCACCCTGTAACTGTTTCAAACAAGATTCTTAGAAGGCTCAGCAACTTAGAGAAATTTCCTTGTATCTTTATTGAGATAGAGAAGAAGAATTTAACTATTCGATTCAGCAATCTTCCCACCAGTGTGAGGATCGTGATTCTAGAGATATAGTCAGCCAAAACAGTGTGTTCATGCCCCTAGTACCATGACATATTTTCAGGTCCCTTAATTTTCATCATTTGTTCCCGGTTTGTTATTTTCTATTAACTATCACTACATAAACCCAAAAGAATATGCACCTCCTGACATTTTTGTATCATTTTGTATCCGAAAACATTTGACTCCGTTTCTGAAGTCAGTCTAAAGTAGAAGGAATCATGTGGTCTCTCTGATCAAAATGAAAGACAAATTCCAAAACTGTGCCATCTTAGGAAACAAATGTAGTAGCTTTTGTTCTTCAAAGTCTATATTATCTACCTCTACAATTAATAAAATACCCCTCCCTTCCTATTTTCCCACCCAAAGTTGTTACTGCAGCAAAATTGGCTACGGTAATAGGCATCAATTGTGAGGCAAGGACGAAAAACCTCCAGTCTTCCAGCTCAGGCTGGTCACAGAATCACTGTTTGGATGGGTGCCTCTTAGATTCCTGTTTTCTTCTCTACGCTCTTTGTTCACCCCCTTCTTGTTAGTGTATATCGACCCTTGAACAACACAGGTTTCAACTGCACGGGTCCACTTATATGCAGATTTTTTTCAATAAATACAGTACAGTACTGTAAATGTATTTTCTCTTAGGATTTTTTGAATAACTTTCTTTTCTAGCTTACTTTACTGTAAGAATACAGTATGTAGATGCATAAAGCATACAGAATATGTGGTAGTCAGCTATTCATGTTATCGGTAAGGCTTCGAGTCAACAGTAGGCTAAGTTTGCAGGGAGTTAAAAGTTATACATGGATTTTCAACTGTGCAGGGGGTCAGTGCCCCTAACCCTAATGTTCTAGAATCAATTGTATTCTAAAGCTTTATTATACTTTTTATTGGCATATATGAGTAAGCAAATTTGGTTTTAATTGGAGTAAGATGAGACTATCCTGAAATGTTTTGAGTATTTTGTATTCATAAATTCATACAGTTGTTATTCAGTTTTGTTTTTAACCTATGAAGTGTAAAGCTGAATTTGACAGTGCACCTGTGATCTTTATGAGAATATGAACAATGATATTCTTTCCTGGTTTGATATTAGTATTTGAATGAAGCATGCAGTCTCTGTTTTTACTTTTAAACAAGCCTTTTGTTTTGGTTTAATTGCAGGGTTGTCGTTTTGGAAAGCAGGCCAACAGAAAATCCTACTGCACACAGCAATCTTTACATCTTGGCTGGACATGAAAATAGTTACTAAACAACAAAAACTGATCTCAAATGACAGGAAAATGACTATACTCCATTGAAATCAGCAAAAATATCTTAAGTTCAGTACAAACTACACTATGATTTACTTTAACTTCTATGGGTTATATCTCAAATAATCTGTACTTTAAGGTAGAATTCAATATTTTCTGTAGCTGGAAACAGCTGTTCTATCTCTTGCCACTGTGTGGTGGTTATATCAAGTTTGCTTAATAAAAGCTATGAGACAAATAGTCCTCTAGTTCCAGGAAACACAGTCTTTTAAAAACATATTGTAACAAGGGTGCCATGATATTTTTAGATAACAACTCATGTGATTATCTTCAGAGGGATAAATTTAGTGACAGTTTTCTTATTTTATACCATGTTTTATTCCTTCTTAATGAACATAATTTGATAAAAAAATTATCAAATAAGTCTTTCACTTTGACATTGGCCATTCTGTATGTTTTTGTAAAATAGAATATTTAATCCTTATTTATTAATCTCTTGCTGGAGTGGTGTGATATATGTAACTTTTAGCAAAGGAGGGTTTCAGAGCAGTTTAAATTTTTTTATAATGTATAAAAATTTTGTTTTAACTTTTAAGAGTAGTACTTTGAGGGGTTAAAGGCAGTGTGTTTGGATTCAGTACATACATGCAGTTTTGTTTAACTTTTAAGAGTAGTACTTTGAGGGGTTAAAGGCAGTGTGTTTGGATTCAGTACATACATGCAGTTTTGCTTAACACAAGTATTTTATAATACAGGATCATCCAGAATTGCCTTAAAAGGGAGTTTTGTGTTTTCAATTATAATAGTTGCAGGGGGTCATACAGAAGATACTGATAATGGTTGAAATATTGTTAGAGGGGTGTGTGTGTCTAGATGTGACTACCATGTGTATGTATTCTTGACAAGCAGTATAATATACCTGTGATTTTTTTTTTACATAAGGGATCATGCATAATAAATTAATACTCATATATATGATCATCCCTGATGTAGGGGGGATGTATTTAACTGCCCGTGATATGTATTTTACTTATACTGTACCAGAGGGGAAACTGTAAAGCAGCTACATGTGTAATCTTGGTTTTTTCACATATGTAGGTATCCATTTTGAGTAGGTTTAAGGAAAAAAATCTTTAAATAAAATTGAATTCCTGATGGGATAGTATAAATAAGTATTTTAAAAACCAGTATTCTAAAAATAAAGGATAGGGCCATTATTGAGTTTCTCTTTTGCTATTGTTAGTATTCAAAATTAAAGTGTCACTTTTGGTACCTGTTGTCTTAATGCATTTACTGAGAACAGTTAGCATTGAGATGATGAACAAGGGGTTAGCAATAGCAAAGTATAGATTATATTCAGCAGTTACTTGAGAGGACAACAGTATAACAATCTCAGTCAGTCTTTAGCAGTTCTGTAAAATAGTATTATCATTTCCATTTTTCAGATGAGGAAATAAGGGTTTAGCCAGGTTAAGAGATTTACCCTGTTCACACAGCAAGTTGGTGGTTGAGCCAGACCATGAGTCTTGTGACTCTGTTCTTTTCACTATGCAAACAAAAAAATGTTATGCAAATAAAATATAAAGTAAATTTTCTTTAAAAATGCACATATGATCTGATTTCAGTAAGTGTGTGCTTGTTTATTTCGGGTATGTTAAAGGGGGCCTCTGAACTAAAGGACACTGGAACACCAGATGGTAGGCGACCTTACTCAGAATATTTACATACTAGATACAAAGACTGGTGTCCTCCTTCTCTCACTGAATCCTGGCAGCCAGACCTTCCCATCCCAACAATATTCGAAGTCTTCTCTCTGCAATCTAGCCAGTTCAGGTGGAAAGACCTAAATAGATCCCGACATGAAAATCATAGTTAACATGCCCACCACCCCATGCATCCAGAGCTCACAGTTCATCTTACAGTCCTATGCTAATAATAATGATAAAACAACCAAGACATAAAATCTCTGAGGAAAACCTATACATAAGAGGAAGAAGACAGTTTTCGGGAAAAAAGCACTTAGAGGGAACAGACTATCCAAGATGATGTCAAAAGAAAAAATATATTCTGAAAGATGTAGCTATGAATCAAGAGTAGGAAACAAAAAAGGGAGCTTTCAAAAAATAAAAAGCTCTTAGAAAATATGATAGCATAGTTGAATAATTCAATAGAAGGTTTAGAATATAGAGTTGAAGTTTCTGTGATGAGCACTGGGTGTTCCATATAAGTGATGAATTACTAAATTCTACTCCTGAAACCAGTATTACACCAAATGTTAACTAACTAGAATTTAACTAAAAACTTGAAATTAAAAAAAAACTTGAACTTTCTCAGAAAATAAAACAAAAGGAAATGGAAACACTGGGGGCAAGTTAAGATTAATAACCCAGGAGGCCCATTATCCAGTCTCTCCAAAAAGAAACAACAAGGAAGAAATCAGTGGAGTATTTCAAGAAGCTTTTCCAGTACTAAAGAACTTTAGATTGTAGAATGAAAAAACAACAGTAGATTACAAAAACCTATACCAAAGCACATCATTGTGAAGTTTCAGAGACACTGGGGTCAAAGAGAAGATCGGCTGTTTCCAAAGAAAAAGCGCAAGTTCTATACCAAGGAATAAGAATCAGGATCAAAGTTCAACAGAAGCATTGCCTTCAAAATTCAGAAAGAAATTTCCAACCTAACATTCTGGACCCAAATAAACTATTAATCAAACCTAAGGGTAAAAATGAAGATATTTTTAGCTTTACAAGCTCTAAAAAACCTTAACTCCCATATAGCCTTGCTCAGGAAGCTACTAGAGGATGTGCTTCATAAAAATCAGGGCATAAATGAAAACATAAGATGCAGAAAATGGGATTCCACACAGGAGGGAGATGAAGGAAATCCTTGGTTGATGGTGATGGGATATCCAAGGATGACACTAGACCAGGCATAGAGAACATAACGGAAGCATATTAGAAGCTCCTGGAGAGACCATTTCAGAAAGAATAAACTGGTAAAATACCTGATGCATCTCAGTATCTTAAGAGTGAAACTACTAGGGGCGCCTGGGTGGCTCAGTTGTTAAGCGTCTATCTTCGGCTCAGGTCATGATCCCAGGGTCCTGGGATCGAGCCCCACATCGGGCTCCCTGCTCCGCGGGAAGCCTGCTTCTTCCTCTCCCACTCCCCCTGCTTGTGTTCCCTCTCTCCCTGTGTCTCTCTCTGTCAAATAAATAAAATCTTTAAAAAAAAAAAGTGAAACTACTAGCAAAGAGTAAGAAGTTTCTACTGAGACTGAGAAAAGAACAAAGGTAAGATCATTTACTTCAGAAACCCCAGAAAACAGGCCTGAGGGACTTTTGATATGGAGATGGAGAAGTGGGAAAGGTTGATAGAAGAGTTCATTATTGATGTCATTGCCATGTAGACAATGGCAGCTGGATTCTACCAGGTCTTTAAGAAGCTGTGTGATAGCTCCCACAATTGTCTCCTGAAAGACAAGTGGCTGGAGCCTTTATCTACAGATCTCACTCCTCATGGTAGAGTTGCTGCGGGCATTATCTCCAAGTGTACCAAGTTGTACCTGGCACTTTGGCCAGGTAAGCTCCCTCAGGGTCAGAGAAGGCCCTGATGCAGAAAGCTGAAAGAGTATGAGGTAAATCTGAGCCCATTTAGAACCCTCCACTGCCTAAGTGGCTGAAATCAGAGGTGGGTGGAAGGGATTTTTCAAGGCCCCAGGGTTCAATCAGTGATGCTATTGTTTCTTAAAACAAATAAACAGGAAAGCAAAATAGTGTATAGAAAAGAAAAAGTCAACTAGGACCAGGGGTTGATTGGCATATTGTTAACAGTAAATACTGATCTAATCAAAATGGCAGCATAGTTGAAGTGGGAGAGGACATGGTGTTATAGAGGTAAGGTAGAAAACTTACCTAGATCATCCTATTTCACAGTAGGAAATAAATGGATAATACCTACAAATTAAAAATCAAGAAATAGGGGCACCTGGGTGGCTCAGTTAAGCGTCTGCCTTTGGCTCAGGTCACGATCCCAGGGTCCTGGGATCAAGCCCCGCATCGGGCTCCCTCCTCCGTGGGGAGTCTGCTGCTCCCTCTCCCACTCCCCCTGCTTGTGTTCCCTCTCTCGCTGTGTGTCTCTGTCAAATAAAATCTTAAAAAAAATTATAGCTTATTTAGTGACAGAAGTAAAATAATCTGCTGAAAGAAAAGTTTTTGAGGTGAGGGGTGGGGGAAGGGCATGTATTTTGGGTGACAAACTTTAAGGACTATTTGGTTATTTATGTGCATGCCTATATTTGGGGGTTTTTGTTGTTTTTAATAAGATTTTTATTTGTTTATATGTCAGAGAGAGAGAGCAGGGGGAGGGGCAGAGGAAGAAGCAGGCTCCCCGCTGACCCGCTGAGCAAGGCAAGAAGACTAATGTGGGACTCAATCCCAGGACCCCAGGGTCTCATGACCTGAGTGAGCCAAAGGTAGACGCTTAACTGACTAAGCCACCCAGGTGTCTCGGTGTTTAATGTAAAAGAAAATTTTAACTTTAAAAGTATGAACCACTGTTAGATAAACAGTATGAACAAACATATATAACAAGTTCAGCTTAAACTGTACCTTACACATAGTAGGCATTCAATAAATACTGATTATAGTTAATGTATGAATAATGTGGAAGGAGGCATAGTAATTGGGAAGGAAAAACTAGGGTACGTGAACCCACAAGGTCTTGTGAGAGAAAGTATTTTCATCAAATTACTTTTTTTTTGTTAAGTCTCCCCTATCCTTTTTTCCCCCCAAAATTCCACCAAGCACCAAGCACCCTGGAACAATGGCACCTAGAGGCCATGACCATTCCAGTTTCATTGCTTGACTCATAAGCTCTCCCACCCTGAAATTCTGATTTGTCACCAGAAATGTAAACCTTTTACTTCACTCAGGTCACTCAGTTCAAGGTATAACTTTGGCACAACAGCTCTCACTGCTTAAGCCAGCCTACTTTCTGGTTTTCAGAATGTCTACAGCACACAGAGATTATACATGTCAGTGTAACACTCAGTCGTTACTAGCCAGCTGAACCACAGCACTTAAGCACTTAGACACCTTACTCAAGCTGCCTGGGCCTCCATCTCCTTATCCGTTGATGGAAAATAATGGCCACTTCACTTCACGTGGCTATTAGGAGGATTAAGTGAGATCATGTTCAGAAAGTTTCTTGGTCAAGGTAAGAAAAAAAAGTTGGCTCCTTTACTTTTCACCAAGAATCTCACTTAAGGTCATAAAGAGTGCATTATCATTCTTTAATTGTCCTCTCAGTATGTATATCATACATTGGTAAACTTACCATGGGGCTTTTTAAATTCTGCTTTTTTCAAGTTCCTTATATGCTTTTTCATTACAGAAATAACCAGTATCTTGTACTGAAGGTCCAAGAAGCTCCCATACCAAACCTAGCAGAAGGGATCATGTTAGATTTTACTGAGAAATTGCAGACTGTTCCTAAAGGATCTTAGGAGAGAGCAAGAACATTTTTTTAATATCTACTACACTGACATCAGGAACGAAGTCAAATATTCTCACTTTCACCACTTGTTATTCATTGTACTAGAGATCCTAGTCACTTCAATGAACCTAGAAAACTAAGAAATTTAAAAATGAAAGATTAAAAGATTTGGAAAGGGGGCGCCTGGGTGGCTCAGTGGGTTAAGTGTCTGCCTTCAGCTCAGGTGGTGATCTCAGGGTCCTGGGATCCAGCCCTGCATTGGACTCCCTGCTCTGCGGGAAGCCTGCTTCTCCCTCTCCTCTACCTCTTCCCCCCGCTTGTGCTCTCTCTAGCTCACTCTCTCAAATAAATAAATAATCTTAAAAACAGGTTTGGGAAGGAATAAAAATATTATTATTTGCAAATAAACTTAGAAATCATAAGTGAATCTGGAAAAACAGCTAGATGCACTGTCAACATATCTGTAATAGAGAATGAAATTTTAGAAGGATTCCATTTACATTATAGAAAACTATCAGATAAGAAAAAATGAGATGTAAGATCTGTATACTTAAAACTAACAAAACATCACTGAAATTAAAGAAGACCTAAATAAATGGCAGAGGATGCCATGTTGATGAATTAGTTTTGATATTGTATTTCTCTTTATTTGTGAGAACACAAGGCAGGGGGGACGATGAGCAGAGGCAGAGAGAGAAGCAAATTCCCCGCTGAGCAGGGAGCCTGACACAGGGCTCGATCCCAGGACCCTGGGATCATGACCTGAGCCGAAGGCAGACGCTTAACCCGACTGAGCCACCCAGGTGCCCCAGAATTAGGTTTGATGTTGTAAGGCTGCCAGTTGATATTAAGATTGTGTGATCCCAGCAGATATTTCTATAGAAATTGACAAATTGATTCTAAAATTACATAAAATGCGAAGTGTCAGGAATACTCAAGGCAATCTTGAAGAAGAAACACAAACCTGGGAGTCTTAGGCTACCAGATTTCAAGAGATGATAGAGCAACATTGGCATGAAGAGAGACAATGAGATACAGTCATGAGTCCAGAAACAAGGCACACTTAGCTTATTTTTGAATAAGCTGGAGTGAAGCAAGAATAGCCTTTTCAATAAGTTATATTGAAAACAACAGAAAATCAAGGGAATCTTGACTCTACCTCACACAACAAAAATACCAAATAGATTGTAAATGATCTAAGGTGTATAAAACAATACTGCTTTTAAAATAAAACATAATATCCTCACAAACTTGGGGTAAGCAAAGATTTCCCAAACAGATCATTAAGGCTTTGACCATAAAAGAAAAAGTTTAGATAAAATGGACTTAACTAAAATTAAGATACTCTGGGGCGCCTGGGTGGCTAAGATGGTTAAGCGTCTGCCTTCGGCTCAGGTCATGATCCCAGGGTCCCTGGGATCGAGTCCCGCATCGGGCTCCCTGCTCCTTGGGAGCCTGCTTCTCCCTCTGCTTCTCTCTCTCTCTCTCTCTCTCTCTCTCTCTGTCTCTCATGAATAAATAAATAAAATCTTTTAAAAAAATAAAATAAAATAAAGATACTCTGTTATCTAAGGACACCCTCACAAGAAGGAAAGGACAAGCCACAACATGGGAGAAGAGGCTTGCATTACATATGTCCACGTGTACCCAAAAGAACTTGCACAAATCATTAAGAAAAAAGACAGATGGGGGACTGACTGGCTGAGTCAGTAGAGGCTGTGACTCTTGATCTCAGGTTTGAGAGTCTGAACCCCACGCAGGGTGTAGAGATTACTTAAAAAAATAGTAAGATCTTTAAAAACAAAAAAGGCAGACAATAGAAAAATGGGCAAAAGATTTTTTTAATTTAATTTTTTTAAAGATTGATTTATTTAACAGAGAGAGAAAGAGAGAGAGAGAGCACAAGTAGGCAGAGCGGCAGACAGAGGGAGAGGGAGAAGCAGGCTTCCCACTGAGCAGGGAGCCCGACGCGGGGCTCGACCCTGGGATCATGACCTGAGCCGAAGGCAGCTGCTTAACCGACTGAGCCACCCAGGCGCCCCTGGGCAAAAGATTTTGAACAAGCCCTCCACAAAAGGTAATATCCAGGTCATCAATAAATACATGGAAATGTATTCCACCTCCTTGGTGATCAGAGGAATGCAAATTAAAACAATGCAGTACTTTTACACACCCACCAAAATGGCTGAAATAAAAAGGACAAACAAATACCGTGAGATTGTGGGGAAGCCAGGGCACTTATACATTGCTAGTGGGAATGTAAAATGGCACAATACTTTGGAAGACAATTTGGCAGTTTCTTAAAAATAGTAAACATAAATTTACCATATGACTCAGCAATTCCACCCCTAGGTATCTGCCCAAGAGAAAACATGTCCACATAAAGACTTGTATGCAAATGCCCAAAGGTGCATTATCCATAATAGCCAACAAGTAGAAGCAACCCAAATATCCACCAGCTGGTAAATGGATAAACAGTATATGTTCTATCCATGCAATGGAATGCTATTCAGCAATGAGAAGGAACAACACACTGATAAATGCCACAATGCAGATGAACCTCAAAAACATGTTAGGTCGGGTGCCCGGGTGGCTCAGTTGGTTAAGCGACTGCCTTTGGCTCAGGTCATGATCCTGGAGTCCCGGGATCAAGTCCCGCATCGGGCTCCCTGCTCGGCGGGGAGCCTGCTTCTCCCTCTGACCCATTCCCCTCTCATGTACTCTCTCTCTCTCATTCTCACTCTCTCAAATAAATAAATCTTAAAAAAAAAAATGTTAGGTCAAAGAAACTAGTCCTAAAAGATCACATATTATAATGATTATATGAAATGTCTACAAAAGGTAATTCTGTGGAGACAGAGGGTAGACTAGGGGCAGGGGTTGAGAAGGGAGAGTGACTGTAAGTGAGCACGAGGTTTCTTTTTGAGATGATGAAAATGTTCTAAAATGAGACGGGGGGGGGCACCTAGATGGCTCAGTTGGTTGAGTGTCAGACTTGGTTTTGGCTCAGATCCTGATCTCAGGGTCGTGAGATCGAGCCCAGTCTCAGGCTCTGCACTTAGCAGGGAGTCTGCTGGAGATTCTCTCTCCCTCTTCTTCTGTCCCTCCCCCACAAATAAATAAATAAATCTTAAAAATAAAAGAAATGATGAGACACCTGGGTGGCTCAGGTGGTTAAGTGTTTGCCTTTGGCTCAGGTCATGATTTCAGAGTCCTGGGATCAAGTCCCGCATCGGGCTCCCTGCTCGGTGGGGAGTCTGCTTCTCCCTCTGCCCCTCCCCCTGCTCGTGCTCTCTCTCTCTCTGTCTCAAATAAATAAAATCTTAAAAAAGAATGAGACTGTGGTGATAGCTGCACAACTGTACACTTATTAAAAATCATCTATCTGCACACTTAAAGTGACTACATTTTACGGTATTTTAAGTATACCTGAATAAAGCTAAACAGAAAAAGAACATCCAAGGGGTCAATAAATACTTGTAAAGGTGTTCAAATTCATTAGATACCAGAGAAACATAAACTGAAACAATAATCCCACTACAAAATAAGCCGACAGTGCAATACTATCACGCATCCCACCAGAGTGACTAAATGACAAAAGAAGACAGTAGGAAGTGTTGATGAGGCTGTGGGGCAGCTGGAACTCATGTACTGTCAGAAGAAGTGGAAACTGGTACTAGTCACTTTGAAAAACAAGCGCAACGGACACATCTCAGCAGCCAGCATTTCCAGTCCTAGGTGTACGCCTCAAAAACACGGTTACCAAAAGACCTAGAAGACTGTTCATAGCCGCATTATTCATAGTTTCCAAAAACTGGAAATAACCCAAATGTCCATTTACGGTTGAAAGGATAAGTTGTGAGATGCTCACAAGTCAAATACTGCAATGCAAGGAGGAGCTATGACAAGATGCCTTTCAACACCTCTCCCCCAAAATAAACAGAAGGTTCCAGGTGAAAGTCCAGACATTGAGAACATTAAAAGTAGACTGTAGGATTTCACTTAAATGGAGTTCCAAAACAGGCAGTGTGTAGTGTAATGTTAGAAATCACTACAGGATAGTGGTTACTTTTGAGGAGGAGTGAGGGAGTACTGGTTGAGATGGGGCCTGAGGGGATGCTTTTGAGGTGCTGGAAATGTTCCATTTGTCACTTCTCAGCAAGCTGTGCACTGATGATCGATGCACTTTTTTTTTTTTTTGCATGTACATCAATAAAACATTTATTAGAGTCCATGCCAAGACCTGTACTGGGGAGAATATTCTTTAATTTTCAAACATTAACCCAATGATATCAGAAGTGGGGCTCCTGTTTTATAAATGAGAAAACCAAAGAGGTTAGTCCTTGTCACAGACTGTTCCACAGAAGGGGGACTTACTTGGGGAACCAGCTGTGTGGAAAATAAGAGCAGGAATAAGCTGAAAGGCTCTGGCAGAAGTGACACACATGAACTGAGACAGGGAGGAAGAAGAATTTGCTAGAGCCTCAGACTGCAGTACAGCTCTGTGAGCAGAACATCTTGGCCAGTGAGTGGGCAGCCCCAGAGCAAAGACTGCCCACTAGAGGATTTTCGTGTTAGAAAAGATGAGCTCAGCTTTCAAAACCATAGGCAACTCAGTCATTACCTGGGAGCAGCCAAGTGAAAGCTTGGACAAAGCTGGGCTGATTCTGAAGGTTCACTAATTTCTTACAGCAGGTTCTCTCTTGAAGGGAGATCTGACTGGCACCTACCTAAAGCTGCCACGCTCACACACTAAGTTAACTGGAAAGTTGGAGTGAATCCCAGATCCATCTCCCTGGATCCAGACAGTCCCTTCACGACCATTTAAATAGACACCTACCAGTTATGGCTCAAATATCTACGAAAGCCATTAAACTAGTCCATATCTCTGGAGGAAATATAGTATTTGGAAATGGAAAGATGGGAGTAAGAAGCATTCCCCATGAGGAAACTATCTGAAATAAATCTAAGTGATAGTTAAACTTCTGTATCAGGGTTCTTTGGCTGTCCTTTAGTGGTTGTAGATTCAAGAAAAAGCTGCAGAACCGGGCTCAGAGAAGAGCTAGTTGCAGGAGCCAGGGCTTGGCCCCTTTGGGTCTCAGGAGGAATCCGTTTCTGCAAGATTCCGGTTCTGAGGGAAGAGAATCTGCTCAGCCTGGGGTTGGTCATCCGTTGGGCATGGACGGGAAGGTGCCTTAAAACAACAGTCACAGTGAGACAGATCGCCAAAGCAGAAGAAGGAAGGAAGGTTGGGCTTTTAACAGAAGGAGAAATGGATGCTGAGCTGGTAAAAGCAACAGATGTCCTGTGTAGCTATAAACCATCACTTGGTGAAGCTTAAAAAAAAACCAAAGCCACTCACCACGTGTGAGTGAAACAAATCATTATGATCTTCACCCACAAGTTCTTTCTTCAGCAATTTTGGTAAGTGTAAGATTTAGCACACTCTAAATATGACATTTAATTTTGGATATATGACTTCATCCTGGTCATGTTTGTCAAGTCTAAATCTTCCTGGATTAATAACTTCACTGTGGTTATTTGCGATTAACTACAGGACACAGAGAATCCAGTGATCAATGTTCGTCCTTGAGCACCTGTCAGAGCATCCCAGCCCTTTGACGTGTAACTGCTCTGTATAAAGCACTGACTGACTGTATCAAGCTTTCAAGGATATACTTCTGTTTATGGTTTCCGAAAACCCACAGTGAATACCGGTGTCCACTTAAATTCCTTAAAGCCCAGGGGCGCCTGGGCGGCTCAGTCAGTTAAGCAGCTGCCTTTGGCTCAGGTCATGACCCCAGGGTCCTGGGATCAAGCCCCGCATCGGGCTCCCTGCTCAGCAGGGAGTCTGCTTCTCCCTCTCCCTCTGCTGCTCCCCCGTTTGTGCTCTCTTGCTCTCTCTGTCAAATAAATAAATAAAATCTTTTAAAAAAATTTCTTAAAGCCCAGTGTACAAAGTCTCCTTCTCCAGGATCCCACAACCTCTTGTGCATCCTTTATTAAAGCTCCTATTACCATAAAACAGGTAGGAATTCCTTTCTCTCATAAGGATAAGGAACAATGACACTTATATCTGCACCCCCAGCACCGAACAGTTCCTGACACGTAGTAGGTAGTTAGTAAACATTTGTTGTATTAAACTACAATAGAATGAATAGCATGCGGTAACTTACTCGTGTATAACTAGTAAAAATTTTCTTTGACTCAAGTCTTGCTCCTGTAAAATGCAGATATATTGCAAATACCTTCCAGTTTTCTGAAAATGAGGAAAGTATTGGGAGTAAATTAGTTAACATTATTGAGTCTAAGAATATCAGTCAGGATCTAGGTAACAAAACAAGACACCACAGTAGGTATTTTACTAGAGAATTAATACGTGGAGTTGTTCCACAGATGTTAGCAGAAATAGGACATGAAGAGAACCCAGGAGAACAATAACTGCGGGAAGCAGTTACCACCAACAGGGTGGGAGGAAGCAAAGGGTCCAGTGTGGGATTACTAGAAGCTGGCGACTGAGAGGAACAAAGCCCGTAAGATGGTGCTCTGACCACGGTGGAGGGGCTGCTGCCCAGCTGCTCCAAGCTCAGCAGGAGCTCAGAGGAAGGGGCCCATGAAGTTGGGGCTCACACCTTGAGAAGAGAAGCTGCCTGGCTAATGCAGGTACCTCTGAAGGTGTGTCATAATTCAGGTTCTGGAAGGGCCAAAAGAAGCTGAAGCTAGGGAGAACTCCCACAGGTAAGGAATAGCAAGAAATGGAAAGAATGTTTTTTCTCCTTTTCTACCCTCTGTTCTCCTCCTCATGTCCCCAGCTGGTCCAACTTTACTGGAATGGACTCTGAAAATTTCTAAGTTGCCCTTGCTAAAACTTAGAGGTGTAGAAGAAGTACCAAGAATTAACAAATTTTAGTTAGGTACCTGCTGTGTACCAGAAAGTATATTTTTAAAGACTATTTCTGTCATACTTGGGCACAGTGAACCTGTGGCACTCAGTTTGATCAAAGATAAGAGTAACGTGGATCATAAAGGAATGGAAGATAGAATGGTTCAGTTAGCAGTGCGAGTCTATGTCTATCCCATCTATAAGGACAGAATTTCAAGATATTTAAGTACTCCACAGAATCTTTTTGACTGGGAAAATTATTTTCTTCAGGGGTGTGAACAGATGTCTAATCTCAGAACTTCTGGGATCACTTCTTGGTGCCAGTGGCCTTCGGGACTTTGAGCACGTTGAAGCGCAGTCTTGCTCAAGGGTTGGCACTCGCCCACCATGACGATGTTGGACATCCCTGAAGCAGGGCAACGGGTGCACGGACATGATCCCGTGGTTGTACTTTCAAATGTTGTGGAGGTAGGCTCAGAGGATGACAGTGGTCCTGTGCATCTTCATCTTGGTCACCACACCAGACAGAATCCGCCCTCGGATGGAGACATTACCAGTAAAGGGACATTTCTTGTCAATATAGGTGCCCTCAATCGCCCCCTTGGGCACCATGAAGCCAAGACCGATGTTTCTATAGTATCACAGAAACTTCTCCTTGCTAGTTCCTCCAAGCGGGCCCTCTTCTTATTTTGAAAGATGGTTGGCTGCTTTTGGTAGACATGCTTGGTCTGAATGCCTACCATCTTCCTGGCCACCTAAAGAAAGGGTAATCCAGAAAATCTTAACTTTTCTGCCACTTATTGTGCTAATGTTTTTACTTATAGCACAATTTACTTATACCACCTTATAGCAGCCACAGTGACACTGGAAAGAACACACACACACACACACACACACACACACACACACACACACACACATATCATTCCGAGGTCCTTTGGTGTCCTTTTTCCCCCCAGGAGTTCAAGAGTCCTTCAAGGGCCCAGACATGTCTGCTCTCTCCTTTCTGCTCCACATCAGAACTTGCTTTCCAGAGCCCCCACTTACTGCAGTGTGACACCAAAGAGCTAGACGGCGATTAGGTACCTCACCCTCCTTCTAGGACAGGAGAAAAGCTGAGAGGGTAACCAATTGCTCAGGATCACACAGTTAGTTATAAGGAGATGGGATTTGAGCTCAGACCTCTGAATGCCCAAGTGAGTGTTCTTTCCAACGTATGATGTGGCCTTGTATTAATACGTCATTTAGAGCCTACAATGGCCCTCCTTTTTCAGATATTTGCATTTTCTCGAGATCAGAACTTAAGTAAAATAATAACATGAAACTTTACATTAGATAGGATATGGGGGGAATCCTAGAGCTCTTCGGAAGTTCCTAAAACCGCATCCTATAGCTGCCTGCGTAGCAATCTTAGGGCACGCAGGAAGTCACTCACAACTTCTATTTTACTGAGAGAAAGGAGAAGGATCATGTGATCGGCACCTGCCATGTGTCAGACACGTGCTACACATTTTACCTGTGGGACCTCGTTTCATCTTTAAAACAAGTCCATTAGGCAGCTGTTATTGTCCCCATCTATAAACAGTGTGGGGGTACAGCACATATTTCTTACGCTTTGTGGCTGTCTTTGGAAACTTGCTCCACACTACAGTCATTTCCCACATTACGAATCTGGGGATTCATAGGCAGAAACTCAGACTCCCTTTCCCCGCACGTCCCCAACTCAGACTCACACAAGTCTCAGAAGGAGAGCGGTATGAAGAAGCCATGCTGTCCTAAATCCATTTTCCTGGCTTGGACAGCAGACAGGAGTCTGGTCTTCAGTGACAGGAATGACAGAGAGCCTTGTGTGCCATGCGCAGGCATCTTCAGCACCAGCCGCAGCAGCGGGGCTGGGGGCTGGCCGACACCGTCCTGCACGGTGGGTTTGGTATGGTTTCTGGCTGTGCAGCCTCCAGACCTGACCATCTGCCTCTCCCGGAGAGTCTACAAACTCCTGAATATCCCTTAATAAATCCCCTTCTGCTGAAACTAGCTGAAGTGGCTTCTGGGGTTGGCAACAAAGACCCCAGTCCACAGTTCAAAACCACAGTGAGATACCACCTCACACCCATCAGGATGACTACTGTCAAGAAAATAAAGAAAAAGAGAGTAACAAGTGTTAGTGAGGATGTGGAGAAACTGGAACTCTTGTGTACTGCTGGTGGGAATGTAAAATGAGGCAGGTGCTGTGGAAGACAGTATGGTAGTTCCTCACAAAATTAAAAACAGACTTAGCCTACGATCCAGCAATCCCACTTCTGGGTGTACCCAAAAGACTGAAGTCAGGGTCTCAGATATCTGTACACCTATATCCATAGCAGCATTATTCACAACAGCTAAAATATGAAACATGACATATGAAAATGGAATGCCAATTGCCAGAGGCTGGGGTGGGGTGAATCGGAAGTTACTGCACACTGGGCACAGCGTTTCCGCTTTACAAGATGGACAGCGCTCTAAGATGGTGGAGACGGCTGCACAACATGAAAGCCCTTAATATGACTGAGCTGTCCACTCAAAATGGTAAAGACAGTACATTTTATGTTATGTGCATCTTACCACAACTTAAAAACAAAGACAAGACTGACAGTACCAAGCGCTTGCAATGATGTGGGGCACCTGGGACTCTCCTGCTTTGCTGATGAGTGTGAAAATGGTACAGCCATTGTGAAAAACCATACGGCGGTGCCTTGGAAGGTTACACAGACGTTTGCCATATAATCCTGCCATCCCAGCTCTACGTATGCACCCACCTAGGCCGCAGAAGAACTGATTGATAAGCAGGGCTCGGGGATGGGCGGCGGGAAGGGTAACATGAGGGGTACCTGTGGTGATAAGAGCTGTTCTGTAGGTTGACTTCATCGATGTGAATATTGGACCATAGTTTGCCAAGATGTTACCATCTGGGGAAACTGGGCAGACAGTTTACAGGATCTTTACAACTGTATGTGAATCTGCAATTTACCTAAAAAAAAAAAAAAAAAAAAAAAGAGAGAGAGAGAGAGAAAATCCCCAGACCAATACAAGAAGTAATTTTCCTGGTTTCACACAGCCAAAAAAGGGTAGAACCCAGATCTGAACCCTGGTCTGATTGGCCCTCTTCACGTGCTGTCCCCTTCCTCTGAGACCGTCCGTTGAGCGATCGCATGCTGTGAGCACTCAACCCTCACAACGACTTGGAAGGTAGCTAATTTCTATGTTGCAGATGACACGAAGGAAGCATAAGGAGGTCGAGCCACTTGCCTGAGTCCTCACAGATGGCTCACAGCAGAGCTAGAGAGCCGTCTGGCCCCAGAGTCCATGCTCTTACTAGGAAAATCAGGTCAAATGATGCTGAAGAAAAATAAATATGTTGCTGTATAAGGTGCAGGATTTCTTATTGTTTGGGGGAAATATACCTTAAATGTGTATTTTTTAAATGGATTTGTTTTAGATGCCTCACAATACCTCACTGCTAATACTTGATGAGCCATTCCTGTGAAAGCTGCTTACAATAATAGGATTTCCTCCTGTGGTTGTAACTATGATCTTCACTCAATCCTCGACATGTATGCAGCTTAAAGATGACCTTGTGAAACTATTTACATCTTTTGGATCAACAGATGCCTAAAAATTCAATGGTTGACATGGGAGATGTATCTAAGGTCCAGTGGTTTCTGTTTGTACAAAGAGTTAGACACCAGTGAATAAGCATCACAAAGTTGAGAGGACTTAAAGTATTAACTCCATTCAAGAAATGAATGCAGTTTTATAACAATCTATATGAAAAGAAATCTCACTTTAAGTGAAGAGTATTTTTAAAGTGCAAATAATTCACACTCCCTGTCCTCTCCCCCACCTTGTCACATCCATGAATATTTCTATTTTGATACTGGGTTTTCTTAAGGCAGATTTCTATTTCTTTAGCCACACAACTGGAGTTCCCTAATTTGAAGCCGCAGTGGGGTATGGCAGGTGGAAAAAATACAAATCAGAATTGAGACCCAGGCTCTCGGCCCGTTTGCTGCCCACAGCAAATTTGTTGTTTGCCTCGGAATGCCTCATATACATTTTCTGTATCTGTTTCCCCAAGTGCCAGGTGTGCCTTCTCGTCTTCCCAGACCCATGGGAAGTATTTTGAAAAGCCCTCCATGTTCTCCTATCTAGTTTCCTTCTTGTTTTGAGTTTGGAAAGGAAATCATTCCATGGGCACACACAGAAAATAGTTAATAACTACCGTTTAGGGACACTTACGTTTCAGGTTCAATAACCACATTATCTTGAGTCTTTATAACAATCCTACATGGTAGGATATATTAACTGGTTGGAATTATTAACAGCCCCATTTTATAAAAGAAGCAGCAGAGGGTGCAGAGGCAGGAGCACTGGCCATGTACACAGACATGGTGTTTGAGCTCGGGAAAGTCACTTCTTGGTCACCCGTGCCCAGTGTGGTGGCCGACACGTACCAGCTCTCAGGAAAAGCCTGCTTTCCAAACAGCTGTTTCTGTGTCATGGCTTTAAGCTGAAGTTCAGAAAGTCATTAATGTGCTTTCCTATTTCTTCAGTCTCATAAATTTACCTTTGGAAAATTTACCTTCTTTTCTAGCATGTAAGGGTTCAAAATCATAAAGCATGGAAATGTACATAGATTGCCTTATTTAAGATAAGTGTGGTGGGCAATCTAATGTCCAAGGTGGCAAAGAGATGTCCACTTTGAGGTTTTGAAACTTAATTTCCTGAAGAAGGATCATTGTATACAGTGACTCATCCACTGGTGGCCCAGGCCCAGCTACATAACTCTCCCAAGGTTTTAGTGTTAATATTGCTGAGCTCTTAAGGCATTTGGGTTCAAGGGTGAAAGTACTGGGTGGTTGCTTTAAAATCTGGAAATGCAAAAAAGGTGTTGAGGTTGTTAAGATTCAGAAACAAAGAAGGCTTTTTAGAAGAAGGGGTTCTTTAAAAGGATAGCTTGCCATATGTAAAATGCAATAAATATTTATTTATTTATTTTTTTAGAGAGAGAGAAAGTGTGTGAATGAGTAGGGGTGGGGAGGGGGAGAGGGAGAGAGAGAATCTCAAGCAGGCTCCACGCTCGGCGCAGAGCCCAGACACAGGGCTCAATCTTATGACCCTGAGATCATGACCTGAGCCGAAATCAAGATTCGGACCCTTACTCCACTGAGCCACCCAGGCGCCCCTGCAATAAGTATTTAAAGGGAAAAACACACACAAAATAACTAAGGTTATGTTAATTAGGGATGAGAATACTTTATTTCACCATTGGCTAGGCTCACAAAGTCAAGGATGATAGGCCCTTATTTAATTTACAGTTATTTTCCCATATGTACATTAATTCACCAGTCTCCAGATAAGGGGAACAGTTACTTACATGTTTAGCGGTGATCTGTCACTTTACCTTGTTCACAGATGGTCCTCGTTGTCACCATTCCCTGTGGCACCTCCAAAGCACGGGCTTTGCAAATAGGTGCAGTTGGGTTTGAAACCTGGCTTTCCAGCCCCAGAGAGCTGGATGGCTTGTCTACTCTGACCGACCTCCCTGAGCCTCAGCTACCTCTTTTATAAAATGGGGCTGTTAATAATTCCAATCAGTTAATAGATCCAACCATGCAGGATTGTTACAAAGATTAGAGATAGTGTGGTTATTGAGCCTGAAACGTAAGTGTCCCTAAATGGTAGTTATTAACTACTCTGTGTATGCCCCTGGAATGATTTCCTTTCTAAACCCACTTAAAGCAGGGAAAGTGAATTCCAGTATTTCCTCAAGCAGCTGTATAGTGTCATTTTAAGATCACGGTGACTCAACTCCCTTTTCCTTAAGGAAATAGAATTGGGAAAAAAAAGAAAAAGCTTCCAGCATTGCCCTGTGTTGAGCACTCAGAGGAGGTGTCAGTACTCTGCCCAACCTCGAGGGGAGGTTAGTTCTCCAGAGTGTGAGAAGAAAGCCTAATGACAAGACTCATCTTCCCGGCAGCTCTAAAAAAAGGAGGGTGCTACATTGTGCACTATAAGTACTTTGGGTCAATTCCCAGTGTCCTATACCTTCATTCAAAAATCCTGACAACTGGGGTGCTTGGGTGGCTCAGTTAGTTAGGCATCTGCCTTCTGCGTGGGTCATGATCCTGGGGTCCTGGGATGGAGCTGCTGAGCGGGGAGTCTGCTTCTTCCTCTGCCCCTCCCCCTGCTTGTGTGACTCTCAAAAAAAGAAAAACAACTTTATAAAAAAATAGTCCTGACAACCACCCCTACACATTAGGTACTTTTAGCGAAACAGGAGCAAAGGTTCTGGACTCACTGCCTATGTCCGCCTCTCCGCTTCACAACTCACTAGCTTTTTGCCCTTAGACAAAGGACTTAGCCATTCTAAAACTCACCGTCCTCATGTGAAACCTCTCGATAATGTTGTGCCCATCTCCCAGGGCTGTTGTGAGGCTCACGTATAAAATATTCTGAGCATGACGCCAGCCAGGAAGAAAACACTAAACAGTTGTTATTGTTTACACAGTAGTAATTGTCTTGCACAATATCAAACACTAGTAAGAAGGTAGAAATCCTAGTCTTCTGACTCCAAACCCCAGGCTCCTTCTCTCTCACCATGTGTTACCCTGCAGAATGTTTCCTGCTTCCTTCAATGATTAAAATACCTCAGTACTGTCTGCGTAATCCACGGACACCAAAGAATTCTAATGATGCAGAGCTACAAATAAAAGATCATGGTAAGGAGAAAAAGAAAATGTTGTCTCACTGTTCTTTGCTCTTGCTCGAGAAGGAGGGCCCACATATCGGACCCTGTCTCAGTTCCCAAGAACTCTACTTCCCAGGAGTTGTATTTCTCTGATACCAAGACGGATTTCAGTCCTGCCGACCAAAAGCACTCCCTGTGGTGATTTGACGGTAGAGAGGCCACATTATCCTCTCTGTTTGGTGCTAAATGGTGACATCAACTGTTTATCTCCCTTTCAAAGTGATCCTCTAGTATTTTGCTCCAACTTCCTTCAAACAACAAAACTGGTGCTGTTGCCAGTCACGCTGGCTTTCTGGTTCACTGCCCACGGAGGCCGAAATAAATGGTGCCCTTGCTCCCTACTTTAACTATCACTGGGCTGGGCACAGTTCCAGGCTCCTTGGGTACTGAACCTTGCAGGGTCCATAAAGTTAATTTTCCAGACTCACTGCAGCCTGGCATGAACTTCAGACAAGGCAGCTCTGGAGAAAGTCACAATGACTTTCCCATATCACTTAAAAATAATTTTTTTAACTTGTCAAAAAGAAACATTCACCAACATAGACCATAGGCTGGTCTTAATACATTGCAAAGTTTAAATCATACAAAGAGAGTTCTCTGAAAAGAATGGATCTCTGATTCTAGAAAACAGGAATAAAAAGATATCTAGAAAGTCCCCAACTAGTTGGAAATTAAACAACACACTTCAAAATAACCCATGGGTCCAACAGGAAGTCACAAGATAAGTTGGAAAATACTTTGGGCTGAATGAAAATACAACATATTAAGATTTCTGGGATGCATTTAAAGTAGTGCTTAGAGAGGAAAATATATGGCACCAAAGGCTTATATTATAAACAAGAAATATCTAAAATTAATGGTCTAGGTTTCCATCTTTAAAAAACTAGAAAAAGGGACGCCTGGGTGGCTCAGTTGGTTAAGCGACTGCCTTCGGCTCATGTCATGATCCTGGAGTCCCGGGATCGAGTCCCACATCGGGCTTCCTGCTCAGCAGGGAGTCTGCTTCTCCCTCTGACCCTCTTCCCTCTCGTGCTTTCTATCTCTCATTCTCTCTCTCTCTCTCAAATAAATAAATAAAATCTTAAAAAAAAATTAAAAAAAACTAGAAAAAGCAGCTAAAAGTAAAGCAAACAGAAAGAAAAAATAATAAAGAGATGAAATCAAAGTGAAACAGAAAAATCATAGAGAAAATCAACTAAATCAAAAGCTGTTTCTTTTAAAAGACCAATAAAATTGATAAGACTTAGTCAAACTGATCAAGAAAAAGAAGGGGAAAAAACATATTATTAATATCAAGAATGACACAGGGAACACCACTATATATCCTGTAAGTACTAAAAGGGTAATAATGTAATAGTATTATACAGTAACAACATTAAAAGGATGATAGTGTAATATTGTTATATATGAACAACTTTATACACATAAACTCCAGTATCTAGATGAAATAAACAAATTCCTTGAAGATACAAGCTACCAAGACTCACTCAAGAAAAAATAGATATCCTGAATAGCCTTATATATTTTATTAAAGAAATAGAACTTGTAGTTTAAAACATTTCAACAGGGAAAACTCCATACTCAGATGGCTTTATTGGAAAAATTCTAACAAACATTTAAGGAATAAATAATACCAATTTAATGTAAATGTCTCCAGAAAACAGAAGAGAAGGAAACACTTCCCCATTTTATGAGATCAGTATTACCCTGACACCAAAACTAGACAAAGACATTACAAGAAAACTATTAGATCAATGTCTCTCAGAAATATTAATTCAAGAATCCTTAATTAAATGTGACTAATTGACTCCTGCAACGTAGCAAAATGATAGAATATCATAACTAAGTTGGATTTATCCCAGGAAGGCAAGTTTTGCGTTCAACATTTTAATTTCTTACTTTTATTTATTTCTTTGTGTTCATTTATTTTTAAAGATTTTATTTCTTTGACAGAGAGAAAGAGCACAAGAAGGTGGGGTGACAGGCTGAAGGAGAAGCAGGCTCCCCACTGAGCAGGGAGCTGGACATGGGGCTCCGTCCCAGGACCCTGGGATCATGACCTAAGCTGAAGGCAGACACTTAATGGACTGAGCCACCCAGGTGTCCCTCAACATTTTTAAACCTATGAATATATTCATAGGTATACATTCACTGTATCAACAGACTAAGAAAAAACATATGCTCATCTCAATAGATACAGAAAAGTATTTGGTAAATTCAACATCCATTCACAATTAAAAAAAAATTCTCAGCAAATTGGATTACAGAAAACTTTCTCAATCTAATAAAGGGCTTCTATGTCAGTTCTATATTGCAGCAAAACAACCCCAAAATATGAATATTAAACACATATTATCTCACAGTTCCTGCAGATTAGGAATCCAGATACGACTAGTTAAGGGCCTCTGACTCAAGGTCTCTCACAAGATTGAACTTTTGTCGTCAGTTGGGGCTATAGTCTATTCTGGAAGCTCACTGGAGCAAGAAAGGCAGTGGGGAGATCCACCTCCAAGTTCATTCCCATGGTTGTTGGCAAGATTCAATTCCTCACGGAACATGGGACTGAGTGCCTAAATTCTTGGCTGTTGGCCTCCTCAGAACCTTGCCATAGGGCAGCTTGCAACATGGCATCTGAATTCCCTCAGGGGAAGTGAGCAAGAGAGTACCCAAGGCAGAAATCCATCTCTTTGTAAGCTAATCTTGGCAGTGATATTCCATTACTTTTGCTATATTTTATTCCTTAGAAGCAAGTTATGAGGTCAAGCCCATGCTGAAGGGAAGGAAAACACACAAGGGCATGAATACCAGGAGGCAAGGCTCTTTAAGGGCCATTTTAGAGGCTGCCTACCACAGCATCTACAAAGAGATCTAACTGACATCATACCTAGTGGTACAAGACAATGCTTTCCTCCTAAGATCAGTAATAGAAATGTCTGCTCTCCCTGTTCCTGTTTGATGTCACACTGGAGGGCCTATCACGTGCAAGACGGTGAGAAAAAGTAAGAAAAGGTATACCAATTAGGAAGAACTAAACCTATCCCTATTTGCTGATGACATGACTGTCTATATAGAAAATTCCAAGGAATTTACCAAAAGCTAGAACTTGTGAGAAAACATCCAGAAGGTAAATAAGTGTATGGAAAACTGCTCAACATTAGTTATTAGGGAAATGCAAATTAAAACCACAAGAGCCAATTACCTACCTATTAGAATGGCTAAAATCAAAAGACCTGAATATGAAGTGCTGGCAAAGATACAGAGTAACTGGAACATTGCTGGCAGGAATGTAAAATGGCACAGTCACTTTAGAAAACATTTTGGCAATTACTTACAATAACATATACTCATCCTGTGACGCAGCAGTACTCCTCCTAAGTATTATTTTCCCAAGAGAAAGGAAAACATATACTCACACAAAAGACCACGCATGAATGTTTATAGTGGCTTGATTTATAATCACCAAGACTAGAAACAACTCAAATGTTCTTCAACTGGAAATAAACAAAGTCGGTTTATCCATACAATGGAATACTACTGAGCAATAAAAAAAAGAATGAACTACTGAGAAATGCAACTACATGGGTGAAACTCAAAAGCATTATGTTAAGTAAAAGAAATTTAGCCTCAAAAGGTTACATTTATATGACATCCTGGAAAAGGCCAAACTATAGAGACAGAAAACACATCAGCGGTGGCCATTTGCAAACAATTTCTAGGAGGTTCACAGCTCACCTGTAGCTCATCCCTGGACCCCCTCTAAATGCGACTCCCTGGTCAAGGCAGCCACCAATTCCTCTCCTCCCAGCTTCAGCTCCTTCCTGAACCCTATTCAGATTCACCTTTAGTGGCATGCTGCTTGGTGCATAGACAGTATGACACTTTTCTCTCCTCAGGTGTCACTTCCAGGGCAAACACCCGTCTCAGTGCTGGGCATATGGAATGGGTTAGATGATAAAGTACTGTGGCAGTCTGCCTAGTAGCAAACTATTTCATGATTTCCCCAGGTCCATGAACTTCCCACAATTGTGCTCAGACTTGAGTGAGTAGGAACCAGTTGGGAGACGGATGGGAATAAGGAACCTAAGACAGGGGCACCTGGCTGGCTCAGTCGGTAGAGCACAGGACTCTTCACCTCAGAGTCCTGAGTTTGAGGTCCCCGTTGGGCCTGGAGATGACTTAAGAAAAACAAAACAAAACAAAAACCCTAAACCAAAGTTGGTTCTGTAAAACTCCATCTCCCACATCAGAAAGCCCAGCTATATAAGAAGTCGATGGTGATGGACCCGCAGGCTAATGGAGGGCCGTGCTGACTTTAAGCAGTTTCAGTTGGAACTCCTTCTCCCTCTTTTCCTCTCTCTCTGCCATTCATTCATTCATTCATTCATTCACTCATTCATTCACATTCGTTGACTGGATGCTACAGCACTGATCAGGACAGACATAAAGGCGTCTGCAGCCTAGCACCGCGTACGACGGAGTTACCGGTTCTCAGACCGTGTGGGGCCCGCCCTGCCCGAGAAGTTCGGAGCGCGTGGGGGTTGGGGCAGGGGTGCTCCCGGCGCAGGCGTCTTCCCAGCCGACGCTGCTAGAGCTGCGTTTTTCACGCGCTGCTGGAGTCTGCAGGCCTGCAGGCCTCCTCTCCCGGCGGAGGGACGCACGGGCACCCGGGCCCCAGGGCCGCCCACCGGGGCCCTTCCCCGCCGCCGGGGCGCGGCGGCCCCGCCCAGGCCAGGCCGGGGCTGGGGCCCGTTCCCACAGGGATTGCGGCCGGGGCGGTGGCGAGGCGGGAGCAGGGCCAGGCCGGGCAGCCGCGGCGCCGTGAGTCCGGGGCGGGGAAGGCGCGCGGGCCGGGACGGCGGGCCTGGGCGCCACGTGGCGCCGCTCGAGGCTGCGCGGCGCGGGCCGGGCGCGGGGGGGGGGGGGGGAGGGGGACGGCGCGGTCCTGCTCCCGCGCCTCGGGCCCTCGCCTCGCCGCCCCCGCGGGGCCCCGGCAGGTGTCTCCTTGCCCAAGGGAAATGAGAACCGGGGAAGCCCGGAGCCTTCCCCGTCCTGCAGCCGGCTCATGTGTCTTAGATCGGATGAACTAGAACGTTAAACAAGATAATCTTGCAACCCGGTTCGTTTTAGGATGACGGGTTGCGTTTCTACTTGCAGGGTGTATACCGGACGCTTAGAATTGGGTTACGGAAGGCAGCGAGCTCTAGGCTGTCATCCCAGATCTCGTTTCCATGGCCGAGGGGCGAGGTTTAAGGACATGGGTGGATTCCTAAATCTTTAACAAGTGCCCTTCTGTTCCAGGTGCTTGACAAAGACCCATCGTTGAGTGGGGCTCTAGTGCAATCTGTTTGAGCCAGTACTCCATAAGCGACATTTTCAAACTATGTGAAGATCCGTTTTAAGATTTATTCCTCTATGATGGAGAAGTATGAAAAAATTGGGAAAATCGGCGAAGGATCCTATGGAGTTGTTTTCAAATGCAGAAACAGGGACACGGGTCAGATTGTAGCCATCAAGAGATTTCTGGAATCAGAGGATGACCCTGTCATAAAGAAAATCGCCCTTCGAGAAATCCGCTTGCTCAAGGTAATGGATTCTTTAAAGTGAATTTTATAGGGACTAAAAAATTAAAGTGAGTCGTGTTATGTCTAATAAATGTGTTAAGATGTGGTAACATCTCCTTCCTGCACGGACTTTTGTCCTCAGTGACACAAATGGGACGTCTGTGTACAAGTCACCAATTACTTGGGGGAGCGGTCGGGACCTGTGCAGGGAAAGGAGTTCACTTTTGGAGATGCTGTGGGGTGTTTCATTTTTCTTCCTTGAAATTTCTCTCCCATGTGAGCGCTAGACCTGGCTCTTGAAGAGCCATCAACTTTGATAGTACAGGAATTTACCACAACTCCAGTTTGCTAGCATTCGTGAGTTTTAAACTTCCAGACCATCTTCTGTTGACATTCTCAGCCCATTAAGAGAATTAATCATTCACCTGTTTTCCAACTGCTAGGAAGCTGACAGGTTTTCTCTACACCTCACACTAATCTGCTGCTGAACATCATAATGTCCTATCTCTAGAAAAAGGATTCTTCTTAAAGAAGTGAAATGATCACTTTTAAAATGTTTGTTAACCCTAGAAGACTGTGAAATCAGAGCGGTGGAAAAAGTTTATTACAAGCTGAGAGCATCTTTTCCTGTAATAGGAAGAGGCTGCTTTTCCGAATGTCTGTGAGGAAACCTAAACCCCAACATAGAGTGTGACATGTAATGAACATAGTGGGGTTAACTTGGTTTCAAACAGTTAGGGCCTCTGTGTTCGGACATGTATAACCAACTCTATGATGAGGGAAGGAGCAGCCTAGTGGGAGGTGAGAGGAACATCCAGGGGATTTTCTCTTATCCCTGCCTCTTTGTTTTCTCCAGGCCTCTCTCAATGTCTCTCTTTCCCATGGCTTGAATGTGTGGGGTTATGTTTGGATGAGGACCCTGAATGTGAATTAGCAGGCTTTGGGTAAATTGAAATGGGTGGATGATAGGAAACTTCTCTCTTTCGGTTTGGGATGTTCTTAACCAACAGGATCTTATCTATTCTGAGAAGACACTTCCAAGGTTCCCCCACCCACACCCCGAGAGGGCCTCCCCTGGGAAGGGGTGAGACCAGCGGTATTTACCCATCCCATGGCCTGGGGACCCCCTGTCCATGGGACAGGTTCTCACCCTTTCTCTTGGGCGGTTGGGTGTTTTTCACTTTCTCAGGCCCTCTGTAGAGGAGAAGGTGATAATTGAATGTCAAAGGATTCTTTCACGCCAAAAAAAAGACTATCTGTTTCTAGTGGAGAGATACTGTTTTTCTGATTCCGAAGATCACCTATGAATGCCTCAACCCTCTCAGTGCTCTTTAGCAATACTGGGTTTGCAGGTGTAGCTCCCTGAATTAATTGAGCTCCTCCGGGATTGGGACCTCTGTGTCTCTGTATGGATTACTAAGCACTTAGTAGGCCTCCAGTACATGTTACTGGAGATTGAAAAAAAAAAATGTTAAAATATGCTCTTAGGAAGAGTGGTTGTTGCCAATAAATTAGGAAGTCAGATGTGTTCTCTTAAATAACTGAATAATGATGTTACCTAAAGGAAAGAGTTGTGTGTACAGGAGGCTGATTTTGAAGCACAGAGCACCCATTCTTCAAAATCAAGTGCACGGATGTAGACTCCCCCAATCTATGCGAGGTGATGGGACTAGATTATTGACAGAGTCTGTTCTTCAAAGCCCTAACTTTTCAGCGTTCTGTGATATCCCCAACACATAACGGGTACTTAAATATTTGCTGAAACAGTAAATTGAAAGTTTCTTGAATGAAGTCACATTTTCTCCATTTATTCAGTAAATATGTATAGAGCCTCATTGTGCCTAAAACTGTTTTTTTGTTTTTTTGTTTGTATTTTTGTTTTTTTTAGAGATTTGATTTATTTATTTGAGAGAGAAAGAATGAGACAGAGAGAGCATGAGGGGGGGAGGGTCAGAGGGAGAAGCAGACTCCCCACCGAGTGGGGAGTCCAATGCGGGATTCGATCCCAGGACTCCAGGATCATGACCTGAGCTGAAGGCAGTCGCTCAACCAATTGAGCCACCCAGGCGCCCTAAAACAGTGTTTTTTTAAAAAAATTTATTTATTTGAGAGCAAGAGAACGTGCACATGAGTGGGGGGAGGGGCAGAGGGAGAGAGAATCTGAAGCTGACTCCCCTGCTGAGCGCCAAGCCAGACACAGGACTCTCTCTCGACGCTGAGATCCTGACCTGAGCCGAAACCAAGAGTTGGACGCTCACCCGACTGAGCCACCCAGGTGCCCCTAAAACAAGGTTTATATGAAGTTGTACACCCTGTGTTTCAGATGCTTAACTCATGGAAGGGAAATAAGATAAATTTCCCCTTGGCTCTCACTCCTGATAAACTGGGTTCCTGATGAGCAGGGTCTGTGTCATTCACCTTGTGTCCCCAGGCCTGGCAAGAACCCTCTAAAGTGTTTAGAGGCATGTTTGAACTAGACTTTGAAGTATTTAGGGAGGCATGGAATGAGAAATAAGGCATTCAGGGTAGAGTCTCTCCGAAGAAAAGGTGCATAAGTCGAAAGCAGTATATTGAGGGAACATGGGTTATAACCGTAAAGTCTTAGCCAAGATTACCTGCTGGGTGCTAGCAGGCCAGGGAGAGAAGGAAAGGAAAGAAAGCCAGGGTTCAGTAGAAGGCAGTGTGAGGAATTTCCTGGAATAGAGGTCTGCTTTGCACAAAGCTACACCTTGGTCCCAGGGGGCCTTTGGGGTTTGGAGGTTGACTCCGGGGGACATATTGTAGTCCCCGAAAATAGGAAAAAACTGGTGACATCTAGGCAAATGTTTTAGGGCCCCCATCTGAGCTGGAATTCAAGGGAGAGCTCCTGTGGCCCGTGGGAAGAGGAATATAACACTGTGAGCCAAGCACAGCTCTGTGGGCCCAACAGAAGGTTGCAGCTCAGTGAGTTTGAGTTCCTAGTACTTTCCTTGCACACCTCTTGCAGAGCTGCGCTTTTAATGACCCCTGCTAAGGTCGGGAACTAGGAACTAGGAGGACTGAGGCTGAAGGTTACCTCAGTAACCTTAGCCAGAGCAGGTGAGGACCGGCAGGGGCTGACCGCCTGACTGCTCCTATTACAATAAGGAAAGCAAGACAAGTAGATTAAGACCAGGTGTAGGGGGCTTTGAATGCCAGGCCAAGGAGTTTGGCTTTCTCCCGAAAAGAAAGAAGCCAGCCAAGATTTTAATTAGAAAGTTGTCATTTGTAGACTTTCCGATTTTTTTCTTTTCCACCCCCAGATATATTAAGATACAATTGACATGTAACACTGTGTACATATAATATATTTGTTACACATGTGTATCATGAAATGATTACCACAATAAGGTGGTTAACACCTCCATCACCTGACATAATTACCATTTTTTGGGTAGTTAGAACATTTAAGATTTACTGTCTTAGCAACTTTCGGGTATAGAATAGGTATTGTTAACTATAGTCACCACGTGTACATTAGATCACTTGGAACTTATTCATCTTTTAACTGGAAGTTTATATTCATTTCCCCCACCCTACAGCCCTTGCCAACCACCATTCTACCCTCTATTTTTATGAGTTCCGCTTTTTTAGATTCCATGCATAAGTGAAAACATCCACTATTTGTCTTTCTCTGACTTATTTCATTTAGCATAGTGCCCTCAAAGTCTATCCATGTCCTTGCAAATGGCAGGATTTTCTTCTTTTTATGGCTGAATAA
This sequence comes from Callorhinus ursinus, assembly GCF_003265705.2. Lineage (NCBI taxonomy): Eukaryota > Metazoa > Chordata > Mammalia > Carnivora > Otariidae > Callorhinus > Callorhinus ursinus. The sequence continues at coordinate 25,474,856 of NW_027397070.1, read as the reverse complement.
TATTCCATTATGCACACATGCACATACGCATGTGCACACACACACATATATACGTTCCCCATAGACTTTTGGAGTTCATGGACCTGTAAAATTAAAGAAAAAAATTTTTTTACAGATTGGGATAGTGTTGTCAAAGATTTTATTTATTCATTTGAGAGAGACAGAGAGAGCATGAGCAGTGGGGAGAGGCAGAGGGAGAAGCAGACTCCCTGCTGAGCCAAAGAGCCCGATGTGGAACTCGATCCCAGAACCCGGAGATCATGACCTGAGCCAAACGCAGACGCTTAACCATCTGAGCCACCCAGGCATCCCCAAAATCTTTATATTTATGTATCTTTTAAGAACACTTTTTTATTTCTATTTTATTTTTAAGGATTTTATTTATTTGGCAGAGAGATAGAGCTAGAGAGCACAAGCAGGGGGAGTGGCAGAGGGAGAAACTGGCTCGGAGCCTGATGCGGGGTTCCATCAGAGGACCTTGAGATCATGACCTGAGCTGAAGGCAGACGCTTAACCGACTGAGCCACCCAGATGCCCTTTTGTTGTCGGCATTTTTAAAAGCCAACTACCAAATACTGTCACCATCATTTCATAAAAGAAAGGACATTTTAATATTAAAAAAGAAAACCTTTAGGAAAGACACAATTTTAGACAAAAGCACAGTCTTCCTGAGAGAGTGGTTGACAACTATAAGTAACGTCTACGTAGCTACCTTTCTGTGGTGTGTGAACAATGTGTGTACTTATGTGCATGTGTGGGTATTCACTGTCCATTGATGAAAATGGTGACATCATTGGTTTTGTGCAGCCTGAATGTCATGCACTTTAGCACTCTGTCTGGGAAGGAGAAGATTCACCAGCTCAGCTGCCGCTCTGTGTATAGGGTATGGGTTCTGTAGCTGAGATGATGAAATACTTGCACAACAGAAGAACTGGATGGTCCTCGGATTTTATAATAGAATTTGGCCTCTGTCCATCCTCAGAGAATTCCTTGTGTGTGTGTTTTCAGAACTGTTTATTTTACAATTTAGAGCAACTCCCAGTAGTTGCTGGTGGACTCCTAAAAATTATGATCGTTTCCTCTGAGGCAGATAGGATCATGGGAGCGAATTGTCCAGCAGTCAGTTCATAATTTTCAAGGCCGCATACTACAGCGCTTCCCGTTCTTGGGGTGGGAGCATACACGAGGATGTAACTATCCATTGGCAAATGCTTTTGAGGATGATAATTATTAATCAAAAAACCGATTTTGCTAATAGTTTTAGAAAACACTTTTTTCTGAAAATTTGAAACTTTTCAAATAACAGTATTTTGTGCCATTTGAAAAAAAAGTGACATTTTTATGAGACAGATTTAGTGTTTGTACTAATAAACTGCTTTTTTCTTAAAGATTTATTTATTTATTTTTAGAGAGAGTGAGGGGGGGCAGAGGGAGAAGGAGAGAATCCCAAGCAGACTCCATGCTAAGCACGGAGCCCGGCACCGGGCTCAGTCCCACAACCCGGAGATCACCATCTGAGCTCAAACCAAGAGTCAGACGCTCAACTGACTGCGCCACCCAGGTGCCCCTAATAAACTGCTTTTTAAACTTGATATAATTCACTGTTCACCAAGAAGTCCTATTGCAATCACCCCTTTGATGTTTCATTCTGAATCTTATTTTGTCCCAGTTACAGTTAGGCTTTTACAAATATAAGCAATTGTAACAGTTATCATCAGTCAGCTCATACTCTGAGGACATACTTTAAATTAAGTACCATTTAGTGACAGTAATAAAATTATAGTGCAGTACTGAGCTCAAAGCAGCTATCCTACCCTTTCGCAAACTCACTTTCCAATGTGGAAAAAAAATTCAATATTTTCAGTCCATCGTTTTTGACGAGACACCTGCGCACAAGGGAGTTGGCTTGTGTTCATCTGGGAACTTTTGACAGAAGTCCTGTATGCAGCAGGCACTGTTCTGGGCCCCTGCCCTCCATGTGAGGAGAGACTGACAGTAGACAAATAACTATATGTCGAGTGGTGAAATATAAAGTAGGATAAAGGGGTAAAGAGTGATGAAGGGGCTTGCTTTTTTTATAGAGCGGGGTCGGGAAAAGCCTTTCCGATGAATGACATTTGAAGAGATACCAGAAGGAAATGGGAAGAGATGAGCGATGCAGGCATTCCAGGCAGAGGGAAAAGTGAGTACAAAGGCCACAGGCAGGACTGAGTGATGTTATTAGGCATGTTCTGGTGTGTTCTAGGAGCAAAGAGATGAGTGCATCCACAGCACAGTAAGCAAGGGCGAGGGTCCTAGGAGATGAAGTTAGAGGGAGAAGGGGTCAAACACGAGGGCTTGTGGGCCTCAGCAGGAACTGTGGATTTTACTTTGAAGGCGATGGGAGCCATCAGAGGACTATGGCAGAGGGGTGCCTTGGCATGACGACGTACATTCTAGAAGGATTCCTACAGCTGCTTGTTGCTCCAGCCCCATGAACAAGAAGATCAGTTAGAAGACTGTTGGAACAATCCAGGGGTGAGGTGACGGGGTTTGGGTCAGAGTGGTAGTGGTAGAGGTGGTCAGATACAAAATTTATTCTGAGAGAAAAAGTACAAAGGAATCTGATGGTGGGATGAAGAATCAAGAATGACTCCAGAGTTCAGGACTTGAGTAACTATAAGAACAAAGAGATCAGATCATTCAGATCTGTGATAGGGAGACCTAGGTACACATCTGGGAGAAAGGAAATCAAGAATTCTATTTTGGATATGTTAAATTTGAGATGCAAACGTAAGGAGTCAGTTATGTAGACATTTAAGTACACAAATCTGGCATTTGGGAGAAAGTCCAGGTTGGAGAAATAAAATTGGGAGACATCAGCATAACAATGGCATTTAGGGCCCTGAAACTGGGTTGCCCTGGGGAATGGAGAGACAAATACCAAAGACTGAACGCCCTCCAGCATTTGGAGGTCAGGAAGATGCGGAGGAAGCAGCCAAGGAGAAGAAAAAGGGGGTGATCATGGAGGTAGGAAAATCCCAGGAGCAGTGTTCTTAAAAGCTTAGTGAAGAAAATGTTTCAAGAACGAGGGAACGGTCAGGATGAGATCTTGCCATTTGCAACGACGTGGATGGAGCTAGAGAGTATCATGCTAAGCAAAATCAGTCAGTTCAAGAAAGGCAAATACCATATGATTTTACTCATACGTGGAATTTAAGAAACAAAACAAATGATCATGGGGGAGAGAAAGAGAGGCAAACCAAGAAACAGACTTTTAATTCTAGAGAACAAACTGAGGGTTGCTGGAGGGGAGGTGGGCGGGGGGTGGATGAAATGGGGGAGGGGGATTAAGGAGGGCACCCGTCGTGACGAGCACTGGGTGTTGTAAGAAAGTGTTGAATCACTCAATTGTATACCTGAGACCAATATTACACTGTATGTTACCTGGAATTTAAATAAAAACTTAAAAAAAAAAAAAGAACGAGGGGATGGTCAACAGTGTCAAAGGTCATGATCAGTACAGACTTTGACCTAGCCATTGGCTTTGAAGATGTGAGGGTCATTTGAGATCTTGACAAGAGCTGTTAGGGAGAGTGGTGGGGATGAAAGCTTCATCAGAGAGGATTCGAGAGCTTGAGAGGAGCAAAGAGGAGACGGTGATACAGGCAACTCTTGAGGAATTTGATTATAAAAAGGAAACTGAGAAATGGATGTGGGATCAAGAGAGTTTTTTAGTTGTTTTTAATATGGGAGAAGAAGTATATTTGTATGCTAATGGTATCAATCCAGTAGAGAGAAAACTTGATATTTTTGGAGGGAGAGAAATCCTGGAGCCTTTGAGTTACCAACCTGGACCGTGGCCACAAATAGCTATAATAGTATAATAAAAGACCAATTCATCGACCAGCTGGGAGATGAGGAATTATTTTATTTGGAATGTTGCTAGATTCTTCATATACGCTGTCCTTAATCTTTATGTAACAGGACCCACAGTTATCTCCAAGCTATGGTGTAGAAGAACTTCTTCCACCTACGTGTGTGACATCTCCTGATTCGCATATGGCCCATGAACCCTATAGGAAAAATTCAACACCTTTCTGTAACGAGGGCTCAAGCATATAAAGATTTTTTTTTTAAAGATTCTATTTATTTATTTGACAGAGAGAGACACAGTGAGAGAGGAAACACAAGCAGGGGGAGTGGGAGAGGGAGAAGCAGGCTTCCCGCGGAGCGGGTAGCCCGATGCGGGGCTCGATCCCAGAACCCTGGGATCATGACCTGAGCCGAAGGCAGACGCCCAACGACTGAGCCACCCAGGCGCCCCAAGCATATAAAGATATTTTGGATGGGAAGTGGGGAAGGCACAACAGAAGCTAGATTACACAGAGAGACAAGATTCCTGCAGGAAAATCACCTTACATCAAGAAGTCTGGCCTGATAGGCTAGAGTCATCACAGAGCCTCCGATGGGAAGTGAGTTCTGGCTCTGCATAGAGCAGGTGGCTTAACTGAACCCAGCCCAGTTCCTGGGGACTCTCTGTGTGTCCAGCAAGGAAAGGGCTATGGTTCAAAACAAATTCGAGCAGTGGTAGGAAGAGTAGATGCTTCCAGAGGAGTCGAGGTAAAGGACCGGACAGTGCCACTGTGAGGTACCTGAGCAGACCTTCAGCAGTGTGGCAGGTGGCCTGGGGGCCTTAGAGTAGATTAGACCAACATCAGTCAAGGCTGAAAGCAGGAGCTAGGACATTGTCTGTGACAACTCGCCTCCAGAAGACAACCAAACAAGATACAGGCAAGCAGGAGGGATCACGTATTGCCATTTGGTGACCCGGTAGACCTGGACAAGGTGCCAAGTATCATTACAGAGGATGCACAAATTATAACAACTTTAGGAGGTGGGTATTGTTACCTCATCTTCCATATGGATTCGGGTTGGTTAATGATTTGCCATGGCTTCCTGGTTAGTAAACCGAACACAGATCCAGTTTTATCTGTCCCCACGTCCACACCTCGCTGCTCCCACACATCAGGACCATCCTGTTACACCCAACACCACCCTCTGAAGTCTCTCAGTGACCGTCCTCAGGCTTGGTCCTGCTCTTGTTCCGGCAGGGCCTTAGCTGTGGGACTCGTGGCTTCCGTGGCGCATGGGGTGCAGATTCTTACTGGAATAGCAGTTCTTTCCAACTCTCATTCCATAACCCTGTAGATTATTTTAAACGGTAAAAGTGATGGTTTGCCACCAACAAAGATGAGAATAACCATGGGGAAAAACAGCCATTTACAATTTTACTATAAACATTAATGCATGCCTTTTTTTTTTTAAGATTTTGTTTATTTATTTGAGAGAGTGAGAGAGAGAGCACAGCAGAGGGGAGAGGGAGAAGCAGACTCCCCGCTGAGCAGGGAGCCCAATGAGGGGCTCAATCCTGGGACCCCGGGATGATGACCTGAGCCGAAGGCAGATGCTTAACTGAGCCACCCAGGCGCTCCAGGCGTCCCAACCCATGCCTTCTGAACGAGAACAGTATTAGCCCCAAGAGGATGAAAATTGGTTTTGGGGAATGGGTGCGGAGAGTGTAACTTTTACTGTTTGAAGCACAGATTACGTACACCACATGTACACATACACAGTGTATTTGTGGAATTAAAATTTCATTGGGAGATGATCAGGCAAAGTGTAAAAAGACTCCTTTGGGGATAAATACGGGGGAAAAAAGCCCATGGGATGGGGAAGGTGAGAATACTGAGTGTATTCTGTGTGCCAGAAACATCTTCTCATTTGATTTTAATCAATCATGAATAGAAATAACCTACTGGGTGGCTCAGTCGGTTCGCCTACAGAATATTCAGAGCGTTCCCTTTTTTGTCCTATGGTCTCCTCACTTTCAGTAACCTTCCAGTGAGGCTGTGGGGCTTTGTTTCTCCTTGGAGACAGGAGCCACAGTTAAGAACTGCAGTTCTGAGCTGGCTCAGAGCTGTTGGGTGACCTTGGGCCACTCCAGTGCGGCTTGGAACCTGGCCCACCTCATCACCTTGACCTATGTCTGTGTTTGGCATTGCTACGCTAACTCTTTGCTGAGGGGAGCAAGAGTGCTCCGGGGCAAGCAGCGAACAGTGGTCAAGCAGCCTTAACCGACGCAAGGGCAGGAAAGCGGAGGGTCAAAATAAAGGCAGTGGCGTAGGAGAGAAAGACACATGGCGGGGGGGGAGGCAGAAAGGTGGGGTTTCGTACCGGAGGGAGGCACCAGACGTGAAGCACTTCACGACATCTGTCCCGAGAGGGTCGCTGCTGGAAAATACCAGACCAGAAATCCTGCTGGGCAAATGACCAGCCCAGGGACGATAAGGTGCTGTGGCAGGTACAACTGCTAAGGGTCCCTGTTACTCAAGCCCTTTTTAAGTGCTTAATTCCATGTGCCCTTGTGCCAGGGCCCCATTCCACCAGATGCTAACAGAGCACCATGTAAATGCTCCCTAGGTTAGACTCTTAATTAGAGATTTCATAATTTTTAAGGGCTTCTGCTCCCCTAATATTAGTTAAATACTTCCCCAATATTCGTTGAATAACATTTCACAACTCAGTAGAAGTCTCACTGGGAAATTCTGTAACATCTAAGAATCAGTTGGTTAAGCAACTGTCTTCAGCTCATGATCCTGGAGTCCCAGGATCGAGTCCCGCATCAGGCTCCCTGCTCAGCAGGGAGTCTGCTTCTCCCTCTGACCCTCCCCCCTCTCATGTGCTCTCTCTCTCTCAAGTAAATAAATAAAATCTTTAAACAAACAAACAAAAAAGAATTTAGTCCTGCTGTTGCTAGTATAGGTGCCATTTCTAGGTCAAGCCCATTGTTTCATTGGCTTGACCAAATGGATTTGTTTCAGCCATATTCGGCAACGCTCAGTTATGGGTTATGTGAGACGACAAACTCAGATGTGTGTGGGGATTACAGTGGAGACCTAAAGGAGTGAAGTGGGCTGAGTGTGAGACTAGATGGGGAGGTGGGCATGGGGCAGCCTGGAGACTCCGTGGCTCACAGGGTGGGCGGGTGGTCACCACTCCGCCCACACAATGCAAGCCCAGGGTGCTAGATTTTCAGTCTTTTTTTAAACAGCCAGAAATCAGAATTTTATGTAAAACCTCCTGAGTTTTTTTCTCCACCAATCTTTGTTTTGAAAAAAAAAAAAACACCAAAAACTTACAAAATAGATAGAAGTGGAAAGAATAATATAATGAATGCCTTTGTACCCTTCACTAGATTGATTAACCAGTTGTGAAAATTCTGCTTCATTTCCTTTCTGTGTCTCTGTCTCTGTCACACACACCCACAGACACACACACACACACACACACACACAAACACCATACTTTTTCAGCTGAATCATTTCCTTAAGTATGCAGCATGAATCTGCTAGAATTCTTCTGTGTTACCACAATATGATTTCCACAATATGATTTCTCATGGACTCAACACCATCATCTGACATAGGGGCTGTGCTCAAGTTTCTCATAGTGTCCCAGTAATGGTTATGTAACTAAAACTACAACTATAACCATAACCGTAACTACAGCTGCATATTTAAATCCAGGTTCTAATCCATGACCACACTTTGCAGTTCATTGTCATGTCTCTTTAGTCTCTTAACATTGGCACTTTTGTTTTTTGTTTTTTTAAGATTTTATTTATTTTTTCAACAGAGAGAGACACAGCGAGAGTGGGAACACAAGCAGGGGGAGTGGGAGAGGGAGAAGCAGGCCTCCCACATAGCAGGGAGTCCGTTGCGGGGCTCGATCCCAGGACCCTGGGATCATGACCTGAGCCGAAGGCAGCCGCTTAACAACTGAGCCACCCAGGCGCCCCGAATATTGGCATTTTTGAAGGGTGCAGGCCTGTTGTTTCTCAGAATGTGCTTCCACATAGACTGTGGCCGTTTCCACTGCAGGTGTGAGGGTGTGTCCTCTGGTTCTCAGCAGGAAGTTCACGGTGTCAGTGTGGCCCCTAATTGCTGCCCTCAGCTTTGATCTCCTGATCGAGATGGGTCTCCCAGATTTCCCAATTGTAAAGAAACGTTTTCCCTTTTATAGTTAGTGCGTGATCTGTGGGGAGATACGCTGAGACTGTGTGACCACCTTGTATCCCAACAACTTTCACCAAGTGATCTTTGCTTGAATCGATTATAAGAAGAGTTCTTGTAAAATGGTGATTTTCAACAATTCTTTCTGCATTCACTACTTATGTTTTTTCTGTTAAAAAAAAAAACACACACAACCTTTCTTTCACATACCACACGCCCCACCTCATACACACACTCTAGTATCACAGAGAATTTGTGGATTTTTTTTTATTCAATTTGTTACAAACCGTCACTGTGATTCTTTGATTCTCAAATGGTCACACATTTGCTCCTTTGTCCTGACAGACGCTACTGTTCCTTGAGTACTTCCTTCCTGTGTGTCCCAGCAAAATGTACCAGGCTCATCCTGCCCCAGCTCTGGAATCCGCCATTTTTCCAAGGAGCCCTGGTTCCTTTTAGTGAGAATGAAAGCTGACCTTAAAATGTTGACAAGTTTAAAAAGAAAAAAAAAATGTTGACGAATTTTTTTAAATGTCCAACACCATTCAGGCCAAACAGAGCCCATCTGCAGATGTTTGGCCCACAGACTCAGTTTTGGGCCTTTGGATTGTATGGCTTTCACTCTATGCCGATGTTCTCATTAGAGACTTGCAGATCTGGCCCCTTGATGTTCATCACTAATACATAGATGTTGGGAGTTTATGGGAACTGGTTGTCAATAGTGTGGAAGACAAAGCAGAGCATTCCCTTGCCCACAGTGATAGAAACCAAACAAATCCCACTTATCATCATCTTTCCCTATTTGTTCAACAAGTGGAGACCTGTTTAATTTTATTTGTACAAGATAATGTACTAACTGCAAATAGTAATGGGCTGTTTTGTTTATTATAAGAATTTTGGGCTTAGCTCACAACTTGTTTATCAGAAAGATTATATTTCTGCTGTGTAATGAACCCTTAAGTAATAAAGCTACCAGACAAATACTTCAACAACAAAAGCAGAAATCAAAAGGCTAGTGGCTCATTACCTTCGTAGAGACACTGAGTTTGTAGGGAGATTAAGCACATACCAGTATGTGTCAGTGTCCTAAATGCTCCTACACACATCCTGTCTACACCTTAGATTGTAGAAAATAAAATAGCGCAGAGCAGGAGGAGAAAATAAGTGATTTTATAGTGCACGTTGATAAAAGATATAATTATGCTATTACTTTTTTGGCCACTTGAATTACTTGTATTTTCAGCAAATGAAATTTATAAGTAGACAACCTGTGTTACAGATAGCCATTATAAAATAATGAAACTATACTAGAAGGTAGTGCTTTTTATATTGAATGGAAAAGTTTTTAAATGAGCCAGGCTTGTATTTAATTTCCCTTTAAATTTTTTACTGTTTTAATTCACTTTTTTATTTGGGAGGACTGATGTCTTAGGCACAATTTTGCTTTTACAGGCATATGTTCTTGCTGGTTATTAACCTTCTTTATTACTTATTAACTTTAAAAGCACTGTAGTAAAAATGCTTTTGTATAAAATTGCCTGGTTGAAAACTTGGAGCTCAATTCCTCTTTTGTTAAAATAATGAAAAGTGACTTCTACACCAGTGGAAGTTTATTTGCATAAACCAAACAAATAATTTATTTCTGTCAGTACGTTGCTGCATTAATTTTTGGCTATGCCATTGTTAATTTTCATTTTGACCACATTTGTACTATTGCTTCTTTTCTGGAAATTTTCATGTACTTTATTAGACAACAAAGCAAATGGAACATCCACTGTGCACATCCTTAGCCTGTGCTGGGTCTTGAGAGGAATCCAGAAGAGATCTCAGCCTAGGTCTGTGGCCAGAGGACTAGCCTAGTATACTCTTTCCATCCATGTTGTTGACAGGAAACCTACCATAAATAAATTTCAGGCCCCTCTCCACCTCTCCACCCATGTACTCTCCCATTTCATATGTCACACCCTTTCCCTTCTCTAGTTGTCCCCAAAACAAAACATTAGCCAGGGTGTCTACCATGGGATTCTTGGCATTTGGAGGAAATATGAGATGAAGACAGCTTTCCTTTACCAAAAGTGCTAAAGAAGGATTCCTCAGCAACACCATGAGGGGTGCAGAATATTTTCCTCTAGGCTGGAGATGGTGGTGGTAATTCAGTAGCTTTTTAAATAATGAAAATAGCTTCCCCCCCCCGCCCGAAGGTGATGTATTAACTAGTTCTCTGAAACTAACTTCAAAATATTTATTTTGGTTTTATAATATAGTGAAGACACGTAAAGCTTTTTAAAACCATTTGTATGGGGGCACCTGGGTGGCTCAGTCATTAAGCGTCTGCCTTTGGCTCAGGTCATGATCCCAGGGTCCTGGGATCTAGCCCCGCACTGGGCTCCCTGCTCAGGGGGAAGCCTGCTTCTCCCTCTCCTACTCTCCCTGCTTGGGTTCCTTCTCTCGCTTTGTCTCTTTCTGTCAGATAAATAAATAAAATCTTTAAAAAAAAATTTGTATGATAAAGTAATATATGCTCATGTAAGAAAAAAAACTGAAGATATAGAAGAATATAAAGTGAAAAAGAAATTGACTTTGCCCTTCTCTCTCATGTATCATTCCAGAGGGTTTCTGTGCTTGCACAAAGGCATATATTTCTTTTTTAAAAACCAGATACAAATGCTATCCTATTGTATATACATTCTATAGTTTCCGTTTTACATTTAACACTGTATCTTGGACATCTTTCCAAGTCAACACATATAGATATGCTTTATTGTTTCAACAGCTGCATACTGTTTTCTCATTTGAATGTAATATAAAGTCCTACAGTTTATTTAACTAATCACCTATTATTAGACATTTGGTCATCATGTACGCATAAAGCTGTGCAAATTTGAGAGAATATTGCAAACAGGAAGCATGATTTCCATAAGTAGATAACCGGGAGTGATGATGAGAGGTCCAATCCTATTTCTTTTTATTTTTTAATTTTTTAATTTTTTAATTTATTTATTTGACAGAGAGAGACACAACGAGAGAGGGAACACAAGCAGGGGGAGTGGGAGAGGGAGAAGCAGGCTTCCCGCTGAGCAGGGAGCCCGATGCGGGACTCGATCCCAGGACCCTGGGATCATGACCTGAGCCGAAGGCAGACGCTTAACGACTGAGCCACCCAGGTGCCCTGGTCCGATCCTATTTCTGCTCCTGGTTCCCAGACCCACGGATTAGCCACAGAAGACACAGCACCATGCAGGTCAGTGCATATACCCCTAAAGAACTGAGGTACAGATTCCATCATTCTATTATTAGGTTGGCTGGTTGTAGGCGATGAGGCATATAGTCGAACTAGTGGATCCCTTGGCCATGTGCTAATTGTCATGTCTCCTTTGCTGTAAAATGGGCCTCTTGGTCTGACATTGTGTGGACTCCCGTACCAGGAAAGCGGACATTCTCTAAGCCCTTGGACTGTGGTGTAGGCAGGAAAGGCAAAACCCCTATCTGAAGTTAGTATCAGTTCCAGTAAGGACTTGTCACTACCCTCTTCCCACAGCCGCTGGTCTCCTTCAAGGACAGTGCATATCAGCGCCCCAGTATCAGTTTTTGCTCCTGTCAGGTTGTCCTCAGTAGCAGCAGTAGTCAGATCAGCCTTGCAGAGAGGGGGCAGGGCTCCGGGGCCATGCACGCCCACCATTCCTGCGGCCATGGCCACCGAGTTCATGGGTCAGTCACACAGGCCGGGGTGGCCAAGGACGGAATAGGCTGACACCCACCAGAAAGACATCTCCCGCCGGCTTGCTCAGTGCTTTCTCTGTCATAGATGCTCTCTCTGGTGGGCATGAATATGAAGCCCAAAGATCCTCAAGCTCTGTACTCACTCCCGCAAGTACAATTTATGCCTCTTCTCCAAATGATCTTCCAGTCTTGGTCTTCCAGACTCTTAATCAGCTAGATGAGCTATTTGCCACTACCTACGGGTCCATGTATATCTCAGGTCCTTTCCTTTCTACCTTTGTACAAAGTGAGCCATCAAGTGCACTGCTTGAAGCTATGCTTAGTGGGAGGATATCCTGTTACCATTGTCCTTCATGGCCCCTGTGGAGTGGGGCTACCGTATGGTGGCAGTCCATTTTCAGCTAGTGCCAGCATAATGAGCTGATCCATCTGCAAGCTGGACTTGAGGTTTTTCTCCTCCATTACTTGGAAACTCCCATTAAACCAGGTGTGTAAGTTGAAGGAGACAGGTGACAGAGCAATAAAATAGATGACACGGAGAATAGGCCACCTCTTTTCGTTTCCCTTGTTCCGTCCAGACCTGCTTGAGCCTGATCACAAAGGCGTAGTTTTCACACACAGTGGATTGCTGCAACTTCCATGCAGTCTTATGATGTGGATCTCTATTACCCAGTGCCCAAGAGGAAGCTCTTGGTCACTTAATCCCTTGATGTCCCGTGGTCAGTACTCAGTCTCTATGAGGGGCTCGTGACACAGCAGAAGCTGGACAGCACTAGTATGATTGGATATACTGAATCATATGGCCTGGACGGTAGGGTAGCTCTGATGTGCTGTAAAGTTGTGTCTTGGGTCCTACTCAGTATTGGCAGTCTTCCAAACTACCTGGTAAATTAGAACAGCATTCCCAAGAACTATTCCCTGGTGCCCATGTATAAGATATGCTGCCTCCAGAATCTGAAGAGACCCACCAAATGCAATGCCTTTTTTTAGTGGTGGGCGATACAAGGTGCAATAATTTATCCTTGACTTTAGAGGGGATGTCCCAGCATGCCCCAAGCCATTGGACCCCTAGAACGTTACCCATGACATGCCCCAGTGGGTTTTCTCCCGCCCTCTGGTATACATGTGTCTTAATGGGACATTCAGAATACTTGTCATTTCCTACTCACCAGGAGGTCCAGTTAACTTGATGTCATCAATACAGTAGATCAGCATGATATTCTATGAAATGTCAAGATGATCAAGGTCCCTTTAGACCATACTGCAACAGAGAGCAAGAGAGCTAACCTAGGCCTTGGGCAAGACGGTGAATGTGAACTGCTGTCTATTCCACAAAAAGTGAACTGCTCTTGATCCTCCTTACTCATAGGAATTGGAAAGAATACATTCATCAGATCAATGATGAATGCATGATCTGACGAATTGCATGTCAGGTGCCAAAGACTGTGTAGATCTGTTCCAGAAAAGATACCACATCTGGCCCTGCAGTTGCAATTGGAGCTATAATTTGGTTGAGTTTATAGCAGTCTACCAGGTGAATTGAGCGGGGATATGATGTGGACTATCACCCCTGCATCTTTAAGTCTTTAATGGTGCTAATCCATCATTTACTCTTGAGATGTGGTTTTGCTTCTGATTTGCTGTTTTGGCCAGGGTTGTGCTGTGGGGTGTGCAGTTTCAGAGGCTTCTCTTTGGTCCTTTCTGCCATACTGGCTCTTACTCCACAGGTTGTGGAACCGATGTGAAGATTTGCCAACTACTAAGTGTATCCATTCTAATTATGCCCTTGGGAGTGGAGGAAATAACCTCAAGAGTGGATCTTGGAACACATTAGGCCCACAGTGAGGCATGACTCTAACCTGGGGCCATGATAGCATTTTGGGTCCTTAGACTTGGTAGCCAGCCACGGCCCTTGAAAAGTCTTAGACTTTCCCTTTCCCCAGTCACTCTGGTGAATAGTCACAGATCCCTTTGGGAAAGGCTTGAGGAGTACTTGTGGAGGCGTTGCAGGATGCCTCAGCATGGTGACTCAGTCGAAAACACTTTGGTCTACACACTGCGTTAGATCTAGAAACTGGGTGAGAAACTTCAGTGTTCCATCCTGACAGGCGACATCAACCCTCTGCTTGCCATCTCTCCATTTCTTCTGGTAACACAAGGACCACACCAGCTGGCTGCTCTTCTGTCCCACCTACGAGAACTCCGCAATGAGTGAGTTCCTATCTGTGCATCAGCACGGGTTTCTGGGAGATAAGGCATCTGGCCTCACTTCCCGTGATGGGAGTAACGTATACCTCGCCACGGTCAGCACCAGGTCTCAGCCACTTGGGAATCTCCTCACTCCATCTGGAACCAGAGAGCCGCGTTCCATGGTAGCATCTCCAGCCTCTAGAGGACAGCCAGCACTGAGCTTCGCAAAGATGCCAGTGACCTCCTTCCCCGTGCCTTCCTTACTGCTTTCATGGAGGAAGGAAAGACTGTGTCCAGGGGTCCTTGTCAGTCACAGGACAGTACTCCCATGTCAATGCATCTCTCCCTCTCCAGCCTTACATGTCACCACTGCCATGGTCCAAGGCTCTCAAGCTTCCTGCTGGTACACATGAGCCAGGGCTTGTAATTCTGTCAGGTGTTTCCTCCTGGGCGAGAGCACACTGCCACGTCGTCCTAGTTATACAGGTCTCTGGGCCCTAGGAGGAGGTGGGGAGAGGATCTAAGGAGGACACGCATCATCCTCCCCAGAAGACAGGTGTTTCCAGGGTCTCTGTATGAGACGAAGTGTTTCACCTAAGGCAGAAGCGCAGAAGCTGCTCCTCCCAGCCCAGGGGGTTCAGGGAAATGTGAGAGTTTAGGATTCTCAGGCTCATTACCCTAGAGGTCTCTATTCCAGATCTCAGAGCCCCTTTCTTTTCTCACCAGAGCCCTGACTTTGGCATAAGAGACCTGTTGAAGCTACCCATTGTCTGCGTTGTATCTCTGTTACTCTTAGGTCCTAGGCCTGATTTGAGCAGTCTATCCTGTGTCTGCAGGAGCTCAGCGTCTCCTTCAGTACTGCCTAGGGGCCTCTGACTCTCACAGTTTGCAGGTGGCTAACCCAAACCTGTCGTTTTCTCTTTTCTTTCTTCAATGACCTGGAGGTGTTAACAAAAGCCAGCTCACTCAATAACCCCTGCAATTACTGTTGGCCCCTTGGCCCAGCTACTCCCATACAACTCACGTGCCACTGCTATTGTGTGAGCCAACCGCACCGTGCTCAAAACCGTGACTGACTGGCGACAGCCTTCCTAACTGCATCCCTGCAGCGCCCCGGGGCTTCCGCTCACCTCACTTACCACCAGCAGTGGGGTCCTGGTTGCCATCTGCCTGGTGATGGATCCGGTTCCAGAATCCCATTCCCAAGATTCACTAGCTAAGACCACTTCTGGTACCAATTGTCTTAGGCTGTGCACCTCCTTTAAAGTAAAGTCTGAGACAAGGGGTTGCAGACTAGTAGTTTCTTTTGGGAAGTGATACCGGGGAGCCGGGGTAAGGGACAGGAGAGAAAGAAATAGGGAAGGAGGCAAAAGCAACGCAGGGGACAACAGGGACGACTCAATGTGCTAGGGCTCTTGGAGGAGTCTGAGGACGAAAGAGAGGAGCATTTAGCCACCACTTCCTGCCCCCTGCCCCCTCGCCGTGCTTCAGGGTTCCCCCCTGGAGCACTAACTCCTGCAAGTTAGAATCCTCCACCAGTTCCCTGGACCTCAGCACCCCAGAAGCCCCCTGGGGCAGAAGGCAAAAGACACACTGTGCAGCTGAGAGGAGGGGCTGTTGGGCATCCCCCCGGAAGCTGCTTGCTACGGCAACAGTTAATTAAAAGATGGGCTGACAATGACCTCCTTGCTGTTCACAAACATTCCAGGCAGGGTTCCACGTGACACCCTTGGGACCCGGAGATCCTTCTGCCTGGGTCATTTTTCTGGCCGTCTCCATGGCTCTTACCTTCTTCAGATCTTTTTTCATTCGTCACCTTTGGCGTGAGGTCTTCCCTGATCACCCTGTTGTAAATTGCACCCCCCTACCACACTACTGTGCCCCCTACCTTCTTTCTTTCTTTCCATGAGACTTACCACCATCCAGCGTGCTCAAACATAAGCTCCCTGAGAGCGAGATTTCTGTTAGCCCTGTTAAGTATTGTAACCCCAGAGCTTAGAATAAGGTCCAGCACGACGTAGGGCTCAGCCTATGTTTTTGAGTAATAATCTATTTAAAAATGAATCCATGAAAATAGAACTTTTTCATAGTTTTTCAAAAACTGTCTATTTTCATATCTATTTTTAAAATTTTTATTGTCAAAATATAGTTGGCATACAATGTTATATTAGTTTCCGGTGTGCAACGTAGTGTGATTCATCAATTTCATGCATTACTTGGTGCTCACCACAGTAAGTGTAGTCATCACACAGTGTTCTTACAATATTATTGACTAGGGGCACCTGGGTGGCTCAGTCGGTTGAGGGTCCGACTCTTGATTTTTGGCTCAGGTCACAATCTCAGGATCATTGCACTCAGTGTAGAGTCTGCTTAAGATTCTTTCCCTCTCTCTGTGCCCCTCTCCAGCCCCCCACCTCCGCTCCCTCGCTCGCCCTCTCTCTCTCTCTCAATAAAAAATAAATTTAAAAAATGTAAAATATTAACTATATTCCATATGCTGTACTTTTAATCTCTGTGACTTATTTATTTTATAACGAAGTTTGTACCTCCTAATCCCCTTCGCCTGTTTCTCTCATCCCCCCTTTTTTATATATTTTTAATAAAATTACTCAGTAGCCTCTATTTTCATATGTTTTTATAAAGTTAGTAACTTACCTCTTTTTTGTATTTTTTAAATTTAAATTCAATTAATTAATATAATGTATGATTTGTTTCAGGGGTACAGATCTGTGATTCATCGGTTTTACACCCAGTGCTCATTACAACACATACCCTCCCCAAAACTTACCTTCTTTGTTCAACATCACATTGTTGTCTTTGGGCCAATAGATAGATCTCTGTTAATTTTGTTCTTTTTAATAGTTGCATAGTATTCAATATTTCATGCTTTGAATGTACCACAATTTATTTTGCCATCCTCTTTATCAAAGGATGTTTGTGTTGTTTCTAATTTTTTGCTTTTACAAACAATGCTGCAGTAAATATCCTTGTCCATATGTCTTTATGCAGTGGTGCTTTTATTTATATAGGGTATATTTCTGGAAGTGGTGTGCTGGCTAAGATGGGGGCTGTGTGTGTGTGTTTCAATGAACTTTATTCTTTAGAAGAGTTTTAGATTTACAGAAAAATTGAGAAGATCGTGCAGAGAGTTCCCATATACCCTATGCCCAGGTCCACCTGTTATTAGCATTAGTATGGTATCTTACATTAGTATGGTACGTTTGTCGTAACTGATAAACCAGTATGACATGTTATCATTAATTAAAGTCTGTACTTCACTCACATTTCCTTAGTTTTTATATAATGTCCTTTTTCTGTGCCAGGATCCCATCTAGGATACCACATTATGTTGAGTTGTCAGTGTCCCTCGGCTTCTCTTCTCTTGCCTGTGACCATTTTAGACTTTCTGTGTATTTAATGGCCATGATAGTTTTGAAAAGTACTGGTCAGGTATTTTATCGCATTCTGCTTTCTTTTTTTTTTTAAGATTTTATTTATTTATTTCACAGAGAGAGACATAGTGAGAGAGGGAACACAAGTAGGGGTAGTGGGAGAGGGAGAAGCAGACTTCCCGCTGAGCAGGGAGCCCGATGCGGGGCTCGATCCCAGGACCCTGGGATCATGACCTGAGCTGAAGGCAGATGCTTAATGACTGAGCCACCCAGGCACCCCTCGCATTCTGCTTTCTAACAGAGGATTCCCCAACCTCATAAATGTTTTTTTTTTAATTTGGCTACATTAAGGTTCACTCTTTGTGCTGTAACTTTCTGTGGGTTTTCAGAAATGTATACTGTCACGTATTCTCCATTACAGTATCAGGCAGAATAATTTCACTGCCCTAAAAATCCTGTTTCACATGTGCATTTCCCCCCCATGTCTCTGAACTCCTGGCAATCACTGACCTTTTTACTGTCCCCACAGTTTTGCTTTTTCCAGAGTGTCATATAATTGAAATCATACAATATGTTATCTTTTCAGACTAGCTTTTTTTCACTTAACAATATGCATTTAAATTTCATACATGTCTTTTCATGGCATGATAGCTCATTTCTTTTTATCACTGATTAATATCCCTTTCTATGGATGGAGCATAATCTTTTATCCTTTTGCCTAAAGGAAGATAATTCTTTGCTTGCAATTTTTGGTGATTATAAATAAAGCCGTTATAAACATTCATGAGCAGTTTTTTATGTGGATATAAGTTTTCAGATCATTTGGGTAAACACCTAGGAGTATGCTTGCTGGATCATATGGTACAACTATGTTTAGCTTTGTAAGAAACTGCCAAATTGTCCTCCAGAGTGGCTGCACCATCTTGCATTCCCACCAGCAGTAAATGAGTTCCCGTTGCTCAGTATCATCATCAGTGCTTGGCGTCGTCAGCTGTTTTTGGGTTTTAGCTCTTCTAATAGGTATGTAATGGTATCTCGTTGTTTCTGTAATTTGCAGTTCCCTAAAGAAAAAATATGTTGATCGTCTTTTCATATGTTTATTTCCCATGTTTTTTTAATTTATTTTTTTATTATGTTCAGTTAACCACTGTACAGTACATCATTAGTTTTTGACATAGTTTTCAATGATTCATTTACATATCACACCCTGTGCTCATCACAACACGTGCCCTCATACTCATCACCCTGTATTTCCCATCTGTATCTCTTCTTTGGTAAGGTATGTGCTCAGATCTTTGGCCCATGTTTTTTGGGTGCATTGTTTTAGTAAATACTGCTAGTAACTTTCCCTAAAAGTCTAGCCAGCCAAGTGTGAGAAGATCCATTTCTCTATATCCTTGGCAACACTGGATGTTACCAACTTGTGAAATGTCTGTCTGTTAGGAAAAAGAGTCACTTCGTATTCTTGCTCTGATTTGCCTTTCTCTGACTACTGGTGAGATTGAGTGTCTTTTCGTGTCTTTGGATCATTTATATTTCCTCTTCTGTGTACTACCTGCTTATATCTTTTGCCCATTTTCCCACTACGGGGTCTTTTTCTTTACAGTACATAAAGTGTCTTTGTAATAGTAGGGCTGTAGCCCTTTATTTGTTATAACAAATATTTCCCTGCCAATTATTTGTCTTTTAACATTGTTTCTAGTGTTTTTGTTTTTCGTTTTTTTACCAAACCAACATTATTTTATTTTTTATTTTTTTTAAAGATTTTATTTATTTATTTGACAGAGAGATAGAGAGCACAAGTAGGCAGAGAGGCAGACAGAGGGAGAGGGAGAAGCAGGCCCCCCGCCGAGCAGGGAGCCGGACGCGGGGCTTGATCCCAGGACCCCAGGATCATGACCTGAGCCGAAGGCAGCCGCTTAACCGACTGAGCCACCCGGGCACCCCTATTTTATTTTTTTTTATTAAGGTAAAACACACATAACATAAATGTTACCATTTTAACTATCTTTAAGTGTGTATATATATATATATATATATATATATACACATGTGTATATATATATATATATATATATATATATATATATACTTCAGTGACATTAAGGGCATTCACATTGGTGTGCAACCATCACCACCATGCAGCTCCAGAACTTTTTTTAAATATTATTTATTTACTTTAGAGAGAGAGCAAGAGCGCATGCACACGATGGGGAAGGGGCAGAGGGAGAGAATCCTCAAGCAGACTCCCTGCTGAGTGTGGAGCCAAGCCTGGGACTCAGTCCCACCACCCATGAGAGCATGACCTAAGCCGAAACCAAAGGCTGGCTGCTTAACCAACTGAGCCACCCAGGCGCCCCTATAGCTCCAGAACTTTTGTCATCTTCCCAACATTATTTTATTCTTCTGTGACCAACCTTGCCTATCTTGTTTTTTTTCTTCTAGAGCTCTTGTTTTTTATGATGCTTTCTTCCATCCTAAAGTCATAGAAAGTTTCTCCTAAACTTTTTTCTAGTATTTATAGTATTTTATACTAAAACTTTTAACATATCCGAAAATTATTCTTATATATAAGGTGGTAAGATATGGTTCTCGTTTTCCTAATGGGTAATCAGTTTTTTTCCCAGAATCAATTTTAAATAAAGCACATTGTTTTCAATTGTATTGAAGTACTACCTTGGTCATATGTCAATTTCCTTTAAATACACAGATCTAGTTCTAGACTCTGTACTGCTTCTATTTGTTCATTTCTTTGTCAATAGCCTGCTGGCCTGGTAATGCTGCTGCTGCTGCTGCTGATTATAGGCACTTTATTGAAAATTTTGCCATTTGGTAAAGCTAGTTGCCCCAACTCTTTTTTTCCTTGGCAGTTTTAAAACAGTTATAGTTCTGTATGAACATAAAAGGCATTTTATCTAGTTAAAAAAAATCCTTTTGGATTCTGATTGGAATTGCATTATATCTACATATTATTTTTAGAACTGACCTTTAAAAATTTTTTTAAGATTTTATTTATTTATTTATTTATTTATTTATTTATTTATTTATTTATTTATTGGAGGAAGAGAAAGTACGGGAGTGGGGTGAGGAGCGGAGGGAGAGTCAGACTCCCCACCAAGCAGGGAGCCTGACGAGGGGCTCAATCCCAGGAGTCCGGGATCACAACCTAAGCTAAAGGCAGATGCCCAACTGACTGAGCCACCCAGGTGCCCCTGAACTGATTTTTTATGATGTGAATTCTTCAGTGGCATCATTTTATCAGGACCATACCTATACTTTGAAAGTTCTTAAATGGGGTTAAGGTGAAATTTAGAGCTTTCTTTCTGAATCAAAAGCAAGTTAACAGCTGCTGTTAACTCTTACATTGAGTTTCATGATGTATTTGAGAGCATTCATCGCAGGGGAAGGGAAGAGTGATAGGAAATATGAAGAATTCGATTCTTTCTCTTCTTCTTAGTTTGGACAAGCTCCCAGCCTTGCTGGATCTCACGTGCTTGACAGGGTCATAATATGCTGATCTGGGAATCCCTGGGAGGTATTAAGGGTTAATTATTATAAAGGAGGGCCATCAGTTTTCTCTATTGTGTGTGAACGTTAACTGATAAGGGATTTCTGCAAATGTGTCTAGGTAACTAAGACCTAGAGTCAAGTTCAAGAATTATAATGGCCAGTAAAAAACATCTTACTAAAACAGCTCCTGCTTTCTAAAATTTAATCCCTCTTCTTTTATTATTTATCACAGTTACGGGAGAAGAATGATTTTGAAAGGAAAACAGGATATGATCATGGAGAAAATAGTCTGTTGCTTTTGTCTGAAGCACAGACAGGATAAATATCCCCCCAGTTGCCCTGCAAGGAATAAGAATCCTTGAAAACCAGGGCGCCTGGGTGGCTCAGTCGGTTAAGCGTCTGCCTTCGGCTCAGGTCATGACCTCAGGGTCCTGGGATAGAGCCCTCCATCGGGCTCTCTGCTCAGCAGGGAGCCTGCTTCTCACTCTCTCTCTGCCTGCCGCTCCCCCTGCTTGTGCTCTCTCTCTCGCTGTCAAATAAATAAATAAAATCTTTAAAAAAAAAAGAATGCTAAAGTTCAACTTTATTAAAAAAATAAAAGAATCCTTGAAAACTTGAAGGGTAGGAGAGACCATGGATATAACGGTCTGTATACTGGTTAATCCAGAAACATGTAACCATTGAGGACTAGGGTAGGGTAGAGGTCACAAACCCGCTACCTGCAAGGGCCAGACAGGTGTGGGAGAAATGCTTCACTTCTGCAAATGCATATACTTTTTCTTATTTGCCTTGAAATAAGCAGTCATTTCTTTTCTTCTTTTTTCTTTTTTTTAGATTTTATCCATTTATTTTTTTGAGAGAGAACACAAGTGGGGGGAGGGGCAAGAGAGACGGAGAAGCAGACCCCCTGCAGAGCAGCTCTGGTGTGGTGTAGGGCTCGATCCCAGGACCCTGAGACCATGACCTGAGTCGAAGGCAGATGCTTAACTTACTGAGCCACCCAGGTGCCCCTGCAGTCATTTCTATTGTGTGTGTACATTTTTCTGCTTTTGATAGAAACACAGGTACTTTAAATATCTCACTTTTACCTCTCAGATAAGAAAATTAATCATGCAAGAGTGATGAGAAAGGACAGCTTTCACTTGGCCTTAGTGTCGGGGAGTGGTAGGGAGTGGTGGGGACCGTGGCGAACTAAGCACGGGCCTTATCTAGAGGGAACAGCTGTGTCTTGGCCCTAGCTCACTGATGCCACCATGTGCAGGCCCCATATTGCTAGATCTGCAGCGTTTTCAAGAGAATCCTGGTAACCAGGGTTTTAAGGTAACATTTCCTGATCTGAAATGTTGGCAACTAATACAAAATTCTTCAAAGTGCTATGGCCAAGAATTTGACCTTGGAGGATGTAGAAGGCTGTGCTTACCACAACAGATGGGTGGTTGGTGTAGACACAGGGTCAATGACGAGACAGAGGAAGCTGACCAAGGATACGTAGCATTCTCCGCTCTGTGGGGGAAACCAAGTAAAGGTCAGGTTAAATGCAGCTGACAAAAATGGAGTCCTTTTTTCAATGGCAGAGAAAGTTCTTCTCTTCGCAGCATATTATGAAATGCCAGTGTTCAAAACAGAGAGAAAAATAAAAGGGAAGCCAAAATAAAATAGCATCAACAAAGGTGGCGACTTTATCCATGAGAAACTAGATCCAAGTCTGAGCAGGCCAGCCTTCTATGTATGGAATAACTAAAGGCTGGTGGGGCCGGACTGCTAAGAACCACTGACATCCTCAAGATTGGGCCAGCACAAATCATAATGCCGACAAATCAGACCAGGCCTGAGGCTTTGGCTTTCATCCACTCATAAATAGGAAGGAATTATAATTAAAAGAGCCCTGAACTACATCATTGTAGTAGATGTGGCAATTTAACCTGTTTTATTAAAATTACTTGTATGTATAATAAACTTGTCAATGGACTGTCCATCCCTCATGTTGCCAACTTTTCCTCATCTAATTCCTCTGTATGTCCCTAAAGAAGCCCATTCAGTATTGAAGTAGAAGTATCCAAATCCTTGTGAATACAAACTTTCACAATATTGGAGCTGTTATCAAACCCTCCAGGCTACCAATTGCAAACTGGTTTCAGGACTAGAGGTGTCCCTCTGCGTCCTGCTCCCGAGATACAGGGACACCAACAGCGAGCGACGGAAAAGGTTGAGATGCTAGATCCATAGGACCTGGCTCCTGGTCTCAGTCCTGCACTGACCCTGCTTCCAAAGTGCTCACATGGCCGCCTGGGGAAGCCCACAGGGTGCCCCTTAGGCCTCTCCCCGCTTGACCTTCTAGCAGCCTCCGTCACCGGGGCCACTTCCTCCTTCCATGATATGCCCGTCCCTCATGCTCTGCTGTCTTCTCTCTTATCTAGCGGGACTTTCTTCTTTCTCCTCTGTTTCCTCCTCACTCACCATACCCCTGGTGCTGAGGTTCCATGGGCCTCTTAGACCTTTCTCACTTGCTCTACTGGGAAATCACATCTCCCCATGGCTTCACTTACACCCATGCTGACTCCCCAGGTTTTATCCTCAGCTCCAACTCCAGCCAACCTGACAACTCTGCTTTGGCATCTCAGAGTCCCCGCCAGCCCAATCTGCCCAAAAGAGTAGTTTCGTCCCCCCAAAACCTGCTCCTCCCCTCAGTGATGGCACCACCATCTGCCCCGTTATACAAACCTCTGGTCATTCTTAACACCTCCCTCTCCCTTATTCCTCACCTCTGGTCCCTCACCACATCCTGAATATTCTAATAATAAAATACATCTCCCAACAGTGCCTTTCTCACCATCTCCCTGCCTCTGCCTGGTTCAAGCCACCATTGTCTCTCAGCTGTCCACGGGCTCTGCCATGGTCTCCTCTCACCATATTGCCTCCTCCAAGCCGTTCTGTATCCAGCCCCTGTAGTGAGCTTTAAAAAACCCAAGTGGGGGATGCCCAGGTGGCTTAGTCGGTTAGGCATCTGCCTTCGGCTCAGGTCATGATCCCAGGGTCCTGGGATCGAGTCCCACATCAGGCTCCCTGCTCAGTGGGGAGCCTGCTTCTCCCTCTGCCTGCCACTCCCCCTGCTTGTGTGCTCACTCTCTCTGACAAATAAATAAATAAAATATTTAAAATAAATAAATAACCCAATGGTATTATCATATCACATCTTGCTAAAATTCTTTCTAGTAGCTTCCCATTACACTTGGGATAAAGTGTAAATTTCTTAGCATGGCCCTCAAGGTCCCACAGGACTCAGCTTCTGACTGTCAAACTGGCCTCAATTCCATGCACTTGACCCTCAAGCCACACTGTCTTTCAGTTTTCTTAAGTAGCCTAAATCCCCTTCTGGCCAGGGCCAGTTCTCTGCCTGGAAATCCGCCTCTACCACCACTCCTGACCTTGGTCTGGTCAGACCTTTCTCACCCTCCAGGACTCAGCTCAAGGCCACTTCCTCAGGGATGGTTTCTCTGAGGAAGACTCATCTATATGCAGAGCTCTTCATGCAACTTCTTTGTGTAATGCCTGGGTCTTCTGTCCCATTTACCAATGTGCTCGAGTGCCCAGAGCAGTGTCTGAAGCAGAGCAGATGCTCTGTAGATCTTTGTTGAATAAATGAACATTAGCTGGGAATGACTTCCAGATATCTGCTCCTCTGGAATGTGTTCTGGTCACCCAGAATCCTGGCAACCTAGAGACAGTTAATAATTTAAAGTATTTATGATTTCATATTTATAAGTCCTAATGAGAATTTAGTCTTAGTGATCAATTTTTCTAAATTAAATTTGTCCTGAAAATAAGTGGAGAAGTAAGTTATCGGCCATTTTCAATGATATACAAGTTATCTCGTGGAGGCGGTTAGGAGAGACAAGTGGTTTTAGACAAGTCACGTGACCTGTGTTGCCAGAAGCAATTTGACGATCTATATCACCAACCTTAAATGTCTATATGAACCTCAGAGCTGGCCGTGGGATGGTAAAAAGTACTCTCCTGCTCCTGACAGAGCTGTAAATATGTATGATCCATTTGGAAAGCAATTTGGCCATCTCTAGAGCCATAAAGTTGTATTTCTGGTGCTTCTAGATGGTGCTTACCTAACTTCCTCACGATCTTCCCTGGACCACCCACCATTTGCAAACTGGGCACCCTTTACCTTGTTTTTTGTGACATTTATCATATCTGTAATTGTTTGTTCAATTATCTACTATCCCTCTTAGGTTCTAAACTCATGAAGGGTAGGGGCAGGACTGGCTTTATTTGTTTCTATATCCTTAGGACTCTATCTTATGCATTAAATAAATATTTGTTGAATACACTGAATAGAGAAAATCTTCCTGAATAAAAATAGCTCTCACTCCCTATACTGATATTAGCAGTTATCCTTCAAGGAGAGCTCACTACGTGGGCGACGCTGTTGAGTACGCTCTATGTGGCATGCTCACCTCAGCCCTCCTCCTACTGCCACAGATGGAAATGGAGGCCCAGCATGCTTCAAAGTTAAGATCAACCAGCGAGTAAGTGGTTCATCAACACTTTTACTTACAACAGCAACAAACTGGAAAGAATCTTACATGTTATTTGAATAGAATATCTTACAGTTCCTAGGGTTCAGGTTTTCCAAAGGGGGCGTAGTCATAGAAAGAAGGGGTAGCATTTTCACAGTCCCACTTGGTTCAGTGTATACTATTGTGACGGTGCCCATCACCTTTCATGGGGTACCCATGCTTGCATTCCAGCACTACTGGGGTTCGTGCTAAGTGTGTCAGTTAGGGGGAGGGGGCCGGACAGAGAAGGTGACATCTGGATGACGGGAGTGTTTCAGAGAGACAGGTGAACAGGTCCTGAGATGAGAGGGAGCCTTCAAGGGAGTGAGAGAAATTCAGTGATGAGACATGAGGCTGGAGACAGAAGCAGAGGCCAAGTTGAGAGGGCTTTTGGGTTTTACCCTGAGGCAGCAGGGCCCTGCAGTGATCCCTGCGGGTGTGGATGGGACAGGGTGGGACAGGGTGGAGGCACCAGTCTTGGCATCTGGAGAAGGTCCGGGTAGTCAACTGGTAGATTTGTACTTGTGCTTAAAAGGTTGGCTAGAGATATAAGTGAGGAACTACATAGGGAACATGGAAAAGAATCTAAGAAAATTAAAAGAATTAAGATTTGGGGAAAATTAAAAGAATCTAAGATTTGGGGGCGCCTGGGTGGCTCAGTCGTTGAGCATCTGCCTTCGGCTCAGGTCATGATCCCGGGGTCCTGGGATGGAGCCCCGCATCGGGCTCCCTGCTCCGCGGGAAGCCTGCTTCTCCCTCTCCCTGTGCTCTTCCCTGCTTGTGCGCTCTCTCTCTCTCTCTCTCTCTCTCTCTCTCTCTCTCTCAAATAAATAAATAAAATCTTTAAAAAAATTTTTTTAAAAGAATCTGAGTTTTGACGTCTGGACCTCTGGATAGCACTGCTTCAGAGCCTGAAAGAAAACCTCTGCTTTCTGCTAATTCCGTCTTCTTGCTGCCACTTAGCCCCCTCAAACGGGTTGTTTGCTGTTTGAGACATCTAAGCTGACGCGATTCTTCAGTTTAAGACAGTGGTCAGATCTGTCCTACTATTCTGGAAAATGTTAGCTCAGGCTAAAAGTTTCCAGGTATGTTACCCTAACAGGAAGCTAAGTACAAGACTTAGCCTTGGCAACACAACATTGATTCCGACCTTTTTTCTTTTTCTCTAGATACACATCTTCAGGCACATCAGCTTAGAGAGCCTTCCTCATTCTTCTGTTTTAAAATGTCTCGTCAACCTAGGAAACACAAATTACTCATTCATTCCCAAATAAATATCGAATGCCTCTTATGTGCAAGG
The DNA here is from genome assembly GCF_003265705.2 of Callorhinus ursinus. Classification (NCBI taxonomy): domain Eukaryota; kingdom Metazoa; phylum Chordata; class Mammalia; order Carnivora; family Otariidae; genus Callorhinus; species Callorhinus ursinus. Next base: position 25,448,122 of record NW_027397070.1, on the reverse strand, counting down.
CCCTGTGCTGGGGGTACAGCCACATCCTTTTGAGGAAACAAGAGAATCCTGAGGTCATGATTCTTATTTTCAGTGGTTTATATCTCTTGTATCTGTTGACAGCAGAGGACATTGAAAAGTCAAAAGAACGATTGCTTGGTAATTCCAGAGGATTGCCAAGGAGACCTGTTTCAGGGGAGCTATGAGATGTACAGGGCCATTGAACCAGCCTGGGGAGGAGATCCGGGGACCCCTCTTTAGGCAGGGACATTTGATCCGAGCCTTAAAGGATGAGTTTGCATTAACTAGAAATTGCCCTGGATTTTTCATTCTCCTTTCTTTTCCAGACTTCTCATCTCTCTCTTTGCCTTCCCCAACCACCTGGGTGAGGCTGTGATCATTTACAAGCTGCTAACAAAGAACTCCTTGAGAGAAGTAAGATCATACTGCTTGCGGTTTCCTCCAACCCAGGACAAGAAACTTCCTAAAGGACAAATCGCTCTCTTTTTCTTGAATCAGAATCAGAGAAAGCTATCCATCACAGCCCCAGCTTAGCAAACCTTGGTTTTTTGTCTTTGCAGCAACTCAAGCATCCGAACCTCGTGAACCTTATCGAAGTCTTCAGAAGGAAACGGAAGCTTCACCTGGTGTTTGAGTACTGTGACCACACGGTTCTCCACGAGTTGGACAGACACCAAAGGGGGTTAGTGATCATTCCTTACGCACAAAACACAGGAGCAAACCCCGGGATTTGCGAGGGAAGATGAGAAGTGGCCCTTTTGCAGACCCGGCAAGAGCAGGCAATGTTTGCACGGCTGGGCCTGACAGCAGAAGGGTTACTGAAAAGGTTGGGAAAGAAATCATAACTCATCATGTTCACAAAGAAACAGCAGCATAATTAGGCTGAACTTGACTTCTTTGTTATGTTATCTGGGTCTCTGAGAAAGAAAAGGAAGGCTATTGGTTAGTTGCGCCTGATTAGGGAAGGGCAAGGACTTGGAGATTGAAAGCAGGAGTCCAAAGACAACAACCAAGAGGAGGTTTCAGGCTAGAACAAACGTGGCGTTTCACCCGGGGCGATCCGGGCGTCTGGTCTGCTGTATCAGTCAGGAATTCCTTGGTGACAAGGGACAAGAGCCCACGGAGGCCAGCGTAGGTGAAGGACTGTGACGGTGGCTGTGACTGGGAAGGATGGGGAGATTATGGAGGCCCTGATGATCTTATCACACATCCCTCTGCAGCATAGGCAGCTGCGTGTGTGCATTACAAGAAGGCTTGGTGAGCAGGCAGAGCCTTTGTCTGCAAAAAAAATGGGGGTGTGTGCCCTTTCCTCTGGTTGAAGGTAGCCCCTTGCCAGAGTGAGCAGGGCGCAGGCTGGATTTCGGCGCCCACCCACTTCTCCTTGGCTGGATGTTTTGTTTTTTTTTTTTAAATGAGGTTTGTTTTTTTTTAAAGATTTTATTTATTTATTCATGAGAGACAGAGAGAGAGAGAAGCAGAGGGAGAAGCAGGCTCCGAAGGAGCAGGGAGCCCGATGCGGGACTCGATCCCAGGACCCTGGGATCATGACCTGAGCTGAAGGCAGACGCTTAAGCATCTGAGCCACCCAGGCGCCCTTGGCTGGATGTTTTAAAGGCAGAGTACCATCGGTGGTGGATTTTTTTCTCTCTCAACTCTCCTCTATGCTGGCTTCATTTTGCCTTGCAGATGAATCTTATAAGGTGGATGTGGGAGGGTATGTGTATGTGGCACGTGACGGAAGGGAAAAATTTGAACTAGGAAGCCTGGCTGCAGGCTTTTATCAACCTCTGTAGCCACTTGAGAGGAAAGTCCTAGAAGAAGGTAGCATCTCCTTATATAAAGTCCAGTGGAAAACTCTGCCTCAGGGCAGGTGATGCAGCTGTCCCTGGAGCCAATCCCTGTGGCCAGATGGAGAGGCTAGAATGATGAGCAGACCCTGGAAGATAAAATGCAAAGTGGGTCAGTCAAAGATGACTTCCTGGAGGAAGTGGCCTTTGAGTTGAATGGTGAGGAGACTTAAAACAAGTGAGCAGCGAAGGATATCTCATCCTCTCCTTTTGCTGGGCTCCTGGGAGCCCTGCTTTGGCCAGGGACAATATGCAGAGTGGCGTTGGGTATCAGAGTGGTGGCGTGCCACCCCATTCCGTCTCACATTCACACTCCGGTGACTGGAGGCCACGGCTCTTTCAACAATGCCTTCAAGCCCTGGCTGAGAGCTTGCCGTTTGCCATGCGGGGGTACTTAGGTGATCAGCTGTGATATCCAGGCAAATGGGATTAAAGTGGCTTGTGGTTTGTAAGTGACCACGGCACAGGCTTTTGGTGTTAATTCACACAGCCAAAGAGAGCCAAGAGAACAGACACCTCCCTTCAGAAAGTCACTGATACGGAGAAATTGTGTTCAAGGGAGAAAACATTTAGTATGTTGATATTTGCTATTTTGACAGCTTGCAACTGACACTTCGATTAAACCTATTAGTATGAAAATAAAAAAAAAAAAACCTATTAGTATGAATTAGTCCTGGCTATGTGGTACTAGGGAGATGTTGCAGGGCGTTTGGTTAGTCATGTTAGATTGAGTCACTTGGAAGCACGCATTAGTGGGGGGCTGAAAGCAAGTGGGAGTCAGTTCTTTTTTGGCACAGAGTTTGCGCAGAAGGAAAAAAGGGCGGGACGAGGCGTGATTAGAGTTTGGAAAGCAGATTTTTTTTTTTTAACTCCACTGGCTAGAATATGTTATATATGTTCCAGGAAATAGACAAAATAAGATTTAAATTCTAAGCCAGATGATATTTATTTATTTTGAAGTTTAAAGACTTTTTTTGTTAGTTTATGTTTTATTTTATTTAAGATTTTATTTATTTATTTGACAGAGAAAGGAACAGCGAGAGAGTGAACATAAGCAGGGGGAGTGGGAGCGACTGAGCCACCCAGGCGCCCCTGTTAGTTTGTTTCAAAAATAAAAGTCACCGGGGACACCGAAATGGCTCAGTCTCTTAAGCGTCTGCCTTCGATTCAGGCCATGATCCCGGGGTCCTGGGATGGAGCCCCGAATCAGGCTCCCTGCTCAGTGGGGAGTCTGCTTCTCCCTCTGCCCCTCCCCCTGCTCGTACTTTCTCTCTCTCTCTCAAATAAAAAAGCCAAAAAAACAAAACAAAACAAAAAAAATGAAGTTACTTTCCATTATGCTGAATATTTGGCAATACTCCAATCTATTTTAAATGCTATTTCAAATTTTTGCTTGTCATCGTTAAGGAATAAATGTCGTTAAACTGTATCAACCAATGATTTTGAAATTCATAGGAACATCTTCTTTTTCAGCTGAGGAATCTCATACTATAAAGTAACACTTTGTAAGCACATTCCCAGTAAAAGTGGGCCGGCATCCCATGTGTGACCTTTGGCAAGATGCTTCCAGGCATTCTCACCTGTGAAAATGAGAGTTTAGGACCAGGGTAGAGTTGAAGGGGACTTGCAGGTCTGTGATGCTGTGACTTGTTGATCTGATAGCCTAGAGGTCAGAAGACTGCTGTTCTCCTTCAGTCTCATGTGTGATCGGTGCAACAATGTCAACAAAGGAGAATGTGTAATGCCGCTGTTTTCCCAGCCTGGGCTCAGGTGGGGTCCTCCTTAGGGTGTGGTACGCTTGCCCCGAGAATATCCTATGACCACTTTATTCTGAGTACAGATTTCTAAAATGCAAAGTGGATCATGCCAGTCCTCTACATAAAATCTTGTAATCGCTCCCCAAAACTTATGGATGTGGTCCTAGCAGGGGACATAAGATTTCAGTCTCTCTACAGCCCCATTTCTCATCAGTTTGCCACATAAAACATGACACTGCCCCCACAGAACCCTTTGCATTCTGAGCTTCACTCAGGACATGCCGTTTTGTCAGTCTGCACCGCCTTTCCTTCTCTACTCTGCCTAGCAAACTCCTGCTTGTCCTTCAGCTACAGCTCACATACGACCCCCTGTGTGGGAACTGTTTTAGCTGACACTGAAGAGAGTCAGGAGTTCCTTTCTCTAGCGTCCATCACGTCTTCTGGGACTGTTTCTATTACATACCCCATTTGCAAGGGAAACGATAAAACCTTCAAGGGCAAGGGCTGGCCTTCCTCCCCTGTGTATCCCCAGTATCTTCTAGCTTAATTCTTGGCACTTGCTACACCCCTAAAACTTGTTGTGGAATGACCAAAGTTAGCAAACCAATAAATTGATACTTACCAAATGGTTTTGAAGAAGGGTAATGCTAACAGTGTTTTGATGATTTTTCATTTTAAGACAGTTACTTTGATTAAAAATTCAAAAACCTACTATTGTCAAAGGAAATTATCAGTACATTGCTGGAGCAACCCGTCCAGAGGGCAGTTTGGCATTGTGTGTTAAAAGCCTTAGAGAGGGGCTCCTGGGTGGCTCAGTCCGTTAAGCATCTGCCTTCAGCTCAGGTCCTGATCTCTGGGTCCTGGGTTGGAGCCCTGTGCGTCAGGCTCCCTGCTCCGCGGGAGGCCTGCTTCTCTCTCAGTCTCCCTCTGCCCCTCCCCACTGCTCGTTCTCTCCCTCTTTCAAATAAATAAAATCTTTAAAAAAATAAAAAATACATAAAAATGAAAATAAAAGCCTTAAGAGACATTATCTTAGACCAAGCAATTCTACTTCTAACAATTTACCATAAAAGTAATTGAGTACATGCATAAAGGTTTAGTTATAAAAGTGTTTGTTAAAGGATTTATGGGTTTTTTTTAAATTTTTAAAAATTTTTAAAGTAAGCTCTGCACCCAACCAGGGGCCTGAACTCACGACCCTGAGATCGAGAGTTGCCTGCTCCACTGACTGAGTCAGCCAGGCACAGTGTTAAAGGATTTTTTTTTTTTTAAGATTTTATTTATTTATTTGACAGAGACAGAGACAGTGAGAGCAGGAACACAAGCAGGGGAGTGGAAGAGGGAGAAGCAGGCTTCCCGCCGAGCAGGGAGCCCGATGCGGAACTCGATCCCAGGACCCTGGGATCATGACCTGAGCCGAAGGCAGACGCTTAACGACTGAGCCACCCAGGCGCCCCAGTGTTAAAGGATTTTATAGTGAAAACATTGGAAACAACGGAAATGTCCAATAATAGAGGATGGTTAAGTAAATTATGGTATGTCTTTACAATGGAATACAGTGGGGCTACTAAGAATCATGCTTATAGATAAAACATACGTAGAAACAGAAAAATGTTCATGAGTGGTTGCAAAATGAAGAAAAATGCTATAATAAAAATACATACTAATTTTTATAGAATTTATATATAGATAGAAAAAAGGAAAATAATTAATACCCTATTAATGTTTTAATAGTGATACTTTGAGGTATGATTGTTATATATATTTTTTTAAGATTTTATTGAGAGAGAGCAAGAGAGCAAGCGAGAGAGAGAGAGAGAGAGAGAGAGAGAGAGAGAGCACAAGCAGAGGGGAGGGGCAGAGGGAGACGCAGACTCCCCATTGAGCAGGGAGCCTGATGTGGGGCTCCACCCCAGGACCCCGGGATCATGACATGAGCCAAAGGCAGACGCTTACCTGACTGAGCCACCCAGGCGCCCTTTATTTATTTTTTTTATAATATTTCCTCCATGTTCCATTTGTCACTATGGTAATTTTTAATCTGTAAAATCATAAAAATAATTCTTGCCAAATCAGACTCAAAGACCTGTCTCTACTTTGAATCTGAAATGGATGTTAATTCATCTCCTTATTATCACATTTGTAACTTCTTGGAAATACTTTTGGAGAAGATTCAAATTCATGTTGCAATCAACAAGCAAGTTTGTGCCACAAGATATGTATCCTGCTACAGTGGCCTAAATACATATCCCTTACAATCCGCAGTGCTGGGCTCATGTTGTTTATATTTGCCCTCAAAACAAATGTATTACCATTCCTTATCTTCTGCAGAACTTAATGTACATTGTACTTATTATTCTTTCAACTGTTGGTCTCTCCTCTGTCAAAGTTTGGTAAACAACTAGTTTCCGTACTCCCTTACTTTTCTACCCTTCTGTAAGTGCAACCAGACACAATACTTCACTGATTCTTTTCCATTACCACTGGGTCCACCTCTGACTCTCATATAGTTGGTGCAAAGAACATCTGGTGGGAAAAGGTTATTACTGCAAGTTTTTAGTTTCTGTCCGTGGAATTCCACAACTTTTATAAAACACTTAAAATCTCTCTTTTTTAGATTGAAAGTGATATATTGTTTGTTCCAATAATGTTTCAAGCAACACAGAAACATAGAAATAAATAAAATTAACAGGTTGAGAATTATTTTCTAATTATTTTTCTTTGCATGTCTGTATTTAAATAGATTGTATTCTACATCATATAGTTATGCATTTTTTAAAGTGTATTCAGGAGCTGTCTCCCGATTCAAACATACCTACTTTTATATTTTTAAAATGGCTGCATGGCATTCCATGGTACAAATATACCACAGTTTCTTTATTTAACCCCCCACTGATAAATTTTTCTTTATCACTAACAAGACTACAGTGAACAATCACTTGCATAAAGATTTCCATAGGATAAATTCCCAAGAACATATTATTTCTCTGGGAGCTTGGCCAGTCCTTCCTTCCCCATCTTTGTTGTAGCCTTGTGGAGAAGTGAATGTTGATTGTCTTCTTGGACTGTCTCAGGTATTAGAAGAGCAGTAGCGGGAAGGATGGTTGAAGTGCCGAGAATGCCAGAAAGAGACCTATATTCTCTCTTCATCATCTCTCCCATCTCTCATGTACCTGAAGACGTTTTTAAAAATCAGTTTGATCTCTTCATTATCACACAGCAGTTGTTTATGTTTCTCTCATTTCAATTTTATAATTAGGGGCGCCTGGGTGGCTCAGTTGGTTAAGCGACTGCCTTCGCCTCAGGTCATGATCCTGGAGTCCCGGGATCGAGTCCCGCATCAGGGTCCCTGCTCAGCGGGGAGTCTGCTTCTCCCTCTGACCCTCTTCCCTCTCATGCTCTCTGTCTCTCATTCTCTCTCTCTCTCAAATAAATAAATAAAATCTTTAAAAAAAATTTTATAATTAGGACATTAGGGTCACAGTATAAGCTTCCCCCAAAATCTTCGAAAGGAGAGACAGAAGATTGCTTTCGGAGAGTTATTTTGTGGAACCATCAGGGCAGAGGTAACCTTACATCAGGCAAAGCCACCTCAAAGAAATAAAATGGCTGCCGGGCTTGTCAGATTGGACTGATTGTATATGTTTTATCTAATGTCAAATCCCTCCTAATTTGGGGATGGGTGTAAGTAAGGAAGCTCAGGCTAGTGACAACAACCAGTCAGATTGCCTACTTTCCCTCATCTCGAGATCCTTGACTGACCAAGCAGCATTCTGATTGTAACTTGACTTTGTTTAGGCAGTTGTCTACAAGGAAAGCATAAGCTGGTACTCAGAATTTGAACATGCATGCAGACTCTTCCAAAGCTTTTGTTGGTTAAATACTTTCATATTTATTTGAGACGGTGTAAGGCAGAGGGCATGGTGATGACAACTGTCAACATGCCTGCTCTTGTGTCACGCTCGCTGTTCCAGTGTGGGTGGGTTGTTTTCAGCGCCTGGAACGCCATTACCACATGGCATCTCCCTTCCCGTCCCCCGTCCTCCTGGAGATTCCCAGCGCTTCCCGCTTGGGTGGCAGGCGTCCAGTGTTCACTGTTTCAAGTCATCTTCTTTTCTAGTTACCTCTTTTTGGGGGGGTGCCTCCTTCAGGGGCTTCGTCAGAATATGAGAGGTTTCAAAAAAGAAACAGAGATTTGAGACCTTGCCCTAAAAAGTCTTTTATAGTCTCTTCACATTTGATGGATATTTTGTTTGGGTAGGGGTTTGTATGTTTGTTTTTGGTAGAAAATAATATCCCTTCAAAATTTTGAAGGCATTTTTTTAAGTGCCTTCTATCTTCCAGGAAGTCTGTTGCCAATCTATTTTCTGCTCCTTTGTGAAGTCCTGTTTCTTTATTTCCAGAAGCTTGGGGAACCCTCTCTTTGTTCACAGAATTCTGAATAATGAAAATCTTGGGCCTTACTTTACCTCCCTGTGTTGGCACTTGGTGAGCTCCTTCTGTCCGAGAAGGAATTTTGAATTGTTGTGTTCCTGATTCCCTGTCCTTTGGTTTCTCTATTTTCTTGTTCTGCGCCTTCGATGATTTGGATTCTGGACTCTGACTGGTCCTCTTGTTTTTGTTTTGTTTTGTTTTGTTTGTTTGTGAGTAAAGCAACAGGAATTTATTAAGTGAAGATACAGAAAAAGCTCTCGAGAGTGAGAGGGGTCCCGACAGGGTTGAGACAAGGTTGCCAACGAGGGCCTTTAGGGTTGGTCTTTTATAGAAAGCTAACCAGGGAACTTGAATCCTTTCAACATCTCTATTGATAACACCTTCAATGGCTTACTTCCTTTCTAGGGGCTGGTTATTCTTTGTTGGTCACAAGTGATTATCATAAAGCCCCCCACCCCCCCGCAAGCCTAGGGCAGGGTGGGTCCTCCGCCCCGGGTCCTCTTGCTTTTTTAGAGTATCTTGTTCTTATTTCGTGGATGCAACAGCTTTCCTTTTCTCCCTGAAGATATTAATGTTTTTCTTTTTTTTAATGTTCTCTTCACTCTCTATGGTTTCTCTTTTAAGTTGCTTTTTTCTGTTTGTTTTCGTTGCTGTCTTTCTCATTTGAGGCTTTTCTTGGGCCTCATATAGTCTCTGGTTGTGTGCCCATGGTTCAGAGTAGGGTGCTGTTGGAAGCCCTGGGCTTCACTGTGGGGTTATCTGGCTGGTTCATTTGCTGCGGAACCCCAATGTTAGAATTTTCAGATCTTTCCTCCTGAGCTTTCCCCCAAAAAGTCTTCCAATATTTTCCTCGGACAGTAAAGTCTGGCTGCCTGCTTTGTCAGAAGCCAGTGAGGGAAGAAGGCGGGGGAGCCCCAGCCTTCAGCAGTTAGTATGTACATAATCATTTAATCCTCTGTTTTTGGAACAGTATCCACGATCTCGGCTGTACCAAATGTCCTCTATTTTACGCTCTCCAAAAACAAAACTCCAGCCCTCTACTAGGTAGGGGGAAGAGTGCTCCCTGTTGGAATAGAATAGGGGAAGAGATCTAGGGATTTGATAGTTTCCAAAACAGATTTTCCAACTCCTTCCCTCCCACTGCCACAGAATCTTGGCTGCCAGTTCCTGCACCTTTGCAGAATTCTTTGGGATAAATTGGTTGGTCTTCCATTTTCCCCTCTTCGGGCTTAGATTTTAGCATTCCAGGATCTGTTGGCAGTTTTCATTCATCTACCTGTTTTCCAGATTCCAAAATGTGTCGCTATTATCTCTTCTCCTGTTTTCTCTGGCCATTTTTGTCTTGGAAAAAAAAAAAAATCTCAGTGTAGTTATCAGGTTTAGAGAGGGAGTGCAATTAGATGGGTTTGTTTAACCCACCATCTTATCTTAATCCAGAAGTCCTTTGAAACACTTTCTTCAGTTGGCTCCGGTGACACCATTTTCCTGAGTGTTGCCCTGCTTTCCTCCCTGCTCAACCCCAGTCTCTTGCTAAATCCCTCTCTGCTTTCTGACTTCTACCTGTTGTAGGGCCTCAGGACGTTGACCTTCTCTTCTCTTTCTGTATTCACTCCTTAAGTGGCTTCACCCAGTCCCTTGGCTCCAAATGCCATCCATATGCTCATGCTTCCCAAATTTCTATTTCCAGTCTGACCTTCCTTGTGAATTCAGAACTGCCTACCCAGAATATCCTTTGGATGTCCAATAAGCAGCTCAATATATCCACCCTTCCCTCCTCAAAACCAGCTCTTCCCTCAGCATTCTTCTCAGGAAAGGGCCCCACCATGGACCAGCTTCTTAAGCTAAAACCTTGGCATGATTCCTTGATTCCTCTCTGTCTCTCATATCCAATCTCAGAAAGTCCTGAAGACTGTCCTTTTAAAATATAGCCCAAACCTGGCCACTTCTCACTGCTATAACCATACTTTAGATGTTGACTTAAGCAGAGAAGCTTCCTGGAGCATCCTACCTAAGAACGCACCCCTTCCAGCCCAGCACCCTCTGTACATATGTGTATATCCAATTCCAACCCAACACCCCTGAACAGATTCCATTTTTCTCCCTTCCCATATTTGTACTCCCTTCTCCGACAATGAAAAACTTGGCTCCTATCATCATCCACTAAAAAGGACCTTAGAGATAGAGCCTGAGGCCCTGGCATTTCAGAGAAGGAACAGAGTAATAAAGAAGTGAAGTGAGTAACTAACTCAGGATGACACGAGGGGGTTTTGATGTTTGAGGATTGTGTCATAATGTGCTCAGCTTTAGACGAGCATTACTAATATGCTGTTACAATTTACTTTTACAGGGCACCTGGGTGGCTCAGTTGGTTGGGCGACTGCCTTCGGCTTGGGTCATGATCCTGGGGTCCCAGGATCGAGTCCCATGTCAGGCTCCCTACTCGGCGGGGAGTCTGCTTCTCCCTCTGACCCTCTTCCCTCTCGTGCTCTCTGTCTCTCATTCTCTCTCTCTCAAATAAATAAATAAAATCTTAAAAAAAACCCAATTTACTTTTACATGCTCCTTTTGCATGATTTCTTTTGGGAAATGTTTTTAGGGACTAAAGTGGCCTGGTACTGATAACCTTAATATTTAAGTCATTAAATAATCAGAATACGTCCCATTTTTTTCTGGACAAAAAGTGGAGGCGGTGGGGAGGGAAGCATTTTCCATAGAAGGTCCTCTTCTTAGTTGTGTTTTTCTAGGCCTTCTTTCTAAACAGGTGAGTTTTCCTAGCATTGTACCTCTGTGGTGCTAGGACAAGGAGAGAATTTGGAGAGAAGCGACTTCAAGCCAAGGGACATGGTTCTGGTCCAGAAACGTCCCAGCTCTTCTTCCTGGCAGTGACCTCTTCATTTCCTCCACGTTGGCCCATCCTCTGATCTTCTTGAGAGGATTTCCTGAACATCTGGTCTGTGACAACAGTGGTCTTGGGGCCCCTCCCAGAGACTAGAAGTGACTTGTTTTGGTCACCTTAACACAACTACTCGAGAGTTTGCTCCCTGGTTTACTTATTAGTTCTGGCTGAGGACCATAACACCATTGTTTAATGTTTGATTCATAAAAACAGTAAGTCCTGCTGGTGGGTGCAGGGCCCTAAAAATAAACGTGCTCTCTCTCTAGTCATTTCACTCATTGCCCAATATATTTTTTAAATGCTCCCAGAAGAGGCACCTTTTTCTGATTCGCGTGAAGGATCTGCTGGGGCTATTGGTTGCCCTGGTTGTCTAAGCCGAGCGTCAGGGGGAGAAGTGCTGGGAGCAGTGGGACCATGTTTAGACTCTGTGGTAGAGGACAAGGCAGAAGGATGGGGAGCGGGTGCAGCTAGCCACCAGAGAGAAGCCATGTGGGGAGAGAACCAAGATGCCTATGTGGGGTTTTAGCCATTGTTCACTTTTGTTCTGCGGTATGCAAGGTCAACCTCCTCCCCATCGGCAGTAAAATCTCCATTACCTAAAAAAAAATGCTGCCTGGGGAGTGTGGAGAAACCATGTGCCCACGCATAAAAGATGAATTCTGTCTCAACGCATCAGTTTGGGGCAACTTGAAGGAAAAAAAAAAAAAGAGCAACACCTTTTATGCTGTATGTGAACTAACTTCCCATCAACGAAAAGCTCTTTGTAGAAATGGAGCTCAAGTTAGCAGGCAGGTTTCCAGTGGCATCACAGATGATTGAGGTAGGTGGTCATAAATACTTGCGGAAACCCCTGTGACTCTTCATGGTCCCTTCCTGTAGAAGGAGATGTTGCTCTGGCCCTTCCTTGCGGTCCCGAGAACCCAGCCGTGTGCTGAGCCCCTGCTCTTTACACTCCATGACTTAGATGCTCTGTGAGTTAGAGGACTGGATGTGTCACTAGTTAAGCCTGTCTTACTTTCTTGTTTTTTCTTCTTTTGAGCTGAATTCCATGGCTACACTAAAGAATGTGTTTTTGTTGCTTCTTTATTTTTATTAGGGTACCAGAACATCTTGTGAAGAGCATAACTTGGCAGACATTGCAAGCTGTAAATTTTTGCCATAAACACGATGTAAGTCTCATGATCATCCTTGAAAAATCAGAAGGCTGCCCATTAAACTGAGGTAGAGCCTTTGTACAAAATTTATATCCTACTTTTGTGGATATGCTTTTTCACGCGTCTTCCGAAGCCTGGTGGGGGGCCATAGAGGCTAAAAACGCCAACCTAGCCATTCTTTCTTCTTCAGGTTACATAAAAGATGTGTTTTTTTGTGATTTTAAGAAAGTAGTTATAGATGTATATTGATGAGACGCAACTCAGATTTAAAGGAGAATCCCATTCGCTTGGAGTCTGCTTTGGTTTGGCACCCTGACAACGCTCTGAAGTCGGGGGGGGGACCCCAGGGGGCTCATGCCTGTTGAGTCGCAGTAGGCGGAGTCCCAAGCGCCATGCACAAATGCTGGTGTTTGTGTCTGTGAGATATGAGTGCCAAGGCTGGAGCAGAGCAGCCCGTGGACACCTCTGATACTCCTGGCCAGAGCCAAGGGTGGGGGGCACGGGGGGGGCTGCCCAGGAGGTGGGTGGGAAGGTGCCAGGAAGGTGGCTCCTCCCTCCAGAACAACAATGCCCACTCCCCACACACACAGGCCGGATGCCAATATTGGACCTTCAGTTTGGCCACCGGGGCAAGTTGCCCGCACTATGTCATCTCATCTACTGCCTGGGTCAGTTTAGCTGGTGGGGGCTGAAGCCCCTGCCGTGGGCTGTTCTGGGTGATGTCTTCCTGAAGCTGCCTTCCTAGAAGTAGAAAATAAGCGAGTTGCCAGTCCTTCTCCTGAGTGAGCCTCCACCTAGCCTAAGGCTACGATCCTCGTCAAAATGCATGGATCCCAGGGAGCGTGGACACCTTATCTTGCTATTTATAGCAAGTGAGGGTTCGCACTTTCCTGGAAGCAGGTTTTAGGATGGGGGGAGCAAGAGGGACCTCATAAAGGTCCCGGCGAGGAAAATCAGAGACACTGAAGACAGATACAACGCATACCACTGTTTCCTGGAGAGTTCCCAAAGCTCTGGTCGGCCCCACGTACTGATGTGGGGAGGGTGTAGGAACTTGTGAAGAGTTCTCAGAACAGAATAGGAACACATTCTTGCCTACGAGTCCTTCTGACCATCTGTCATCATGATATTCATGGGTGTACCCATTTAGAGAAATATGTGAAGCCAGTGGTAGAGGAATGGTGATCTCGGGGCCATTAATTGCTGAGAACCAGATAGATAGTAATAGAATAATTCAGAAATTGTCCTTCCCCCAAATTTTCCAGAATAATAAAAACCCATGGGGAAACACTGACACTGATCTCTCACCCTGAACGTCCTTTGGAGGGAGAACCAGGCCAGGCCCAAGAAGAACCTCTGTCCTCTCTCCAAATTCTAGAAAGTCAAGAATACCCCAGGGTTTCAGCTGCAAGCCAAAGAGGGTCTCTCAGATTGCAGCGGGATCCAACATTCTTCTCCCGAGAGGAAAAGGCTTGGAAGAAGCGAGGATTATTAGGAACCCGGAACGGGATTTTGACTCAAACGTTGTTTTTATGTAATCTTTAATTAGGTTGTTGATTTGTGCTTTGCCAAGAGAATTGTTATTTAATAAGAAAATCATGTGAAGATTCAAAAGCTCTCTTCTAACATTAGCCTGTTAAACAATGTCAGCTGTGGTTTGGAAACCACAGGTGATTTGAGTCTGAATTAGGGCGAGGGGGCCACGTCCCGCAGGGGTGGATGGAGCTCTAAGAACTCTGGTGTGTGGGACGGAGCTGACATCTAGCGACTCTCCCCAGAGGTTAAGCGCTGCCTACCCTTGTTTATCTTGTCAGGACGAATGTCAGGAGCTGGAAGGGAGGTCTCTTGGCAAGCTCCCGTTCCCGCCCTTCTCTTTCCTTGCTTATCTCAGCAGACCCAGGGCTTGTCCTGTTTACCAGGCGGACTGTGTTCTGTTCTCAGTTAAACGACTGAACTGTGAATTTTGCTTATGCATCAACTTGCAGCTCCAGCAGGCATGATGCAGGCCTCACCCAGAGCCTTTTAACATTTTCCCTTTCCTCTAGGGTTGCCAGATTATGTGTAGGGCACCCAGTTAAGTTTGAATTTCGAATAAACAGTCATAACTTTTTGGTATAAGTATGTCCCAAAGACTTCATGGGGTGTATACTTATACTAAAAACTTATTTGTTGTTTATCTGGCTACCCTACCTTTCGTTTTTCCTTTCTTCCTTTTTGGTCCTTTTGGGCCCTTTAGGAATTTGGGATGATTCAGGCCATAATGAGTATGGTACTAGATTTATTTTAGGCTGCTATTTTGCAGCCTTTTATCTAAAAGGCTGGTCAGAGGTTTTAATGATTTCTCAAATGTTTGCTAAATATTCATGAGTTATATTTATCTCATATATTATAGTTGCTCCTTGATAATCTGTTTTTGTTTTTATTGTTATGACTAGTGCATACATAGAGATGTGAAGCCAGAAAATATCCTCATCACAAAACATTCAGTGATTAAGCTCTGTGACTTTGGATTTGCTCGGCTTTTGAGTGAGTATTGATGTTTCCTTAAGTAATTGTAAAAGACAGAAAGATTCTTTATATGAGAAAGGCTCTAAATGCTATAGAAAGCTTGTTTTTATATATTTTGGGCTTGAGCTTGCCCTAAATTACAATTCTTTAATTGCTGAAAACATGTAGATACATATAGTGTTTTAAAAATGTATGCTATATGTAGATTATACCACAGTAAAGTGGTTATTAAAAACTACGTTAGTCTCGTGGTCTCTATCTTTCTTTTTTTTTTGGATAAAATAGTACTTCAGAGAAATTCTGTTTTAGGAGAGTGGTTTTCAACTCTGGCTGAAGATTAGAATCATCTGGGGAACTGTAAGTTGTAACTATAGAACTATACGGATACCTCCCCAGGCTCTCCCCCAGAATTTCTGGTCTCATTGGACTGAGATGGGGCCCAATCATTTGTAATTTAACAAATACTATATTCCGACTGATCTGAATGTGCAACCAGTATTGAGAACCATTGATTTAGAAAAGCCACAAGATGGGGCACCAGCTTGATTTTTTAGGTTTTCCCCCTGCCAGTTTGGATTCCAGTCTTCCATTGTTGTCTCTGTTTTCCATGTGCCATCGCTGACCAGCTGGACCAAGTGACTACTACACAGAATATGTGGCCACCAGGTGGTACCGCTCCCCAGAACTCTTGGTGGGGGACACGCAGTATGGCCCCCCAGTAGATGTTTGGGCAGTTGGCTGTGTCTTTGCTGAGCTGCTGTCAGGGGTGCCTCTGTGGCCAGGAAAATCAGATGTGGATCAGCTCTATCTGATTAGGAAGACCTTGGGTAAGTGGTGTTTTTGTCACACCTTTTGGGAAACTGAATAGTTTTACCCATGTCAATACCAGACAGAGCCAAGTTCCCAGTCTCATTCAGTGCCCTTTACGGTTATGAAGGAGGGTCCTCTAGAAGCCTTATTTAAATAATTCCATTAAAGGTGTCCACATTTGGGGGTGCCTGGCTGGCTCAGTCAGTAGAACATGTGACTCTTGATCTCAGGGTCATGAGTTTGAGCCCGAGTTGGGCATAGAGATTACTTAAAAAAAAAAAAGTGTCCACCTTTGTTTTAATAAAAAGAATTAACAATTGTGAATACATACTAATTGTCCAAAAAGACACAAAAAGACTCTCTTCAGTATTGTTTGGATGAAGTTAAACTCTGAATAAGGATCATAGCAACAATACAAAAGCTTACATTTCTGTAAGGGCTTAGCAGTTTACAGAATGCGACTGTCTTTTATTTCATTTGTTATGATATGGTAGTTCATTCTTTGGAGATCCTTCACTCTAGCCTGCTAAGCTAGATTGGATCATTCAGATGCTATAGAAGATTCTAAACCTATGTGTCAGGAAGAACAGCTGGATCTTCTGGTGTGACTCTTGTCTCTCTACTCTTGGGGTATCATGGGGGAGGGAAAGGGAGGAGAAGAGAGACTTGGAGCGGACGGAGGAAAGATGTGTAAGCAGTGACTGCGCCCTTCAGAAGTCGGGGACTTTAGGACGCCTGGGTGGCTCAGTCAGTTAAGTGTCTGCCCTCGGCTCAGGTCATGATCCTGGGGTCCTGGGATCGACACCCCCCACCCCCCCACCCCCCCGCATCAGACTCCCTGCTCAGTGAGGAGTCTGCTTCTCCCCTCCCCCACTCCCCCCTGCCCTTCCCCCTCCACAGCCTTTCCCCCTGCCCTTCTCCTTCCCCTTGCTCTGTGTGCTTCTGTTCTCTCTTGCTCTCTCACTCTCTCTCTCAAATAGGAAAAAAAAAAAGCCTAAAAAAAAAATCAGGGAGTTTAGCTATTGCTCCCCAGTTTAAAGCAAACTTCCTCCTCTAAACTCTTGTAGTACCGGCCCTCACCTTGTCTTGTCTTGTGCTTTTATCTTCCCAAAGATACTGTCACCTACCTGAGGGTAAGATCATGTCTTACATTTCAATATGTCCTGCACCAGTGTCTGCACACAGTAGGCAGTAAGTATTTGCTGACAGGTTTTCTGAGTGACCAGTAAGGCGCCTTGGAGTGCTTCCAGGTGCAGTCAGCATTCCTTTGCTGTTTCCCTTGGTGAGTTTAGGGCAATCTCATCACATCCACGCTTCCAGGGCTCTGATGGAAGACGGTTACTAAGGTACAAGCAGGGTGCTCATGATGAAGCTCGCTGAGATCTGGGGCTAGGCAGTAGAGAGTGTATTTTGGCCACTTGTACAAAATGGGACAAGACAGCAGCTTTGGATTTGAGTGCAAGGTAAGGTTCCAAAACAAATCAGCAAAATTAGGCAGTTTGATACCTTGGGGTAGCATTTCTGGGGCCCTGGTTGGGAGGTTTTTGTTGTCCACTCTGCTTTGGCAAGGGGGCCTGAGTGTGTCCCCGGGGTGCCCTGCTGCGTATCTCCTGATGTTCTCTAAACAAAATTCCTCTTCATGTGTAATATCCCTACAATTTTACACGAGGGTGATTTTAACTGATGTGGCTGAAATGTGGACAGGGTGAGCCTCACATCATCCTCCAGAATATAGAAATGTTTCTTTTTTTTTAAATTTTATTTATTTATTTGACAGAGAGAGACACAGAGAGAGCAGGAACACAAGCAGGGGAGTGGGAGAGGGAGAAGCAGGCTTCCTGCTGAGCAGGGAACCCGATGCGGGGCTCGATCCCAGGACCCTGGGACCATGACCCGAGCGGAAGGCAGACGCTTAACGACTGAGCCACCCAGGCACCCCAATGCTTTTTTTTTTTCATTGAATCATATTGTAAGTGCTCTCCAAGCAGTAGATAAAATGGGATTTCCAAGTGGTTACTATTAATGAAACAAGAAAAGTGGTTCCAATTTGGAAACATATTCCTTCTAGCTAGAAGATCTTCTGTGATTTCCTCCCTCCCTCCCTCCCTCCCTCCCTCCTTCCTCCCTCCCTCCCTCCTTCCCTCCCTCCCTCCTTCCATCCATCCATCCTTCCTCCCTCCCTCCTTCCATCCATCCATCCTTCCTCCCTCCCTCCTTCCCTCCATCCT